>NC_050453.1:89980597-90338097 GCF_903995425.1 Onychomys torridus | reverse complement strand
ACACTGTCATCTCATGCTGACTACACCCCTAATACCTTTCTTCAACTACTTGAAAGTGTTACCTCCTATATTGTTGTTTGTCTATAGTCATTCAAGTCTAGAGGGTGAGTCTAGCACCAGTTTGTCTTTCATAGCTAAAACTGGATGCAAGTATATTCCTGTGATTTTAGAATATAAACAAGGTTCAGTGTATTTTCCTGAAAGTTCCAGCAGATGTCAGCAAAAGGCAAGTCAGTGATATGGTACTTGTGCAGTAGGATACCAGATATCTAATGACCACAATCAGAATTCAGTTAAACAGTTCAATTTTGTAAATAGATGACTTAGTCTACACAACCCTTTAAGGAAGGAGTTCTCAACCTGTGGGTCATGACGCTTTTGGGAGGTTCAATGACTCTTTCATGGGCATCAAATATCAGATATTCTGCATATCATATATCTACATTACATTTCAAAACAATACCAAGGCTGGAGTTATGAAATAGAAATGAAATTAATTTTATGGTTGGGAGTCACCACAATATGAAGAACTGTATTAAAGCATCTCAGCATTAGGAAAGTTGAGAACCACAACTTTAGGGGAAGTTGTGGAAGACTCATTTTTCAGAGCAGAGATAGAAGTGTCCTGAACTCAACTCAGGGAACTACACACAAAGAAATTCTGCAAGGTTTCTGTAGTTTCTATAGTTCCACTGTGAAGAAGACAATACCTCACTAAGAGTGCCTTCAATTTATGCCACTTATTTACTGGGTTTCATATTTGATGAACATCTGACTTCCTATCTCAACCTCTTTATGACATCATGTATGGATTTTTCATTTATTTGGCTTATTCATTCATTTCTTTGTTTATTTATTTTGCTGTGCTTGACTTCTTTCTCCAGAGACTCTCCATGTTCACCAATGTCAGTACAAACCACTGCATTTGTTTTTGGTTTTGAGAATTTCATAAATGTATGCAATGAAATATGATTGTATGCATTTCCCATTCACCCTGTCCTACTTCCCTATATCCCTCCAACACCTACTTCTAAATTCATGACTTTTCTTCCATAACCCATTAAGTCCAATTAATGCTGTGTATGTGTGTGTGTGTGTGTGTGTGTGTGTGTGTGTGTGTGTGTGTGTGTGTTGATATGGAACTATCCACTTGGAAGCTTAAATCTACCAGTGGCCACACCTTCAAAGAAGATTGGTTTTCAATGATAAATAGCCAATAACTGTTGGCCATGCTGAAGGAGGAGGGTGCTGGTTGGTGAAAGAATCACAAGCCATGGTTACCTTTCTAGAGAGGGAGGTAGAGAAAGAGAAAGAAACCGCACAGAGTGGGGAGGACAGATGGAAGGAGAGATAGTGCAGAAAGAGAGAACACAGAAAGAACATGCCCACTTTTTAGGCTGGGATGCCATCACAGGCTGGTGATGTAATTAAGAACATAACCCTTACATCCCAGACTTGCACTTATTATAAAAAAAGAGCAGGTGGATGGGAATAGGGGCGTTGTTTCTCTCAAAAGCTGCTTCCAGCTGACTATTGGACATCAGTTGGCTCTTGGAGGAATGGGGAAGGGGAGTCTTCCAAGATAGAGAGACATTGTGGGATACTGTCTGCCATCATTGTTCTGGAGATATGTATCCCTGTTGGTTGTGGCTGGGAACCAACAAGTTGCTTTTAGCTGTTACAGTTTCTTACTTGATGATCTCTGGAATCTGGTTCTGTGGTGGTCCTGAACAGTGAGTTAGAACAGGGAACTAGGAAGAGAAAAGCTTGTGGTGTATGAGAATTTATTTTTTTGGAATTAGGGACAAGGCAAAGATCAGGGTCCTGGCTGTATGCACGTGAGAAACACAGGCAGTGGATCTGGAGTGAGACAATGAGCTCTTATCTTAACTGGAAATCTTTTTCCATTAAGTAACTCTGAAAGTACAATTAAATCTGGTGAGGAGGGTAAGGCTGTCCTCTGTACCAAACAATAGAGAAAGGAGAGGGGACATCCCAAAACTCCCAGGAAAAACTCTTCAAACTGACAGGAGGCCTAAAGAGCATCACCCCTACCTATAAGGACATTTAGGTTGAGTTGGTTTTGCAGGTTTCGTGTAGGCAAACAAAGCTGATATGGATTTTGTGTTATATATAGGACAGCTATGGCATCCTACAAAACTAATTTACAGCATGACTCCCAATCTTCCAGCTCTTATATTTTTCAAAGATTGGTTATTATTAGTTTTTAATTATGCATGCATGTGTGAATGTGTCTTTCTGTGTGTAGCATGCACGTGAGTGCAAGTGCCCACTAAGGGCAGAAAAATATATAAGATCTTATGGGGTTTAAGTCCCAGTAGTCTGGTGGGAACCACAATCTGGTCCTTTGAAAGAGTAATAACTGCTTTTAATAGCCAAGCCATCTCTTTTGAATGAAACTCTGACATTCTTTATTCGTCCTCTATAGTGATGTTTGCTGAGCCTTGGTAGGGTAGGGGAAGTTGAAAAGGCTCTCCTATATATCACTGAGCACTCAGTCTCTTATTCTTGACACTGACAAGTCATGAACTATGGACTGACTGCTGTCTACTCCAAAAGGAAGCTGCTCCAAGGAAGGCTGAGAGCAGTTGCCATCTGTGAGTATAGCACAAATATTTAGAAAGCACTTTGACCACATGACCATTTAGCAAAATAACAAAAGCAGATTATGCTTTAGGAGCTCTGACATTTACCCCCATGGGCATTTGTCTGAGATGACAGGCTTGATCTCCTGTGGAGCAAACCTCAAATGCAACCAGAAGTCTGTGGCTTTGGTGGAAGTCACAGACCCAGGATAGGGACAAGATATCAACTAGGAGAAGCTTACAGGTACATGGGGAGACATACAACTACATTCTTTTTAAGGGCCAAATAGGGTGTAACTATTCCACATTTTTAATAGGCAATCTACCATTTATAAATAGGTTAAAATTCCTTGTCTTTATTTAGTAAATAATGCTACAATGAACACAAATCTTTCAAAGGCAAATGAAGCAAAAGAAACCAAACACCAACAACAAAAATAAAGATTTTATTTCCATGAGAATTTTGAAGGAAAGAAGATACTGTGGGGATTTCAATCCAAATTCCAATCAATGCAATCATATTCAAAGCTTTTACAAACTAGGAGAAGCCACTGCTGCCCAATGCCTAATTTATTATTAGCCATTGCCTTTGAATTCTCACTTAAAACATGTGAATGTTAATTTGTACCTTGCAGTGTTGTCTTGAGAGAATTAATCCATATTATATACTCAAATTAGCTAAGACTCTTACAAATTAAGCAAATCATTAAATTTATTCAGGTAAGTAACAGATGAGATATTTGGTAGTAATTATAAGTAGACCTCATTAGATATCTGTGGAGATGCTGTTAGCATATTTTTTAATAGGCTCAGTTGCATTTTACTTTAAAGTGATTTTACCCAACACAATTTACAATTATCTCTTCATAGCTTTATTCACATAAAATATAAAAACACACACATACAATTTGGAAACTTTCTTTGCAGCTAGTTAATTTTTCCAGTAGATGGCATTATGGTCCACAGATTTTCAGGCATACTTAGAAAAAATCTTGTAAATATTTATATCCGTTATACACACACAAGTAGATCTATGCCTTAGCCACATTGGTTTCATATGTTTTGATGTTTCTGTTACCATTCCCAGATAACATGTTATTGAAAGAATCCAACAAGTTAAGTTGTTTGAACTACAACTGCCTTAGGTAAGGGGCAGTGGTACCAGTCTTAGATCAAGGGCCTCCAGAAACTAAAAGTTCTGTAGTTCTGAACTTGCAGCTCATGTAAACATAGCTGGCTGCCAGAGCTAGAAAGATACACTTAGATGGTTACATGGAACCATCTTTGCTGTGGTTTCTGTTGGGAGGGAAGAGTCTAGAAAGCACTTCTATGTTGGTGGACTCTGGCCTTAGAGGAAGTCACTGCTTAGTTTAGTGTCTGGTCCTGGAAAGATGAGTGTGACAAGAGTTGTTAGGGCAAAGCGTGGGCTCTGTTGGCCCTAACCACCTGGCTCAGCCACCTGCTCTCAGTCAGCTAGTAGGAAAATACAAGTAGTATTGAAGAGCAGGAGAAGGAAATTGTTTTCTTTTCCAATGTGACCAGGTAGGTGAGAAGAACAAATAAAGATGTCTAGCAATAAACCTCCCTTCCCCTCAGCTGTCTTCAGGGTGTTGAAATGGCTTTTAGGTTTAAATAGACAACAAGTAAGCATACCTCTGCATTCCTGAGCAGTGAGATTCCCCTTGTCAATTTCCCATCACCATCTGGGCTCAGGTGTCTCCCGCATGGTGTCATAAGTTGTCATTGCTATGTGCAATTTCTTCACTGTGGATAAGTCCCTCCTGTAAATGGCACCAGGAATCAGGCTTTCCTTTGTGTAGAACAAGATTCTTGGGGGAAATTCTAATTTCTTGGGACCATTGTTTCTGAAATCTGTTAGCCAATGGAAGACACAGATATAATTCCTCAACATACCCTGCCAGCACAGGCACAAGGGGAAAGAGATTCAATTTTAAGACAGAGAGTTCCACATGACTTTGCTCTGGGTGAAATATGAATATTTTTACCATAGAACCAGAAGAATGTTGCATGGTGGAGCATGCTTTTTTCTTTGGTTAGCTTTGGTGTTGCTATCTGGATTGCTGTTGTTTGTTCTTGTAGTCTAGCTCCAATTTATTGACACTTCATAGAGACCAGATAATGTGGCCACATTGAAACAATCTCTTTTCTCAGCTTTTTATGATCACTTGTCTAATTGGGAATGGTGGCTGAGTCTAGATGTTAATGCTACCAGGGTTCAAAGACCTTGATTTGAAAAACTCCAGTGGCATATTAATTGGTGACTCTCACAAAGGCAGTAGAGGAATCATAAGAGTAGATGTCAGATATGGTGACCAGTTCCTAAGTAGCCTGTAGGCATGGTCTTGAACAGCCCCAGGGAGAGGCTGACTCTTGGCTGGCTTTCATATGGGCAAGATTTAAGGAGAGAGAGAGGTGGGGCTTCCACCTAATCATCCAGGATCCTTGAGTACATGGCACTGGCAGAGTTTCCACCTAAATAAGGGTGAGCTGTGTAGTCTATTGCTTTGGTATTGGCTTTGTATTCAGCCAGTTAAAACAACCTTCACCCCCATATTTCATTTTCCCTTTGTAGAAAATTTTAAAGTTGAACTGCACAGTAGACAGCCCTTCCTTTGTTAAGCAAAAATGTTGGATTCATAGGACTTTAAAAATGAGCGTAGAAGAATATTGAGGAAACTTATACATGCATGATTAATGAAAATATTGAACATAATAGAAAGTAGGGCAAACATTGTGTATCTTGATAATGAAACAGTTAAAAATGATCAAAGAGTTATAAAAGTTCATAAGAGAAGGATAAGAAATAAGGCAAGTCATATTGCCTGTCTTAAAACTTGAAACTGAAAGCCCAGGAACATATCAATATCCACATTGCCCCCTCAACCCCCTCTAAACCAGGCAAGGCTCCTCCCAGAGTCTGAATGAAGGAACGTCTGGAAGAATGTGTGCTCTGAAAGCTCTCTTGACAGTGTCACCCTGGCCTTATCACCTTTTAAATATGTGCTTTAGCAGTGTATTCACCAGATCTGTGCTGCTGGCTAGTTGGATCCAGGATGGCACCAGAGCAGGGCAGTGCAGCATTGGGGAGCCCAGCAGCCCTCTTGACCAGTGGCCTGGGAGATGCCCAGTATCCCAGCAGACTGACATCCAATTCTGGAAAAATAAAAATGAGAACACTGGTGCTACACTGGAGAGAAAAGAGGAAGGCAAACATCACTACATCCTACCAATGAAACAAGAAGCCATAAGCCAAGTCCAATTGGGATGAAATGACTTGACCAGTTCCAGGAATTAACTGAAGACACAGAATTATACTTATATATTATATATATATATATGCAACAAACAGATAGATTTTATGATTATTACTTTGGCACCCATTTTCTTTCTCGTACTTTTAGTTTGGTTCAAAAATATAATCAGAATTTATTTATCTGTAAATTAAATATTTCATATTTTACAAGAAGATTTATTGATTTAGGGCTAAATTATATAGAGTCACATTTCCAAATCAATTTAAAGTACACAAAAATTTTCAAATTAAGTTAAGAGTTTGGAAAACCTCATTTTGTTAACATGAGCTTCATTTTTCAATTATATCTAAAAGCCACTTTCCTCAGACTCTGCACTTTATTTATTTCTATTAGAATGTTTAGCTTTTATTATCAATGCAGTTTTATGATAGTACTCCCCACTAACACTGTCTGCTCATCTTCTGTCTCCTATGGCCTAGAACAGTGCATAAAGTTACACAGTGATTAATAATTTGAATGAATGAATGGATGAAAATTCATATTTTATTATTCTGGCAAAGAATTGGAAATTGGCTCAAATATCAGTGTGAAACAGTTGATATTTGATGAGCTTCAGGGTTATAGCACTCTGTCTTGCAATTCTAGTTAATCTTTACTAGAGAAAATAATGGTCACCAAGGAAGAGAGCCAAGAATAAGTAGTTAAAAATACAAAAAAAAAAAGAACTCCATTTAACATTCCATGAAAACATTACACTGAAGTTAAAGAAGCATTAATAATTAGATTGTGAAAAATAAATACAAGAGAAATTTTACTGGGTTGTCTTGAACTCACTGAAGTAGAAGACATGCAAAGAACATAGTCATCCCATTGTGATTATTTTAGACTTCAGAGAATGCCTGATTATTGAGAGGCTGATGTTCAATGGTACAGTTTTAGTAGATATCTTGTGTACATCTTCCTGTATTTACATCATTTGAAGGTTGTTTATGATGCATATTTAGGGTAAAGGTAAAAAACTGTTATACCATATTTCATAGAGAATTATGAATAGAAAAATGTTAAAAGATACATGTAATATATTCTCAAATATTTTCAATCCCTGGATTGGTGTAATTGACTTATATATAATCCAGAGATACAGAGAGATGACTACATATTTCTGTTATTTTTCATCTTAAATCTTCAGTTAAGTCTCACTATTCAATTGAACACTGAAAAATATTTAAGTTATTTAAAGTAGATTGTTGTGGTTATACTTGAAGATTTTGGTTCTTGTTAAAATTTTTATTTTACATTTTAAATTTATTTTCTTAAGTTAATGAATGAGCAACTCCAAGAAGATGATACATGTATTTATAAACCTAGTTAAGATTCCTGGCACTATTCCTATAGATCTTACACTATGAAGATATAAAAGATTTCTCTATTGTGAAGATATTTTCCATTTTGTAGTTAGGGAATCACTGGCACGAATCGAGGAGTGAAGGCAGAGGACAAAGCTGACTTGTGAGCATATTGTAAAACAGCAAATGTCCCTTCAAGAACCGTGTTCCTGGGGCTTGGAGATACTGCTTTGAGTTTAGGAGAGCTTGTTACTCTTCCAGAGGACTAAGTTTGTTTCATAGAATCCACAGCAGGCACTGCACAACTACCTGTATCTCCAGCTCCAGGAATTTCTTGCCATCTTCTGGATTCTACCAGCACTGTATTCGCATGTACAAATTGACACTGTCTCTCACACACTTATACATACAATTTAAATTTTTTTTTAAAAAAATCTTAAAGAATGTTCTACAGCTGGGAAACAGAAAGATAAGTCAAATGAATGGCATTATCATTTCATGTCATCAATTTCTCATAGCACCTATGATAATGTTTTATTATTATTATAATTTTATCACAATCATAGTTTTCAATACATAGAGACTTCCAGGTATTCAGGCATCAGGTTGTCTCATATCTTGTCTATTTTAGTATTTCGCTAATAGTGGCTTTATTCCAGCATCTTCATTGACTTTGTGCTAAGGCCAAAGGAAAATTGTAAATTTACCCCTTGGAGAGCAACAATTCTGCAGTTGTAGAGTGTGATCTCCTTTCCAACATTCACAGTAAATCTTCATTAGAACACTCTCTGCAGTGTGAAAAGGAGTAGGCATCTGATGGAGCTCAACCCTTGCATGTCTCCCTCCAAGGTTTCCTGAATGTTGAGTGACACTGGAAGCTGTGTGACATCTAGCCATCATCTCTTGCTTTACGATGTTTTTCCACATATATTATCCCTATGCAAATCATCTCAGAGCCTTCCAAAATTTGAGTTATACCTTAAGTGAAACTCATACATACAAATTTGCACTTCAATTTTAATAATAGCATCCCAAAGCAGGCAAGTATTGGAATTAATGGTTTTGATTTCTTAGATTTTAATAAGGAACTCAAAATCAGAAATGACATTGGTAATTGATATTTTTTTAGTTATCTACAAGTTGGTATTAATTTTCCAACAAAAGCAGTGTTACACTAAATTTTATTTTGCCTTATAAAATAAATGTATCTTATTTAAATTGGGCAGAAATGTTAGTAGTATGTATGACTTTAAATTAGAATATTCCAAGAGAACATCTAATACAAGCAGGGACCTAAGGGTATTGATTATCTGCCTTGTGTGTCACAAGGTCAGATATAATGTGCATGCTCTTTGTATGAATCGAATTCCTAGCCATAGCATTGCAATCTGTCACTTTTATTGATTTCTGTTTTTCAACTCAGGTCTGTTGATCTGAGCCCAAAATGATTTAGTTTTTGCTTGCTGTAACTTGATATCAATATTTGACCTAATGAATGGATATTTATAATATAGTATTTTATACCTAATCATCAATATACACAGTATGCAAAAAAGATGTAATTAATGTATGGATCAGAAGAACCTGGTAGACCATCTGCCCTTAGTGGTATTTTGCTGGATTGTCAGGGGAATGTGTATGTTCCCTAAATGTACACAGCAGGAATTGTGACATGTGAATGCTATGAAGACAATATCTGGAATGCACATGAAAATTCTAAGTCCTTTAAGAACGTTACACTAGGAAGGACTCTGGATTTCTATAGATAACCATTCATACAGATGAATTCAGAAGAAAAGTCTGAGTGTTGACAATAACACAGATTGAAATGTTAGAGTTAAGGCCCAGGGATGTCTATTTTCAGTCATGAGTATTGATATATTTTCTTCTAGTTATAGTCTGTCTGTTGCACAGATGTATCTTATTTTAAAATGGCTTATGATTCTGTAAAGAGAGAGAACAAACAAATGAATTCTAAGTCCTTGTAATGTTTAATTTTGATTGTCGACTTGATTGGTTTGACAAACAACTAAGACATAGTTAAGCATATACCTTGAAGAGACAGTGAAGGTGTTTCTAGAGATAATTTGCATGGTAGATGACCTGCAGTAAGTGTGGGCAGTGAAGTTCAGTGTGATTGGGGTCAGGATAGAACAAAAACAGTAGGAGGAAGCCAGCTAGTACATGTGTAAGCGTGATTGTCCATAAATGGATTCCATCTTCTTCAGCATTCCTGCAGAAATTATAGAGGAAGTCTTCAGGCTTTCACCCAAGGACTGTGGCTGTAACAATAGCCCTTCCTGTTCTGAGACTTCTAGAATCATGGGCTGAGCAGCTACTACTGGCTTTTAGGACTCTCTAGCAGATAAATGGCCATTGTAAAACTATTTTGTTTCTGATCTCATAAGCCACTCTAATCAATTCCCATTTATAATTATATATCTGCTCTATTGTTTCCATACTAAGTAATAAGTTAAACACCTAAAGGTAATCCCAAGGCACTGAGCAATTTCAAACCTCATAGCTTCATTAACAATGCTCCTACTATTGTTTTTCTAGCTTTCCCAGGGCAATGTTAATTGGAAAGAAAATCACTGATATTAAACAAGTCTTTTTGGCTTCTAAGATTCTGATCAGTAATTAGTATGATAATGTTTTTATTTAAATATCTGTGGAGTTCTATTCTACCATATTAATCTATAAACCACTGTATATCACTTATTAGTAGGTCAGTACATTATACTGTGAATGAAGATTTCCAAGCTTATGTTAGCATACAGCTTGGAATCTTGAAGCACTTAGGTATCTGATCAATATACATTCACGTTTGTCCTGAATTTTAATGCATTTTGTTCTCAGATGTTTAAGAATATTACATATAATTGTTCTTCAATGATTCTCACTTGAAATATTTCAAATGTAGTAACTTTCCTGGCTTTGTACCATGGTAATTTGAATGAGAATGTCCCTCTCCTCAGTGGGTACAATGATTTGGGAAGAATTAAGAGATGTGGCATTGTTTGATGTTTCAAAAGTTCACACAATTTCCAATTATTACTCTCTATCTCTCTCCTCTGTCTTATGGCTTTTGTCTTAACTTTTAAGTGCTCAGCTACTGTTCCAGTACCAGGCCTACCTGTAACTATGATCTCCTCTATGATAGTCATGAACTTTCCCTTGAAAGTGTAAGCAAACTTCTAATAAACTCACTCTTCTCCATGTTTCATTAGTCATGGAATTGTTTCAGAGAAATATAAAGGTCACTAAGAAATATACTGAAAATGCCACTCATAAAAATTATAAGAAGATAGATATGAAGATTCCAATCTACAGCTCAGATTCCAGAGTTTACAAGACTTTTTGCAAATTCAGTTCTGCCAACGAAGCACTATGGATTTCATCATATCACTCCATTGTTCTGTGTCCCCCCCCCTCCCCCGTGTATTAAATAAAGATAGCAAACCAGCCCCGAGCTCCCATCTGGCCCAGAGGTGAGTGACTAGGTTCATACCCAGGGAGGCCTGCCCCTAGGTCCCATCCCTGGGCCCCTACCTGGGCCCCTACCTGGGCCCCAGGCTTTTCCAGGGAAGACCCACCCAACTCGGCCCCAGTTGCCAGCCAGTGGACAGGGCTCCCACTGGAAGGCTCCACTTCTCCAAGACTCCCCAGTGGACACTGTAATCTCTGTGCCTTCCTGCCTCATCTGCCTGAGACACCTGCCACTTCCTTAGACTTGGAGACCAAACCCCAACTCCCATCTGGCCCATAGCTCCCATGTGACCCAGAGAGCTCCCATGTGACCCAGAGAACTCCCACCTAGCCCAGAGAGCTCCTGTCTGGCCCAGAGAGCTCCCATCCAGCCAAGAGAGCTCCCACCTAGCCCATAGAGCTCTTGTCTGGCCCAGGAGTTCCCTTCCAGCCCAGAGAAAGAGAGAGCTCTCATTGGACAAAGAGCAGATATTAGACCACAAGTAAACACAGGAGATAGGGAATCTACCAGCCCAGATTAGACCCGCAGCGGGTTTCTGAGAAGTGGAATCAGCCAACTCTCATTGGACCAAGTAGGCTTCCTGAAACACAGAATCTGTCAGCTCTGACTGGACCAAGAGCCCTGGTAAGACCACGAATGAATCTGTGAGTCACAAAATCAACTAGCTTGGGTGGATCCAAGAGCAGCTTGCTGATGTACAGAAGCTGCCTGCTCCAATCAGATCAAGAGCTAAGATTAGACCCAGAAGGGCCCCCTGAGACACAGACACAAAAAACACAGAGTGGACCAACAGCAACTCTCTCAGACACAGGCACCTCTTATACCTGTTAGACAAGGAGATGGGCAGACATCAAGGCAGAAGTACATACAACAACATAAAGAGCAATACAGCATCACTAGAACCTAGCCCTCCTCCAACAGGAAGACCTGAACATCAAAAGGTGGAAGAAGCAGAAGAAAGCAACCTTAAGAATAGCATCATGAGGATGCTAGAGGCCTTTCAAGAAAAAATGAAAAATGAAATTGAGGAAAAGATAAACAAAAAGGTGGAGAAAATCAATAAAGAAAATGTCAAACAAAAAATGAGAAGCAATCTATAAAGAACTAGAGGAGAAGACAAATAAAATGAGAAAGAAAACAATAAATCCCTTAAAGAAAACCACAAAAAAAGCAATGAAACAGGTGAGGGAAATAGTTCAAGACCTGAAAAGGGAAATAGAAACAATGAAGAAGACACAACAGAGAGAATTCTGGAAATAGAAAATCTGAGTAAACAAACAGGAAACACAGATGCAAGCATAACCAACAGAATACAAGAGAAGGAAGAGAGGATCTCTGGTGTAGAAGATATAGAGAAAATGGATTCATCAGTCAAAGAAAATACCAATGCCAAAAATGTAATAACATGAAATGTCCAAGAAATCTGGGACACCATGAAAAGACCAAACCTAAGAATAATAGAGATAGAGGAAGGAGAAGAGTACAACTCAAAGTCACAGGAAATATATTCAATAAGATAATAGAAGAAAACTTTCCCAACTTAAAAAAGGAAATGCCTATGAAGATACAAGAAGCCTATAGAACACCAAACAGACTAGACCCCCAAAAAAAGTCCCCTCGCCACATAATAATTAAACAACTAAACATACAGAATAAAGAAAGAATATTAAGGGCAGCAAAGGAAAAAGGCCAAGTGACTTATAAAGGCAAACCCATCAGAATAACACCCAATTTCTCAATGGAGACTTTGAAAGCCAGAAGTACCTGACAGTTGTAATGCAGACACTAAGAGACCATGAATTCCAACCTAGACTAATATACCCAGCAAAAAATTTAATCATCATAGACGGAGTGAACAAGACATTCCAAGACAAAACCAAATTTAAACAATACTTATCCACAAACCCAGCCCTACAGAAAACACTAGAAGAAAAATTCCAACCTAAGGAAGTCAGATACACCCACAAAAAATACAGGTAATAGGTAACACTACACAGTAAACCCCAAAGAAGAGAAGTACACACACACTACCACCAAAGGATAACAGTAATGAACAATCACTGGTCATTAATATCTCTTAATATCAATGGACTTAATTCACCTATAAAAAGACACAGGCTAACAGAATGGATACAAAAGCAGGACCCATCTTTATGCTGCATACACACCTCAAATTCAAAGATGGACACTACCTAAGAAAAAAAGGCTGGGAAAAGTCATTCCAATCAAATGGTCTTAAGAAGCAAGCTGGTTAACCATCCTAATATCTAGCACAATAGATTTCAAACTAAAATCAATCAAAAGAGATCAAGAAGGGCATTACATACTCATCACAGGAAAGATCCACCAAGATGAAGTTTCAATTCTGAACATTTATGTCCCAAATATAAGCACCCACATATGTAAAAGAAACATTACTAAAGCTTAAATCACATATAAACCCCCACACATTAGTAATGAAAGACTTCAACACTCTACTCTCACCACTGGACAGATCTGCCGAATTGAAAATTAACAGAGAAATAAAGGACTTAACTGATGTTAGACTCAAATGGATTTAATCAATATCTACAGAACATTCCATCCTAACAAAAAAGAGTATACCTTCTTCTCAGCAACCCATGGAACCTTCTCAAAAATCAACCACATACTTGGCCAAAAAGCAAATTTCAACAGTTATAAAACAATTTCAACAACCTCCTGTATTCTATCAGATCACCATGGTTTAAAGTTAGATTTCAACAACAACAAAAACTACAGAAAACCTACAATCTCATGGAAACTGAATAATACTCAACTGAATCACCAGTTAGTTAAGGAAGAAATAAAGAAATTAAAGACTTCCTAGAGATCAATGAAAATAAATATACCATATACCCAAACTTATCGGACACTATGAAAGCAGTGCTAAGAGGGAAATTCATAGCACTAAATGCCCACATAAAGAAGTTGGAGAAACCTGACACTAGTGACTTAATAGCACACCTGAAAGCTCTAGAACAGGAAGAAACAAAGTCAACCAGGAGGAATAGATGTCAGGAAATAACCAAATTGAGAGCTGAAATCAATAAAATAGAAACAGAGAACAATAAAAAGAATAAATGAAACCAAGAGTTGGTTGTTTGAGAAAATCAACAATAGAGACAAGCCCTTATCCAAACTAACCAAAAGGCAGAAATAGAGCATCCAAATTAGCAAAATCAGAAATGAAAAGGGAGACATAACAACTAACACTGAGGAAATCCAGAGAATCATCAGGTCATACTTCAAAGACCTCTACTCCATAAAACTGGAAAATCAAAACAAATGGATAAATTTCAGGACAGGTACCACATACCTAAGTTAAATCAAGACCAGAAAACTATATAAATAGTCCAATAACCCCTAAGGAAATAGAAACAGTCATTAAAAGTCTGCCAACCAAAGGGGGAAAAAAAGCCCAGGACCAGATGGTTTCAGAGCAGAATTCTACCAGATCTTCAAAGAAGAGTTAACACCAACACTCTTTAAATTGTTCCACACAATATAAACAGAAGGAACATTACCAAATTCCTTTTATAAGGCTGCAATTACCCTGATTCCCAAGCCAAACAAAAATGCAACAAAGAAAGAGAACTACAGACCAATCTCCCTCATGAACATTGATGAAAAAATGCTCAATAAAATACTGGCAAACAGAATCCCAAAACACATCAAAACAATTATCCACCATTATCAAGTAGGCTTCATCCCAGGGATGCAAGGGTGCTTCAATATATGAAAATCTGTCACTGTAATACATCATTTAAACAAACTGAAAGAAAAAAAAACCAGATCATCATCTCACTAGATGCTGAAAAGGCATTTGACAAAATCCAACAGCCCTTCATGATAAAGGTCTTAGAGCGATCAGGAATTACAGGGAACATACCTAACCATAATACAGGCAATTGATAGCAAGCTGACAGCCAACATCAAAGTAAATAGAGAGAAACTCAAAGTGATTCTACTAAAATCAGGAACAAGGGAAGGCTGTCTGCTCTCTCCATACTTATTCAATATAGTACTTGAAGTTCTATCCAGAGCAATAAGACAACATAAGGAGATCAAGGGGATACAAATTAGAAAGGAAGATGTCCAGCTTTCACTATTTGCAGATGACATGATAATATACATAAGGGACCCCAAAAATTTGACAAAGGAACTCATACAGCTTATAAACACCTTCAGCAATGTAGCAGGATACCAGATTAACTCAAAAAAATCAGTAGCCCTTCTATATAAAATTGACAAACAGGCTGAGAAGGAAATAAGAGATATATCACCATTTACAGTAGCCACAAGTAATATATAATACCTTGGGGTAACTCTAACTAAGCAAGCAAAGGACCTGTATGACAAGAACTTTAAGTCCCTGAAAAAATAAATTGAAGAATATGTTGGGAGTCTTGAAGAAAGACAAAGTGATCACCCAATGACAGAGAAATGGATGAAATCTACATGAGCAAACTGGACAAGAGGGGGAGGGTAATGAAGGGCAAGGGTTGGGGAAAGAGAGCTTAGGGGAGTGAGAGATCCCAGCTGGATCAAAAAGAGAGAGGGAGAACAAGGAAAGAGATATCATGATAAATGAAGACATCATGCGAATAGGAAGAAGCAAAGTGTTAGAGAGATCCCCAGAAATAGGCTACTGGCAATGGTGAAGAGAAAGCCCAAAATGACCTACTCTGGTGATCAGATCACTGAACACCCTAACTGTCATGAGAGAACTCTCATCCAGTGACTGAGGGAAGCAGATGCAGAGATCCCCCGAGGCCCCAGGTGGAGATCCAGGAGTCTAATCAGCGAGAGAGAGGAGGGATTGTATGAGCAAGAAATAGTGAGACCATTATTGGAAAAAGCACAAGGACAAATATTCAAACTAATGGAAACACATGAACTATGAACCAATAGCTGAGGAGCCCCCATGGAACTGGATCAGGTCCTCTGGATAAGTGAGAAAGTTGATTAGCTTGAACTATTTAGGAGGCCCCCAGGCAGTAGGACTGGGACCTGTCCTTAGTGCATGAGATGTATTTTTGAAACCTAGGGCCTATGCTAGGACACTTTGCTCGGCCTAGGTGAAGGGAGGAGGGGACTGGACCAGCCCCAACTGAATCTATCAGGCTGAGCTGAATCCCCAGGGGAGTCCTTGCCTTGGAGGAGGTGGGAATGGAAGGTGGTTTGGGAGAAGGGCTGAGGGGCGGGGAAGAGGGAAGGCAGGGGAATCTGTGGCTGATATGTAAAATTAAATTAATTATAAAATTAAAAAATAAGGATAGCAAGAGAAGTAAAGTTTAAATAAAACCTTTACATATTGTGTCACAACATTCATGTAAAATGTTTATTTCCAATAATAATATCAATTATTGTCATCATCATCATTACTATTATTATTAATATGTTTTTACCAGGTGGGGTTTGATACTAGATGGCTTCAATTCTCTGCCCCTCTACCTTTCTCTCCCACCCTCTTAGATAGGTTCTCATGCAGCCCAGGCTGACCATAAACTTATTTTACACACAAGATTGGCCTTTACCTCCTGTTTTTCCTGCTTCTACCTTCTAGATGCTGGGATTACAGATGTGGGCCATCATTCCCACTACAATTCTTTATAGTCTGTTTTTTAAACTCTGAAGAGCATTAAGGCTTTGAGTTACTCTAACTCACTTAAAATCAAAATTGACAATGTATACATAGAGCATAAAACCAAGCAGCCTTCGTCAAGAGCATCAAAACAAAATAACAAAAGCATTGACTGTACAGGTCACACAATCGTTATGAATGTGGCCTCATACTTTTATAGCTGACAGTATCATGTACTAGGGTGGAAAAGCTGGACATCCCTGGGAGAGTGATTGTGAAGTATTGTGATGCAGAATATGACAGTGAATTTATTTTCTCCTGTCACATGGCAATTCATTTTTGAGTATAAAGTGTTTTCATACCTTGGGGTTTCTGGGTCACAAATGCCATCAGAGAACATACAGATTTTTCTGCTCTGGATTTTGAAGTTTAAGTCAGGCCTTTACTCTAGTCTGTACTTTATTTAAAATTCTCTTAGATATGAATCACATTTATTTTCTTACTGAATAGAACTGAGGTCCCCATTTTCTTGCTGAGCAGAAGACTGATAAGAGGGACTGAGGCCACTTCAATGGTGCCCTTCATCTGGTATGGGTCACAACCATACTGTGTGTTATCTAGCTCAGCAAGGGGTCTGCTGCTACATCTTTCTTAAGTCCTCATTAGGACTGATTAGACAATCTCCTTTGATAGATCCATAATCATCTCATAACATAATTACATCTTTGGTGAAATAACATGCCATTGTTAGGAACAGTTATCCTATCATGGTCACAGGTTTTGTCTGTATCCACGTGACATTATCACTTAGGCAATGGGAATTTTTGGAGCTAACTTAGATTTCTCATTACTACAATTTTGCTTGAGTGATTGACATTGTCTCCGTTCTTTAATATTACTTTAGCAAGATCAACTTAGCAAAATGTTATATGCAGGACACTGGAAAAAGTCTATTGTACATTTATAGAAATAATAGCAATCTAAGAGTCATCCAGAGCAAACAAAGAATCAAAACTGAAATGGATAAAAGACTGATTGAAGATCAGACTGTGAAGATATACAAGGAAAAGAGAACTTCCAGCTAGAGCTGGAATGAGGATGTGCACTTCTAATTCCAGCACCTGTGATGCTGAAACAGGAGGATCCTGCATGTGAAGTCAGATTGGACTACACTGTGAGACACAATCATAAAACTAACCAAAACAAAATCACATAAAAAATAAGGTTTAGTCGGTTCCTAGGAAAATACAGTTGAGTGCTGTACGATACTACACCTGGAGAAATGTGACCAATGATCTGCTTACCTCATAAAGGGAACCAATCACAGACCAAGTAAGAATACTGCCAAGGCACTGCTTCCTGAGTCAATGAGTGTTATTGAGCTTATTTGCTGTGGTATGGGTGGGGGGTTACTAACAAGGTAATAAATGACTCAAACACAGTTATATCACCCAAAGCACCTCCTCATCATGAGTGACAGCTCATGAAATATGGACTCCTGGAGCTCAATGCACCATCTACAAGCATTGTAGATGTATAAGAAAGAAATTGAGGTGTGTCTCTTTCAGGAATCCCTGGTGGTTGGAGCCTCTTACAGACAGTTAGTTCAGTTGTCCTAATCTTCTAGGCAGCTGAGATGGAATGAGAGTCTTTCAGGAAGCATAACTTATCTGATAGGATCTCTCAGCAGCACTTACTGCATGTGTATGCTCAGGGATGGAGGGAACTAGTGTGTCATGACAGCTTTAGGGGGTTCCTATAGCCTTGTAGTTGTATACTCTCAGAGTTTAAGGAGCCTCCTACAGGATGGAATCACACACCTCCCTTTAAGAAAATTCTGTATCTTGATGAGTTTCCCTTCAATATGGAAGGCTTTATCTCAGAGGACATGCGATACAACCCCTACCAAAACACTAATAATCAAAAATGTGTGAATGATGTTTTTTTGTTTCCTAAACATCCAACACAGAGAGGTAACAGTTGTAAATAACACTATTCTTTAAAATAGATGTAAGTGGAGAAGCCAATTGTATAGTCTGAAATTTCTCTTGCCATATTGTTTAAAGACATCAAATGAGCATACAAGTTCAAAATATGCTATTTCTTATTAAATTGTTTCAGCATTTTCAAACCTCAGGTGATGAGTGAAAATAATTTTTAAGCTTAAAAATGCTAGATAAAAGGAAAAAATGAGCCTATTTAACTCTATCGATCCAAATATTCTGTATGAAACCAAAGTTCATGTTTTAAAATATGTGTTGAAAATATATATGAGAGATAGAATCATCATAGTGTGACATAAAGTCATCACATAGAACATAAAAATGTTGCTTTTTTAAGTTATCACATAATATCTTGCATACTTAAACTGAGCATGCACTGTATTATCTGAATGTTTATCATAAGTCCAGTGTTTTATCCCAGGTACCTCAATTTGAATGTTTTAGATACTAGTATCTCACTTCTCTGAATAATGCAATTGATTAGGAGAAGAGAATTACACCAGCTCCCCAAACCAGTGAGCAACAGAGCCCTTTCTGCAGCTAGGGAGAAGAGACTGGAATGATATATGAAGTCTCAGGCTTCTGGTTCCCCTTTTTGTCTACCCCTTTTAAATGAAAAGCTAAGAGAAAGTTCACACTTATAATCTTAATTACTAAATGTAATAATAATAAATTTACCAGTGAATTTGCCAAGCTTAAAATCATAAAATAATTTAAAAATAAGATATATTTATCAACTTACAATTTAAGAACATTACTTGCATTTACCAAATTATAAATTATGATAAAATATTTTTAAAATGGTATTCCATTTTTCATTTATCAAATCCATATAATTTTGATTTCTTAACATTAATTGGTATATTTCTTGCCTTGGATCATTCTCCAGTGGCAAGGACCTCAATATCTTGAAACATCCAATTATCTTACTTTATATTTTGAAAATATCAGCAGTACAAAAAATAACAGGAATTCTGAGGTCCAATATTCTGCATAATTTTGTCCAGTTTATTTGACCATCAATGAACCTAAGTATATTTTAAAAACTACTTACAATAAGAGCTAGGGATACAGCTTGAGTATGATCTTCATCAATGTATAAACTAGGTGTGGTGTGCATGCCTGAAATCTTAGAAATTGGGAGGTAGAGGCAGGAGGGTCACATGTTAGGTCAGTGGTTTTCAACTTTCCTAATGCTGTGACCTTTTTATACAGTTCCTCATGTTGTGGCAACACCCAAGCATACATTTATTTTCATTGTTACATCATAATTGTAATTTTGCTACTGTTATGAATCAGAATAAAAATATATCTAATATTCAGGATATCTGATGTCCAATTCCTGTGACAGGATCACTCTACTCGAATGGAGTTGCAATCCACAGGTAGAACCTCTATATTAGGTCATTTTCTATTATGTATCTCATTCCAGGATAGCCTGGTCATGGTAAAACTGTTTCTCAAAGGTTTTTTTTTTCCAGACATAATTCTTAGTTTATTTATTGAGAAGAAATTTCGAGGAAAAGCTGATCTTGTCTTAAAAAAAATCCTCCCAAGAGACAAAAGAACTGGTTGTTTACTGTGAAGTCTACTGCCATAGCAGGAGAACAGTTCCCTAAAGATGTTTATTCTCAGGGGTTCTCTAGACCCTAGAGGAGATGTTCATCGGACTCTGGATACCATAGAATATCTCAGTGCCAGGAGATACGAAAACTGTTCAATGAATGACATAAATACAGATAGTAAGGTCAAAAGGTGGAGTTGGATTCTGAGTCAGAATTTTAGCAGTATTTCCTTGTTTTAAGGTTGCTTCTCCACTATGACCCATTAATGCAGTATGTATGTAAAGATTGGCATAGAAACATTATACAGCAATATACTAATATTAATATAAATTTGCAACTATATGTTAACATAAAAGTATGTATCTGATATAAAATTTTGAAGTGTAATCCTAATTGTATTTCATGTATGTAATAACTGCAAATCTGAAAATATAAACACCTACAGAAATATCTAAGCTGAAAATATATTAAAATATTCATAGTTGTTATTTTTGAGAATTAAATCCCCTTCTACCTTTTGATTAAGTTTTCTGAAAAAAAAAAGTAGCCATCTATTTTACATTTAAAATGAGAGAAATATAAATTCTTAGTATTCATTATAATTCTAAATGCAAAGCTTAAGTGAGCAGTTCTGACAGATACAGTGATGCACTGAGTACTTCCTTGCAGGACACTGTATCACAGGGCCAAGTAGGTGAAATAGATGCCTCTACACAATGGCTCTGAATGTTCAAAAGCTATCATCTTAGCTCACATGCAGCTAATCAAAGCACATTTGTTGATTTGATATGTATTAATTCAAGACATCTCATATAGTCAAAATGACATTTAAATATTCCAACATTTGGTAATAAATACAAAAGCACCCCTAGGAGCCATAAAATCGAATTTCAACTGTGTGTAGTAGCTTTTCTCTTTTTAAATCCAGATGTCATCTAAGAGCAACTGTTAATAGAAGGTACTGTGTGAGATCCTAAACAAAATCTTTGTCCTCTCTTAGCCAGCCAGTGTCTTTGGGAGCTACCCCATTGAGCTATTGAGTCCATATTAGAGCAGTTCACTAAGTGCTGTGGTGTGGGATAGAATAGAGTGTATCACAGTACAGTGTGGGTTTCAGCAACTGGCCCTACTCAAAGTATCAACTCTGAGTTTATTTAACCTTTTTGGAAAAATATTTCAATAATTTTTTCAGTGATTTTTGTTAAAACAACCTATGTTTTTAGATATATTTTCAAAACTTAGGTGGTATAAACACATACATGTATGCTTATATAAATGTATTTCTCCTATATGATTGTATTAGGCAAATACATAATTAGCTATACAAGTGGAGAAAATAAAACAATGCAGAATGTATTTTACCACTAATTTGTAGACTTTGTTTCTACTCACACCAAACACAAGAGGCTTCCCAGTTTTCCCAAGCTCCTAATGAAACTATTGCTCATCCCAACTCTCCATGTACTGATCCTCTGGCTGGACTCACATCTCCCTTGTGCATCTCAAGAAAATATGGGAATTGTTCAATTTTTCTGGAAAGAGAGAAAAGGAGAGAGACACAGAGAGAGACAGAGACAGAAGCACACACACACACATAGATAGATAGATGATAATGATAGATAGATAGATGATAGATAGATAGATGGATGGATGGATGAATGGATGGATGGATGGATAATAGAGTCAGACAGACAGAGAGAGTCAGAGACAGATTCCATAGCTCCTGCAAACTGAAGCCAGTGAAGCAGTGCTTACTAGGGTCTGGGTGCTGATCATCTAGCAGCTCTTTTCTCCCAGAAGAGAAGGTATGTACTCTGGAACACCAGGGCATTTATTATGGATTTCTCAATTGCATCATATTGTCAGACACATAGGTTGATATAAAATATTGCACTAGAAATGTTTCTTTTAGTCAGTGAAATCCTCAGTCAGGAAAGGCTGGTGAGCCTGACAAACTAAGTTTGATTGCTGGAATCCAGCTGGTTGAAAGAGAACACAGCCTTCCACAAACTTGAGCACATGCACTCAAGCACAAACACATTCATACAAACAAATACAAACAAATCTAAAAAAGTCCCTATAGTGTATTCAGGAGATTTAAAAGAAGACTTTTCCCAGACCTTCCACATAATAATAAATTAGTCTAAAGCAGTTTTTCATTTTTTTTTTGTTTTTTTTTTTAAAGGAAAATTAGTGTGTGGACTGCAAACATCATTATTTCTTTCAAGAGGATAATCACACAAAATGCTAATTATTTAGCACTGAAAGTAACACCAATTGTGAAATGGGAATCAATACTTTAAGAGTCAACATATGGAAGGATGAAAATAGTCTTAGAAATTATGGCAAAAGTTCATGGTTGCACACTGTTTTCTTATCAAAATTCCACAAAAGATTAGGAATGAAAATAATAAAGTATAAAGTTAAGTGTGAAGAATGTGAAAAGAGTTATTACTTTATCTACAATCATAGGGAGTTAAGGTCAGCCATAGAATTCCCACACTCTGCTTAATCTCTGGATTTTATACAGTCTTAAGATTGGCATAATCTAAGACAGAACATTTTTTTATCATTGTCAAGAATTCCTTTCAGATCCTCAGTTCTCTTTTTGTTTCTCTTTTAAGCAGTTAAAATGAATCTATTTTATTTATTAAATTCTAAAGTTGATCTGAACCACATCTACTCCAATGTGTTTGCAAGGAAATGTCTGATCTCCTCATCAAATATGCAAGGGTTTATTTCTGGTTACTATGTTATTTCATCTCAAAAAGGAGTTCTCTGTAAGAATGAAAGTTGAATAAATTCTGGTATCTGTCTATTTTTTTAAATCTTTGAACAAAAAGTGTCACAAAAATTGAACTCCAAGCATTCTGTGGACCCGTTAAGTTGCACAGACTTTGAGATTACAGTCCTTACTGACATGAGCCTCACTAAGTGCTCAGCTGGATAGGTTTGGACCATTCCTCTTGGTTATAGAAAAATAAAAGATAAAAATAACATGTAATTTCAAGGATCTCACATCCCCTGAGTTCATGGATTTCTATAAAATAACTAATTTTTTTCTATATATGTAGTAAATGGAAATTCGAAATAAAGAAACAAAAGAAAGATAAGTTATAAAGTAGGAATGATGACCATTTACATCCTTTGAAAGCAAGGTTATCTAATGAAATATTTTGAAATTCACTCCACTTCTAATATCTTTATATAACAACCATATGGAAGATGATATCAATTAGTTCTCTAGGGCAATCGTCTTCAATATGTGTTCTCAAATCATTGCCTAGAAGCAAAGTTGCTAACCGATATCCAGAATGGAATCCTCAGATCCTCAGTGAGACAGTCCTTGACTTCACTTAATATAGTACATATTTGTGTACATTAATTTAAAACAACTTATTTGTATATATATTTATATGCTTCTGGATGTGCACAGGAATACAAACACTCTGTACCTTGAGATGTCTAAGTTCTTACCTACACAGTGGTAAGGAAGCAGATATGCATTCAGTAACAACCGTATTTCAGATTTTGAATTTGAATTTTCTCCTGGGATATTGATATGGGGATTTGTGTGTTGGTGGAAAACAATAGCCCTGGGAAACCACATAGGATATTTTACATTTTGTTATAAAACAACCTTTGTTTGGGGATGATTTGCTCAACTATGTTAATGTCAGTATTCTAAACTCATACATACAATTTGCCTAGACTAAACAACAATCCTTGCTACCAGTCAGAATCAATGCAAGTTTACAGTGGTATTTTCAATGACTGTATGCTGATCTTGTCAGGGCACTATATCCTAAGACTATGATCATCTCCATATGTCTATCTGTTTATCGAAATCTATAATGTACCTATATAATCTATGTTTCCATGAGAATAAATGTTAGCCTTAATAAAACTATGTCAGTAACAGGAAAGAAAGAGACCTTGCATCAGACAAGCTGCTGACTGTACCAGGAAATACAGGACCAACAATGCATGTCTTGGCAAACTCTTGATAGTTCTCCTGAATCATCTCCTAAGAAGCATGTGTAAAAGGCACTGTTGACCTTTCTCCTAGTAAATGTCCCAATCCTGTGGGGAGTTGTAACTTTACACATATTCTTGTGTCTTGTTCTAAAGTAGCAGGCTGAATTGTGGATAAGAACAGTTTATATGAAACTCTCCACCTATTCTAGCACTCAATTTGAGGGGAAGGAATGGGGATATTGATGCACAAACTGAGAAGCCTAGATAATGGAAATAGACCCTGCATGACCAGTCAGCTTGCCCTGGTCTTCCTTCTGGGAGATCTGTTTTAAATCTGAGTTTTTATCTGATGAAATAAACCTTAACAACTGACTTGTTCTACCTGTGCCCCAAAGTGAGTCCTTCTTCTTGAGGGCACAAGAGCTGAGACCACTCCTGAAGTTGGATGAAGATGCAGAGAACAGCAGGGAGATATCACTCCCCTCTCTACCATAGGCCAGTATTTTCCAACAGGGTGCTCTTCATTCTTAAAACTGTGTTATAACAACTGGAGGCACTACAATAGCCAGAACGTCAAGACAGAACACTTGAACCGTGGCTAGTGAGATTGAGACACTCAGTTTGTAGATTAATTTCACTTTAATTGTCACTTGTGCACATGTGACTAATTTCTAAAATAGTAGAAAGAACAACTAAAGGTTCTTTTGAACTCAATAAACTGTCTGGTTTTTCTCCTTATTAGTAACTATTAAATAGCAGTGGATAACTAATTAAAAGTGTTGCTTTAGAGGCAATTCAAGATCCAAATAAATATTCCACAAGGTGACTAAATTATCCTCTGTAGGTAAAATGGTGGTTTTCCTTTGCTCAAGCTATTCAGTCGGAACAGTCTCAAAGTCCTGATAGTCTCTGTGCACTGCAGCTCTGCAGCTGACTGGCAGTGTAACATCTGACACTGGGTTATTGACATCTGCCTCCCTTAGCTGTTAGAGAGTGATGATAATGATTCTTGTCTCACAGTCCTGCTTCACAAAACTAATAGAACAACATTTGTGAAATTCTGAACATATTGCCTGGACATGATATTGATCTTTAATAAATGTTGTTCTGCTTCTATACTACAATAACACATAATTGAGGCCATGTGTAATCAATCATTTGAAAAGAACAGTAAAATAGTTTTTTCCATAGTAAGGCTGGACTTCAGTGAATATTAAAGAAAGGGGACAAAGATGCTGTTAAATTAGAGTTTTATTACTTCAAAGATGATTATTAATTAAGTGGTCTGCTGTCTAATATTGCAACAAGGGGGAGCATGGAGATAAATAACAATGTCCTACCTTAATATGAGTGAATCTTAGAAATACAGTCATTGTAGCAAGAATGTTGTCATCAACTTCACAGGTACTTTGATATGGAGTTGCTGAAGACCAGTGTACATGCTGAATGAGACAGATACTCAATTGCTTCCATGATTTGACCTCATCCCTATAGGAATAGAGCGAGTAGAAACAAACACTTTTGGATGCTGCTCAGCTTCCCCTGGGAGGGTAGTCCTGTGGAGTCCCTGTCTACCTAAAGCCTATCTATGTAATTTGACAAACATCTCAGTAAATAAAGTCTCTATTTTCTATTAGAGAATACAGTTAAGGACTAAACACATCCTTCTACCTGCAAACATGCTATTTGGATGGAGATCTAGGTTGAGAATAGTTTTCCATTTTTCTTGATACTAAATTAAATTCAGTGAGTTTGGATACTAAATATGATTAAAAGAAACATTCTCCCAAAGTTTATCTAAAAAAGATATTCGTGAGTTGTGTAAAACCCCTAAATGCTTTGGTTGGAAAACAGAAACCTAAAATATAACTTTGTGTTCTCTAAGTTATGTATTTCCTTAGAAATGATCATTATTTCCATAGTTTGGGCAACTTTGCTTAGGACTAGATGTCTTTGAAGCCTGAGAGCACAAAAAATATTTGTTAAACAGGTCTCAAGTGACTCACAGACATTTTTTTGGTCACCAAAAGAGTATTTTAACGGTATGATTTCATAGACCTAACAAAGGTCTGAACTTATTTTACCACTAAAGATATATTGGTGACAAATACCCTGTTCACAGGTTTAGACTCCCAGTGACATTTGGGAAGATTTCTGTCAGCAGACAACCCCAGTTGACTTCAAAACACAAAATTGCCCCAGAATGCATTAATGTACTGTCCCTGTCAGCCCCTTTCCAAGATGAGTTTTATGCAAACTGCCCATGCATGTCCTGAAGAGGCCTGACCAGGAAGAACTCTGCCTGTGACCCTAATGGCCTCAAAACTGTGTCATGGAAACCTCTTATTTGTTCTGAAAATAGTGAGTGTAATTACTCTTGCAAATCAATGCTTCCCCTCAACAGTGTGAAAAATAACTTGTTAAATAGCACACCTAATTTACATATCTAAGAGTCAACAAAAGCTTCATGTACTATTTGATTATATCTTTTAGGTGAAAAAATATAATTCATTGGCTGGCTGCCAATGTCTAAAATAAAAGAGGTAATTAGGACCACACTGTTGTCATGATTTTATAGCAAAATACAATCTGCTTTCAGAGAAAATGTTGCCCCCTTATCTGGAGCTGTTTTATTTATAATCATGAGACTAATATCTTTGGGTAAAAATAATGTTTAAAAATTAGCCAATTGGAAATAGATTTTAAAATAACACTTTCTACTTTAACAAAATGTTTAAAAAATACAACATACACACAGGAAGAGACACACATGCACACATATTTTTGTTAATAAATGTTTATTTTTATTTACTTTTCCATATCTTTTATGCACTTTCCCAGGATACAGCCATTAATATAGCCTTAAATAGTTGTTTTCAAGTGATATGAAGCCATACTTATATATAAAAATGTGAAACACATAGAAAAAAGGCTAAATTTATATATACTTATGTTCATCCTGGACATATGTTTGATGTTACTATGTTTTCATATTGAAAGAAAATTTTATTCACTTTCCTTAAATAAATCAACTAATTCTAAAATATAGATATACACACTCTGATACAGGTTCTTTTACACTCCACACTGGCCTCGTGTTGGCTAGATGGGTAATGTAAACCATGAGTTCCTAATGTTCCTGCTGGCACCATTAGTCCTGGGAATGCAGCTGTGTGTTACTGCACCTGGTATTAGTTTAGTTTTAAAATTTGTATTTCTTTTCTCCTCATTTTTCATTTTTGCTGTTGGGAGTGAAAGAATTTATGTCACACGAAATGCCGTTTTTACAATGTAAAGTAATTAAACCTCACAGAAAGATGAAACTCATTCCAAACATGATATGAATAAACTTTTTGAAGGAATCAACCTATAGATGTTCATTAATAATAAAATTAATCTTAAATCATAAAAACATTTATATCTGCAAAAATTATAACTGTCTTACTTGAAATTTGTAGCAATTTTATGTTACTTTATTTGTTCTTTGAAAATATACTCTGTATAACACATTCTGCTCACATTCACTCCCCTCACCCCCTTCCACTTGTCTCCTTAGTCCTTTCTCCCAATGGGTTCCTCTCTTACTATCAGATCTTTTTCTTTTGTTCTGTGACTCACTGAGTTTTGCTGGAGCTCTCTTCATGGACATGAGTGTGGAGCTACCCACTAGCAAATGGCTAACTTACCAGGCTCTAAATGAAGACAAAGACTCCTCCACTCAGCAGCCAACAATATCTCCAGAGAGCCCCAGTTTCAAGGGAGGGGTTATATTTGCTAACCATGTCTTTGCATAAGAGTCATGAGAAAGTTCAGGGACTGGAGAAGACTAAAGGACCCTTTTCAAAGTTAGCCTTTGTAGAGGCCATTCTGTATTGCTAGGACACAGACAGACTCTTGCCAACTGGTGTCAGCATAAATCTGAAATCAAAACCTGGGAACACCAGCAGCAATCATTCACTCTCCAGAGCCTGGAGGAAAACTTAGTTATGGAGAAAACAAAAAAACAAAAACAAATAATCTTCTACCTTTGTATGAGAAGAAATACCTCATATCTCATGGTTTGTATACCAACAAAAGTTATTTTGACTGAGAAACTGGGACATTCTTTGGCTGTGATAGATAGTTATTCTGAGTTTAGTAGTCTGAGTTGACAGCTGCAGGCTCTTATAATGTGAAATATACATTAGCATAAGCCCCTCTGATTTTGAATGTTTCCTTTGAGGAATTAGCTGCTATTCTGATGGCCTGCCTTTATGTGTGACATAGTGTTTCTCTCTGGAAATTTTCAATACTCTCTTGTTTTGTATATTTTTTTCTCTTAATTACAGAAATGTGGGGAGTTTCTTTTATGGCCTTGTGTAGTCAATGTGGTATATCTTGTATTTAGCCAGCCTTTTCTCTCTCCACATTAAGGAACTTTTCTGCTACTGTTTTCTGCAGAATGTTTTCCATGTTTTCTGTCTTAGTTGGGATTGCTATTGCTATAGAGAGACACCATGACCACAGCAACTCTTATAAAAGAAAAACATTTAATTGGGGTGGCTGATAGTTTCAGAGTTTTAGACTTCTATCATTGTGGTCCAACATGGTGGTGTGCAGATAGACATGGTGCTAGATAAGTAGCCAAGTGTCCTATATCTTGACTTGCAGGCAACAGGAAATGATCTGTCTCACAGGGTGTAGCAGGAGCATAGTAGATCTCAAAGCCCACCTCCACAATAACACACTTCCTCAAACACCGCCACATCTATTCCAACAAAGCCACAGCTTCTAATAGTGTTAATAATAGGGCACTTCTAAAGGCCCATTTCCTTTGGTCCCATTTTCTTTCAAACTACCACATTGCACTTCCTAGCCCCTAAAGGATTATAGCCATATCATAATGAAAAATGCACTCAGTCCAACTTCAAATAGTCTCAAACTTATTTAAAATCTAAAATCCAAAGGTTCTTCTGAGATTCATAAATCTCTTAACTGTAATCCCCTGCAAAGTAAAACAAAACAAACAAACAAACAAACAAACAAACAAAAAACAGATCACATACTTTCAACATATAATAGCAGAACATATATACATTACCATTCCAAAACATAGGAAAGGGAGCATAGTGAGGAAATATTGCATAAAAGAAAGACCAAAAACCAACTGGGTAAACTCCAAACTCTGCATCTCCATGTCTGATGTCAAAGTACTCTTCAGATCTCCAAATTCTTTCAGTTATGCTGACTGCATCACACTTCTTTCTCTTAGGCTGGTTCCATCGGTTCCATTCTCTGTTAGCAGCTTTCCTCAGCAGGTATCCCATGGCTCTGGCTTCTCTAGTAACATTTTGGGGTCTCCAAGGCAATCCAGGTTCAACTTCAGCTTCACACAATGAGGTCTCTAGGCTTCCATTCAAGGACACCCCTGACCCATGCCTGGCCTCACAGGTTTTCATTAGATGTGGAAGCAAATTCCAGAGCCCTTTTTTTTCTATCCTTTACTCCAGAACAAGGTGGCAAAAGCTCCCAAGTTCTGGGGCTTGCTGGGGCTGGAGCATGGCTCCTCGTTCAGTCACATCTTCCCCAGCTTTCTGTGTCCTTTCACTGCCCGAGGCTGGCTGTCATTGAACTCACTCTGTAGACCAGGCTGGCCTCAAACTCAGAGCTCCTCCAGCCTCTGCCTTCCCAGTGCTGGGAATAAAGTCCTGCACCACCACCCGGCTCTAAGCTTTTCTTTAATTCCTTTTCACAAGTTGGAGACCTACCTGAGTGGGCTATTGCCCTGTGGTCACCACAGCCTTGCTGTATTTTAAGAATTGTTCACCTCCTTGAGCATAGGACTTAGCTCCATTCCACTGTTGGTGCTCCTTTACTTCGCAAATATGTTTTCTTGATGAGCTTGTTCCTTTTCGATTTATACCTTCATGAAATATGACACTAGTAACCAAACAATGGAGTCTATACTAGGCTGTTTTGAGATTCTCTCTGCCAAGGGAATGAATCCCAAACTCTTGATTTTAGCTTGAGGCAAACTTTTAGATAATGCCAAAAAACAAAAACCAAACCAACCAAACAAACAAACCAAAAAACAGTCATATTCTTCATCAAAATATCACAAGAATGATTTCTAAGCAATGTGCTAACATTCTTCTCCTCACACTCAGCACCACTCTCTTCCAGGCTCCTAAAGTATGACCCATTAAGCAGCATTTAAAGCATTCTATGCTTTCTGAACCCAAACTCCCAAAGTCCATATTACTCCAAACAGAAACATGGTCCAGGCAATGCCCTACTCTCTGGTACCAAATTCTGTCTTATGGCTTTTACTGTTGTGAAGAGACCATGTAGTAGAATATTATTTCAAGGTATGTTACTTTTGATTATGTTGCATTTGTTTAACTCTGTGAAACTGTGTTACTGTGCCTGTGTAAAACATTCAATGGTCTAATAAAGAACTGACCAATAGTAAGGCAGGACAAAGAACAGGAAGGGTTAGCAGGCAGAGAAAATATAGAAAGGGATAAATCTGGGAAGAAGGATCAAGAAAAGAGATGGACAAGTGAGAAAAAAGAAGGAGGAACCAAAGAAGGAGGAGAACACCAGGGGTCAGCTTCTAGCTACATAGCAAGCCACAGAGTAAAAGTAAGATTTACAGAAGTCAGAGAATGAGAAAATCCCAGAGGCAAAAGGTATACAAGATAACTTAAGTGGAGAAAAGTGGGCAAGAAATAAGCCAAGCTAAGGCTAGGCATTTGTAAGTAAGAATTTGTCTTCTTGTGATTTATTTGGGAGCTGGGTGGTGAACCCTCAAAAAAAAAAGGCCAAAGACCAACTAAAAACAAGATACCCTTATCATGGCAACTCTTATGAAAGAAAAACATTTAATTGGCATAGTTTACAGTTTCAGAGGTTTAGTTCTTTATCATCATGGTACAACATGGTGATGTGCAGACAGACTTAGTACTGGAAAAGTAGCCAAGTGTCCCATATTTTGGCTTGCAGGCAACATGAAGTGATCTCTCTCACTGAGTTTAGTTCATAGGAGCCCTCAAAACCCATCCCCATGTGACACATTCCTCCAACAAGGCCACACCAACAAGGCCACAGCTCCTAACAGTGCCACTCCTTTTAGGAATCATTTTCTTCAAAACCACCACTCTCTCTATGCCTATAGTTTTTAGATTTTTATCTTTTTCATTATTTTCCAATTATCCATATGTTCCATTTCAGTTTTTATTAACTTACTTTTATAGTAGACTAAACATTCCAGTCTGCCTACCCTGTCTTCAAGACCTCTGTTCAGTCTACAATGATTCCACAGAGCTTTCAATTTAACTTACTGAATTTTTTTTTATTTCCAGCGTTAAGTTTTCTTCAATGTTTCTGTCTCTCTATTTCATTCCATTTTCTTTTTAAATTTTGTTAGTTCTTTAATAACATCTTACAATGTGTTTTGGTAATATGCAGTCCCATCCTCTAACTCTTCCAAAATCCATCACTCACCACCATCGCCCCAACTTTGTATCCCATTTTTTAAAAATATTAAACTCATTAATCCATGGGTCTAAACACTGTTCAATGTGTAGCTTTCCACTATAGTGTGGTGGAATAACAAGTATCTATATATCCTTAGAGAAAACTGACTCTCTCCCTCCAGGCAGCTAACAATTGTCAGTAACTCCTTCTCCAGTGGTAGAATTTCATGTCCAACTCTGCTTTCCATGCTGGGAGATGAGTTGGCTTAGGCTTGAACAGGACTTTTTGCATGCTGCTACAAGGGCTGTGAGTTCCTGTGTGCATCTGCCTTTCTGTTTCCAGGAAACACTGTTGCTTTGTAGGCAAAATGTTTTACTCCCCTCCCATCCCCTCTTTTGCAATAATCCCCGAGCCTTTGGAAAAGAGGGGGATTGTATATGTGTTCCATATCCTGTCATGATGGCTTTACGTTATTCAACCATTTATTTGCATTCTCTTGGAATTAATTTGGGAGTCTGTTTGTGTTCTCTTTGATTTCTTTCAACATATGTATAAGCATTCTGTGAAAATGTTTGGATTTTCATTGTGAGCCATTAGTATGGAATTCATATGTTTTACAGGCAACATGTCTTGATTTTTCATGTTGTTTATTGTTCTGCATTGGGACTTGAGCATCTGGAGTTAGGTCATTGGAGCCTGTGTGTGTGTGTGTGTGTGTGTGTGTGTGTGTGTGTGTGTGTGTGTGTGTGTGTAGTATTTGTCTGTCTATCTATCAGAAGAGAAAGAGATTAAATTATTAAATTTAAGCCTTATTTCATCTTTCTGTGTCAGTATTGACAATGTTCAGGAGGAACTAGGCTATAGTGGGGGTAAGGTGGATAGGGTGTCATTTTCCTCTGACAGACTATTGGTTAGGCACTGATATTTATCTCCAGTACTTCAATTGAGCAAAGAATGTTGTCTGTGAAAATAGTTAGTGGACATGGTTAGACACACTGTGACGTTATAGCAAGAGTGAATTAAAAGAAAATAACCACTTCTTAGTTGTCAGTAGTTTTCAAGAGTAAAGGAACATGGATAATATGTGTGTTGTTTTGTTGTAGTCAATGTTAGTGCAAGTGGAGAGGAGCAAAAACAAAAGGAGAAAAAGACAGAGTATGGATAGTGGTTAAGACTGGATTTCTAGAAAGGAAACAGAAGAGAGAACACACAGAATGTGCGTACATACAACAGTAGCTGCAGTGGAGCAAGTAAGGGAATTTGGGATAAAGGTCCTTGGGAAGGGAGCGATAATAACAGGAGATCAAGCACAATTAAGAAGTCATATCTCAGGAAGCTGAGCCACAAGGAACACACAAACTAAGCCAGTTTATGTAAAATAAGACAGGAAATTTTTTTAAAAAATGGAAGAGTAAGGGAGATTAAATGGGACTTTGATAGGGTGATACCCAATAGAACTGAATGGAACTGTAAAATTGATATTTGCTGTTAAATAAAGTCTATGGAGAAAAGAAAGATAATGAGGTTGGATACAGGACTTGGACACTGTTGGGCTTATTCAGTCTGAGTTTCTTGGTATGCCTTTCCTATGTCCCAGAAGCCTGTCTAATTGCAGAGGTCTCTGTGATGAGTGGGCCTATTCTCTCCTCTGCATCTTCCTTTGTTGTTTGGATTGCAAATGTTGATCAGGTCCACAGACATGTAAGCCAATTCTCAGATGCTGGTCATAATTCTTTTTATTTTTTTCTGGTCTCATTCTTTTTTTAAATATTTTTTCTCCTTTTTTATTTATTATTTATTATTTATTTTTATTTATTATATTTATGTTTTAATTTTACACATCAGCCATGGGTTCCCCTGTCCTACCCCCTTCTGCCCCCATCCCCTCCCCTACATTCCCATCTCCTCCAGGGCCAAGACTCCCCTGGGGATTCATTTAAACCTGGTGGATTCAGTACATGCAGGTCCAGTACCCTCCTTCCAGGCTGAGCAAAGTGTCCCTGTGTAAGCCCAAGGTTCCAAACAGCCAGCTCATGCACTAAGGACAGGTCCGGGTCCTACTGCTTGGGTGCCTCCCACACAGTTCAAGCTATTCAATTGCCTCACTTATGCAGAGGGCCTGATCTAGCTGGGGGCTCCACAGCCATTGGTTCATAATTCATGTGCTTCCATTTGATTGGCTATTTGTCCCTGTGCTTTTCCAATCTCGGTCTCAACAATTCACACTCTTACAGTCCCTCCTCCTGGGGTCTGGCAGAGGATCTCTGCATCCACTTCCATCAGTTATTTGATGAGAGTTCCAGCATGACCATTAGGGTGTTTGGCCATCTGATCACCAGACTAGGTCAGATCAGGCTTTCTCTCGACCATTGCCAGCAGTCTACAGAGGATGTATCATTATGGATTTCTGGGGACCTCTCCAGCATCTGCTTATTACTCTTCTCATGTGGTCATCATTTATCTGTTATTCCTTGTTCTCCCTTTCTGTTCTTGATCCAGCTGGGATCTCCTGCTCCCCTAAGCTTTCTTTCCCTCGAACTTTGCCCTTCATTACTCCTACTGTCATCCAGGTTGTTTATGTAGATCTCATCAATTTCTCTGTCATTGGGCGATCCCTGTATCTTTCCTAGGGTCCCGTTTTCTAGGTAGCCTCCCTGGAGTTGTGTAGCAGTCTAGTCATCTTTGTTTTACATCTAGTATCCGTCCAGATGGGAATTCTGGGGTCTTTTTAAAATAATTTTTACTAAGAGATTTTCTATTCATTTTACATTTTCTTTATCCATTCTTTAGTTGAGGGGCATCTAGATTGTTTCCAGGTTCTGGTTACTACCAATAATGGTGCTATGAACATAGTTGAGCATGTGTCCTTGTGGCATGATTGAGCATTCCTTGGGCATGAAAACAGCTTGGTACTGGCATAAAAACCAACATGTGGACCAATGGAATCAAACTGAAGACTCTGACATTAATCCACACACCTATGATCATCTAATTTTTAACAAAGAAGCCAAAACTGTACAATGGAGAAAAAGAGAGCACCTTCAACAAATGGTGCTGACATAATTGGATGTCAACATGTAAAAGACTGCAAATAGATTCATATCTGTAACCATGTACAAAACTTAAGTGGATCAAGTGGATCAAAGCTTTCAACACAGATCCAGTTACTCTGAACCTGATAGAATGGAAAGTAGTAAGTAGTCTTGAATGTATTGGCACCTGAGATCACTTCCTAAATGTAACCCCAGTAGCACAGACATGGAGAGCAACAATTAATAAATGGGACCTCATGAAACTGAGAAGCTTTTGTAGGGCAATGGACATGGTCAATAAGACAAAACAACAACCTACAGAATGGAAAAAGATCTTCAACAACCCCACATCTGACAGAGAGCTGATCTCCAGATATATAAAGAACTCAAGAAACTAGACATCAAAATAACTAACAGTGAAATTAAAAAATAGGCTACAGAGCTAAACAGAGAGTTCTCAACAGAAAAATCTCAAATGGCTGAAAGACATTTAAATAAATGCTCAACATCTTTAGACATCAGAGAAATGCAAGTTAAAATGACTCTGAAATACCACCTTACACCTGTCAGAATTGCTAAAATCAAAGACACTGAAGACAGCTTATGTTGGAGAGGATGTGGAGCAAGGGGAACACTCCTCCACCATTGGTGGGAATGTAAACTTGTACAGCCATTTTGGAAATTAGTATGGCAGTTTCTCAGAAAATTGGGAATCAATCTTCCTCAAGACCCAGCTGGTCACAATTCTGTGGGTTACAATTTTGATTGTTGTTCCTGGGATTGATTAGCACTCCCTAGTGTCTCATGGGATGTTTAGAGTCTGTGTGAAAGTTCCCATGTAGGATTTGTTTCCTGTCATGTTTTCAGCCTACTGGAAGGTGCATGGATCTCTTTGGAGTTTCTTTTCCACAGAATCATTCTACTGCAATTTTTCAGCCTGGAGTTCTGTGACACTTGATCTGAGAAGAAACAAAGAAACTCAAGATTTGTGCCTGGACTGGAGATTAGGTTTTTAGTTGGATGCTGCATAGCCGTTTTCTCTGAGGTTAATAACTTCCATGTTAGAGGGAAGATCATTAAGATACAGGTTGTTAAAGTAAAGTAAAGCAATAAGATTTCCCAAATGGGGGTGAAACTTCCCATCCTCCTAGGGAAGCTCACTAAGCTCAGGAAGTAAAGGACCTAGTGTATTAGGAAGTCTCTGCATCTGAACAGATTCACTAGCCTCCCCCCATTCTCAAGCAAAGAGAAGCAGTAATGACTATGGAGAGACTTCTCAGACAATTGAGCTCCACAGAAAAGGCTCCACTCAGTCAAGGCACTAGGAAGAAACAGATCAGTAAAGCTGCTTGGAAAAAGCAGAGACCTGCTAAACTGTTTGGAAGATGAGCAAACCAATTGAGCACCCTGGAAAGGATACTGCAGACTGTTGAGACATTTGCAGGCTGTGCGGTGTATTATGCTACATTTTTCCCAGCTCTGATGAACAACCATCCAAGCTGAGACTGGCTTTTGATGCATCTGTCTGAGTCATTTCCACTCTGGTAAGTGACCCCTCACCTGTATTCCTAGAAGTAATCCACAAAAAAACCCATTGGTTCACCATGTTGTACTTTGGTGGTGACCTTGTTTAGTCTTTTGTCAGGTCACTGTCTAGAGTGAGTAGGTGTTTGTTCTTGTCTCCCTAAGAACAGAGTCACACAACATATATACAGAAGCAAAGATGAGAGAAAAACCTTAGCCTCAGAATGCCTGTTGGATGATGAGAGGCAGAAACCAATATTCATGCTAATTCATACTAATTCATACTGTCTTCAAATCTGGTTCAACATATTTTTATTATCTAATGTGTACATGCTCTATACACACCATATCATTATAAGGATAGCCTTTACCTGCTTCTTATCCATCTCTAGAACAGAACCAGCTGATATTTTAATGTATTAATACTGAAGTAAACTTCCCTTTAGATTAACACTCTGGAAAATGGTATTTTGGAAACTAAATACATTACATTAACATGACAAAAGTTTTTGATTACTTCATTTTCAAATAGCACAATAATTTTATTTATTCCTTATAAGGTAATCTTAATATAACATATGTTATACCCACATATGTTATAAACCTCAAGATACAGCTTATAAACAACAATAGTGGAATAAAATGTTTATATAAATTTATTTGTTTATTTATTTTATATCCTGGCCACAGTTTACCCTCCCTCCTCTCCTCCCAGTCTCTTCTTCTCAACCCCTATCTATTTTGATCCACCAATCCATTCCTCCTCCATTTTTGTTCAGGAAAGTGCAGGCCTCCCATGAATATGAAAAAAAGCATGATATATCAAACTGCAGTAAGACTAAGCAACCCCCATGTATTAAGGCTGAGCATGGTGACCCAGCATGAGGAATAGGGTCTGAAAAGCCAGTAAAAGAGTTGGAGACACCCCCTGTTCTCACTGTTAGCTGTCCCACAAGCTAGACAATTGTAACAAATATGCAGAGTGCTGAAGTCAATCCACTGCAGGCTCCCTTGTTGTTCATTCAGTCTCTGTGAGTCCCTATGAGCCCAGATTAGTTAATTCTTTGAGTTTTCTTGTGGTGTCATTGACACCTCTGGCTCCTACATCCTTTCTCCCTCACTTCTGCAGGATTCTCTGAGCTCCACCTAATGTTTGACTATGGGTCCTCATCTGTTTTCATCAGTTGCTAGATAAAGCTACTCTGGTGAAAGTTGGGCTAAGGTACCAATTGAGGAGTATAGCAGAATATCATTAAGCATCATTACATTGACATCTTTGACATTTTTTTTCTCTAGTCTTGTTTGGTTCTATCATAGGTTCCTGGGTCATCCAGGGTGTAGGTTATGCTAATTCATGCAGTGTCAGTGGTAGGCTTACTCTCTTGGCATGAGTTTAGACTAGTCATTGGTTGGCCAAACCCTCAATATCTAGGCCACTCCTACACCAGCACCTCCCATAGGCAGGACAGATAGTAGGTTGAAGTTTATATAGCTAGTTTGGTTTCTCATTTCCTCCACTTGAAGTCCTGCCTGGTAACAGGAGATGGTCATTATAGGCTAAATATCAACTATTGCTAGGAGTTATAGCTAGGGTCATCCTTGTAGATTCCTGGGTAGAAACTTTTGCCAGGTTTTTACCTGACTCCAAAATGCTCCCTTCCAGTACTCTCTATCAGTACTCTTCCCCACTAAACCTGAGTGCTCATGTTCCCTTCCCCACCTGCTCTCAGTCCACTCACAAAATCTCTTCTATTTCCCCTTCCCAGGGAGATCTGGATATGCCCCCTTAAACTGTCCTTGTTGCATAGTATCTCTGGAGCTGTAGATTGTAGCATAGTTATCCTTTATTTTATACCTAATATGCACTTATGAGTAATAAAATACTGTATTTGTACTTCTCAGTTTGGTTTATTGTAAGAGAGATTGCTAAATGGTCTTATTAATAGAAAACCCAGAGCCAGATATTTGGGTGAAAACTGAGAGATTAGAGTAATAGGACAATCCACAGCCAACCTCACCTTACCAACTCCTCAGTCTCCAGAGAGAGCTATGTCCTATATACCTACACCTTATATAACTTTCTGTGCTCTGCCATGTTACTTCCTTTCTCCACCCAACTTCATCACTTCCTATTTCCTCCCAGCTCTATCACTTCCTGTTTGTCTATCCAGACCTCTAGATCTGTATGATTAAATAGCACTGTGATTAAATGTGTGTACCACCATACCTGGTTATGTTCTCAGTGTGGCCTTGAACACACAAAGATCCAGATGGATCTCTGCCTCCCAAATGTTAAGATTAAAGGCATGTGCTACCAATGTCTGACCTCTATGTTTAATATAGTGGCTGGCTTTTTCTTCTGATCCCCAGATGAGCTTTATTGGAATGCACAAACAGAATATGATCACATTCCCCCCTTTTTGTCTAAAATAAAAAGGTAATAACTTATATAAGAAAAGCTATATACAATAAGTACAATGACTATATACAGGCAATAAATACATCAAGAATGTCTAGTCCATTTGCATTTGACAAATTTAGGGAAAATATTACATTATCTTTCCCATTTTGGTGAGGGCAAAATGTACCTCATTAATTTTCTATCCTTACTTGTATTACCAACCAAAAACTATTTTTTGATATATTTCAAAGTTATTCACTTTATACCTTTTAGTGAATTCCTTTTCTGAAAATTTTATCAAGGAAAACTATAACTATCTAATCTTCAACCCTTCAGAGACCTGAGAAGGAAATAAATAATATTACCTAGTAAAACAAGAGGTGCAAACAAGCGACTTCCAAAAATGTGAGGAATGTCAGAAACTGCTAGCTGCCTGGGCAGTCACCTGAGGTTTCTCTGCAATGTTGAGGCACCCATTTTCCTCCTACCAGCATAACATATCTGACAGACTCATCTGTGAAACACAATTTTCTAAAGAGCCTTCCTACCTTGTCTTGGCAAGGACTGTCAGTCTTTTTTGTGGCCTAATTGTCCATTTTGGACAGCATACTGTCAATAGGTGACTCGAGGGAACTTTGTTGTGCTGCCAAGAGCAGGCATGTCTCATTGTCATAAAAAAGAAAAAAAAACTGTTATTAAAACATCATGAATGTCATATTCTGTGGATCTCTGAAATGTTTGAAGATGACCTGTCTATATATCTCTGCTTGACCATGAAAACAAACATAATATGATTACAAGTTCAATTGTAATGACTAATTACTAACCTGAATTTCTTTATTATCCTAAATAGCTGGTAATAACTTTTAAGGACTAGAAAATTACAATACATTGTTAAAGGAATTATGTAGATACAACACATTGAACAAGATTAGTTACATATATATAGTATTTTCTAACAAAATTACTCTTAACTTTGTATCAATATACACAATTTGTATACAATATACAAAAATCCAATCCAAGTAAAATATTTAAAACTAGTAGTTGCCTTTTAAAAGTAAATTCAATAATGTAATGTTTTTTCTTATCATATCTAGATCTTCCCCTTTTTTCTTTTCAGTGTAAATTCAATAATCTACCCTTTATCCATCATTTCTATATCTTTTCTTTTTCATAGTAGATTCAATAATCTATCTTTTATCTTATCATATCTATATCCTCTTTTTTAATAGTATATTTAACAATCCACCTTTTTATCTTATATCTATGTCTTCTTTTTTCTTTTTCTTTTTTTAAAACAAGAACCTCAAATCTAATCTCTATTGTTTAGCCTTTTTCCTGACAATTAACAATAATAAATTGTAACCAAACATCCTAAACAATGACAATTATCCATAACTCATTGAATGACCAAAAACTCATTGAATGACCCACCCCAACTCTTGGGAGTGTAAATGTCATGTTCTTAAAATTTCTTCCTGTTGTCAGGCAGGGGGAGGCATCTTTAGGGGATCCTGAAAAGAAAAATTTTGGGTTAATTGTCAGTTCCAGGGATAGGTAGCTGTATCATTTGTTGCCAAGTCTCTGCATAATGCCAAAGTGCAGGGTTTGTCTCAAGTCCTTCCTCAAGTAGTCTGTGAGGCTGGATCATCTCAACTAGCTATCTTGAAATTGTCTTGAGCAGTTTGTAGTCTAAAGCCAATCTTTAGGTGGTGTTTCTCAGCTTAGTGGTATTATCATCATCCTAATGGAATTCTCAATTGTTGTTGTGGGATCTCATCATCTTTTTGGAGACTTCAAAGTCACTGTTAGGCATGGTCATGGTACACTCCAGAAAACTTTGTGTGCCTACTTTGTAGTTTGGAGCAGTATCTATAGTATCTGACAGAATCATGTCTCACAGCCATTCCCAAGTTTGGAATACAATAGGTTCCATTCTTCTTCACCAAGATATGCTTTGATTTCAAATCTCTGTGAGCAAGACCTGGCTTTCTTTGGGTACCAACCATCTCCATGTAAAAATGGACAAGACTACTTGCTGTGGAGAGAGTGAGTTTGATCATCCCATGTGAAATTGTTTTTGTTGTATGCTGCTATAAATCTTAGGATGTTTTAATGATGTAACATCACAGTCTGATAAATATCTGCCTCTCAGTTTCATGAACATTCTTCCCTAGAAGAGAATATCTTTGCAGCAACTTCTCCTCTCCACTACTTGCCTTGCCAAACTTCTCTAAACCGACCTTTGCCAATGCTTTCTTGTAATACAATGGTTCTGGCAGTTGTTCTATGAACAAGCAGTAGTAAAATTTCATCCCTGGTAACAGCATAGCAGCCACCACCAACATGATGAGAAGCAGCCAGCAACACAGAGCTGCAGCTGCCACCTCCATAGTCTCACCACCATTTGTGTCCCAGCTGCAGCTTCACCTCAGCAAGACTCACAGGGTGGCCTCAAACTCAGGATCTTCCTGCCTCTGCCTCCTTCAACAAATCCTACTGGTGTGTGCCACCACAACCAGCCATGTGCAGCTCAGGCATGAGCTGAGGACTTCAAGACCACAGGCAAGTAGCTTTTTCATGAATTTGAGCCACAAATGTTGGGGTGCCAGATGTAACATAGTCTCATTTTAAAAAAATCCTGGAGACAGATATTGGGGTAAAAACTGAGAGATCAAAGAAACAGAAAGAAGTCAGCCACTTTCTTACCACTAGGAAAATTTCAGCGCAAGAGAGCTACTTCCTGTATACTCATGCCTATATACCTTTCTTTCTGTGTTTGCCATCTTCCTTTCTCTGTCTAACTTCATCACATCCTATTTCCTCCCAGCTCTATCACTCCCTGTCTGTCTGTCCAGACCTCCAGACCTCTATGGATAACTACCACTAAGATTAAAGGCATGTACCACTATGCCTGGCTCTGTTCCCTGTGTGGCCTTGAACTCACAGAGATCCAGATGGATCTTTGTCTCCAGAATATTAGGATTAAAGGTGTGTGCTACCACTGCCTGACTGCTATATTTAATATAGTGCCTGGCTTTTTCCTCTGATCACAAGATAAGCTTTATTGGGGTACAGAAATAAAATATCACCACAGGTTACTTCATTCAGGATGATTTTTTTCTAGTTCCATCCATTTGCCTTCATATTTTCTAATGTTATTGTTTTGAACAGCTGAGTAATACTCCATTTTGCAAATGTACCACAATACTTTATCTATTATCTATTCTTCAGTTGAGTAACATCTAGGTTGTCTAAATGTTCTGCTTGTTACAAATAAAGCAACTATGAACATTGTTGAGCAAGTATTCAATTTGTGGTGTGATTAAACATCCTTTGGGTATATCTCCAAGAGTGGTATACTTGGGTCTTGTGGTCACTGATTCCTAGATTTCTGAGAAATCACCATACTGGCTTATATAGTGGTTGTATAAGATTGCACTCCCATTAGCAATGAAGAAGTATTCACCTTGCTCCACAACCTTTCCAGCATGACCTGTCACTTAAGTTTTTGATCTTAGCCATTCTGACAGGAATAAGATAAAATCTCAAGAGTCATTTTGATTTGCATTTCCCTGATGGCTAAGGATGTTAAACATCTCCTTAAATGTTTCTCGGCCATTTGAGATTCTTCTGTTGAGAATTCTCTGTTTAAACCCGTACATAATTTTCAATGATATTATTTAGTTTGCTGATGTCTAGTTTCTTGAGTTCTTTATAAATTTTGGAAATCAGCACTCTGTTAGATGTGTGATTGCTGAAGCTTTCCCCCCATTCTGTAGGCTGCTGTTTTGTTCTGTTAATGGTGCCCTTTGCCTTACAGAAACTTGTCACTTTCCTGAAGTCCTATTTATTAAGTGCTGATCTTAGTGTCTGAGCTATTGTTGTCCTGTTCACAAAGTTGTATCCGGTGCCATTGTGTTCAAGGCTATCTCCCACTTTCTCTTCTGTTAGGTTCAGTGTATCTAGATTTATTTTGAGGTCTTTGATCCCCATAATCATCTCATTAGATGCCAAAAAAGCCTTTGACAATAATCCAATATCCCTTCATGATAAAAGTCTTGGAGAGATCATGGATACAAGGGACATACCTAAACACAATAAAATCAATATACAACAAGCCTATTGCCAATATTAAATTAAATGGGGAGGAACTCAAAGCAATTCCACTAAAATCAGTACAAGAAGAAGTTGTGCGCTCTCTCCACACCTATTCAGTTCAGAACTTGAAGTTCTAGCTAGAGCAATAAGATAACCAAAGGAAATCAAGTGGATACAGATTGGAAAGGAAGAAATTAAAGTAGCATTATTTGCAGATGATCTGATAGTATACATAAATGACCACCAAAATTCTACCAGGGCTCCTACAGCTGATGAACATCTTAAGCAAAGTAGCTAGATGCAAGATTAACTGAAAGAAAATAAGTAGTCCTCCTATATACAAATGATAAATGATCTAAGAAAGAAATCAGAGAATTGACACTTTTACAGTAGCATCAAGTAATATAAAATATCTTGGGAAACTGTAACCAATCAAGTGAAAGACTTCTATAACCAGAGCTGTAAGTCTTTGAAGAAAAAACTTGAAGAAGATATCAGAAGATGGAAAGATATCCTATGCTCATGGATCAGTAAGATTAATATAGTAAAAATGGCCATCTTATCAAAAGCAAACTACAGATTTAGCGCTATTCTCATTAAAATCTCAATACAATTCTTTACAGACTTTAAAACAGCAATACTTAGCTTCATATGGAAAAGCAAAAAAACCTAAGATAGATAAAACAATCCTGTATAATAAAAGAACTTCCAGGGGTATCAACATTTATGATTTCAAAATCTACTACAGAGCTATAGTGATAAAACTTCATTGTATTGGCATAAAAATTTGATTCAATGGAATTGAATCAAAGACCCAAACATAAATCCATAGTCATATAGACATCTGATTTTCAATGAAGAAGAAAAAATTATACAATGGAAAAAAAGAAAGCATCTCCAACAGATGGTGCTAGTCCAACTGGTTGTCAGTATATAGAAGAATGGAAATAGATCCACATCTATTACCCGGGATTAAAAAATCTTGTGCATGAAGGAAGCTATGAGGATAGAGACTGCCTATTCAGTACTTAAAAGTACAAAATGTTGGCTGTGTTGTTAGTTTTATTGGTAAAGTATTTGTCTTACAAGTATGAGGACCTGACTTCAGTCTGTCAAACTTGGTAAGAGGAGCCTGTCATAGTGGCATATACTTATGTTCCTAGCACTGGCAAGGTGCTGACAATTGGATTCTGGGGGCTTCTTATAAACAGCCATTCTAGCCTAATACATAAGCTCCCAGTCAATGAGAGCTTCTGTCAAAATAAACTAAAATAATAAAATAAATTAAAATGACAGGAATGGTATCCAAGATTTTCCACTAGCCTTTCCATATGCATATGTATCCATACATACTCAAGCACCTGCATACATATAAATATGTGCACATACACAAAATAAAATTTAAAAACTAATAAAGTTGAAGTCTAAAATTTTACACCTACCATTACAGTAGCATTAATTTCCATTCTTAAGGCACCTCATTGACCACAGCTTTCTAACTACTCCTTGAATGAAAAAAGTCATAATCTAGCATTTTCCATGGTATTTGCTCTATCATGATTCTGTCTGTAGTGATTCTTATTGCTATAGGTTTTAGTTTGTGCTTGTTACAGTTCTGTCTGCAATGAGAGACAATCATGATCATGTAAAAAGGAATGAATTAGAAGTCTGAGTCTTTAGTGGCTGTGGAGCCCCCATGGGACTGGACTAGGCCCTCTGGATACGGAAGATGGTTGTTTGGCTCGGCTGTTTGGGGGGCCACCAGGCAGGGGATTGAGATCTATCCCTGGTGCATGGGCAGGCTTTTGGGAATCTGGTGCTTGTGGTGTGATGCCTTGTGCAGCCTTGGTGTAGTGGGAAGGGGCTTGGACCTGCCTATGCTTAGTGTGCTGGGCTCTGCTGACTCCACATGGAAGAACTCAGTTTGGGGGATGTGGAGATGTTGGGTGGCTTGAGAGAGAGGGCTGGGGGGTAGGAGAAGAGAGGAAGGGGAATCTGTGGGTGATATGTAGAGTGATTAGAAAATTTCTTGATCAAGAAAGAAAAGTCCGAGTCTTCTGTTAGGTAATGTCCTAAGATAAGTAATTATAATATTACCAAATGCAGAAATAATTAATTGAACTGGAATAAACAGAACATTATTAAAACTTCATTAATTTGTTTGTAACCTTTGGGGACTTTTTTTAAAAATTGAATTGGTGTTTACTTTTGATGTGATGAATCCTTCTTCAGAAAGCTAAGTACAGAAGCCAAATATGTGAGGAAATAATACATTTACAAGGTCTTTGTATGCTATTTTCTATAAGTAAAATGTTTACAAAATGGTTAATAATATTATTTTTAAATAACAAATTCTCATTACTTTCTCTACTCTGAACATCCTCTGGTGTCACCAATATTAAAATAATGTCCACAGTCTGCTATCTTCTCCTCAAGTTCACTGACTTTGGACTTCTCTCCCAGTAAGCTTGCCAGCTCCATAGACAGTCACCCCTGTGAAGTCATCCTACCATTTCTTCATGATCTTGGTAGAGGGCCCTGGACTAGTCTCTGGTCTTTGTCTCTGAACTCATTGTCACTTTTCATCTGAGAATAATCACATGCTCCTGTTTGTTCCTCCTCACATCCTGGACTGTAAATAGTAAGCACTTGAAATTATGGGACTCACTTTATTTCCTTCCCTGGTCTCAGAGTTCACTGTCCTTCACTATACAGAGCTCACTTTCTTAAAATAACCACTTTTTTTTTCAAATATGCGAACTCATTCTTTAGTTGTTTCAAAGGGATGGACTTCATCTGAGCTATTAAATGAGCTACTGTTTGTGTCTCTAATTGCAGGTTTTCTAGAGAGTATAATATTGAGTCTTATGGCAAAGTTGAAGTTAATATTCATAACACTTAATGCATTTCACTTACTACTTATACAGCATTCTTTGTGAAATATTTATATTGGTTCTTTATTATTTTCAATGTCAATACTTTAGAGGTCATGTCTATAAACACATTCATATTTACTATTTTCTCATCAAAATAATTTGTAATAAAATAATTCATTTTATTCTCTGTTAAGGGTTCATATCTTATATACATTTATATGTTATATTCTTCAAAGTCCAGTATTATAATTTTGAAATTAAGAATATAGTCATCATTAAAAGAATTTAAGGAAGAAAAATAGATGTATACCTATATTTTCAAAATTTGAAATTAGTTCCTTCTTATGGATATACCTTTATTGCATCTATCATTCACTTTATGTCTGGAAAAATATTTCCTATTTTATAATTCAAATATTTGTAAATAAAACCTCTCAGCTTTAATTATTTAAAAACTCTTTGATATTATTTAATTTTTGACAGATGCTTTTTTCCACCAGGTGTAAAACTTTGATTTGAATAAATTTTTGTATTGATTTAAAATGACTAAAAGAGAGGGAAAAAACACCCAAGAAAAATGAAGCTCAGATAAAACAAACAGCAGGATGGCTTGTTTAAATTTAGCCATGTCAATAATCAGGCTAAATGTCTCAACTCTTCACTTAAAAATGATCTATTCAGATTCAATTAAAATAATATCAAAACTAATAATATGATATTTTTGAAAACACAGTGTTACTGCAAAGATACTAATAAATTAAAGGTGAAAATGCTGAGAAACATACATCATGCTAACACTATTCAAAAGAAATCTAGAGTAACTGCCTTAAAATAAGACAGAGAAGATTTTAAACAAGAATTTGCAAAGAAAGCTGAAGGATAATATCATAAAAATACAGGCATGAATTTATCAATTGAGTGAAATGATGAAAACACATATTTACTTAGTAACAGAGATATAGAATACAGGCAACAACTGGCTGGTTTTAATACTTTTCTTTCAAGAAATGATGAAACAATTATATGGAAAATTAGTAAGAATATAAAGCCTTTATACAGCTCTTGAGATCAGCATGTCCTAACTGACAGTTATGGACCACTGCCCACCAATAACAGAATGAGTATTTTTCGCCAGTGTACAAGAAATGTTTACAAAGATAGTCCATATGCTGGGAATAAAGATAGACTCAATAAACTTAAATTGATTCATATCATACAAAGCCTGTTCTCTGCCCAAATGGAATTAGCTAGAAATCAATTATATAAAGATATTTTGAATACAACTGATTATTTGGCAGATACTGATCATGCTTCAAATAAACAATATTCAAAGGAGATATCAAAAGGGAAATTTGAAGATTTACAATGGAAGAAAAAGAAAATATTATACATTATATTTATTGAGATGCCACTATTTCAAGAAACATCCAAGGCACAAGCACTCATACTTAAGAGACATTCTTAAATAATCTTTGCTTAGGAAAAATATAGAACCAAAAAGATATAGGGTAAGCAGAAATTGGAAACAATGGAATAAAAAATTAAAAAGCAAAGAGCTGTTTTCAGATCAATGAAAAGTTGTGTTATCTAAAACTTCACACTTTTAAAGTACTGCATTGACTGTTCAGATAGACAAAAAATTAATAAACACATGTCAGTTATGTTTTTTTCAAGAGTGCTGGCATGAGTACAATTTCTATGGACAACTAAAATACAAAAGAGCATGTTAGATCATCATTATGACACATTAGGCACAAAAGAGCTGAAAGTACTGAAGTTCATGGACAAAGAAATATAGACAGAACATTTTGGTGACAAAGCCAGTATCTGCAAAATCACAAGTCAATAAACAAGCCCTGGGGGAAAAGCCTGGAAATTAGCGAGTCTTTCAGCCATTGGATAAGCATATATTAAAGAAAGTTATAGAATTATTGGAATAATTCTGTATGTGGTCAACACAAAACAAAGTTTTTCTAATAAAAACTTTCTCATGTTTATCATGGTGAGGACCAGGCAGTATTCTAATATCATTTATAAAATTATAGGACAGGTCTCAGTACTATGAATGGTGAACAAACATGAACAAAGTGTGCATATGTTACAGTAGATCAGACCCCAATGTTTCATTAACAGAATCTGGCTATAAATGAGGGTGGGCTTACTAGTTAGAATTAGGAATTGGAAACACAGTGCAAACATATATACAACCACACAAACATATAAACACTCAAAGAAAAAGATATTGAAAGATTATATTAAACTGCAAAAAAAATGTTTCAAGCATTCATTGAGAACTGTGAAATGTTCTACTTGCTCAAAACTACAGTATCAGAAGAAAGAACTAATTTGAACCTGCCATAGCATCATCAGCAAAATTTAAAAACACTTTTAAAGTAACTATCTATATACACAAAGACATATTGTACCATTCAGTATTTTTCTTGGTGGGGTGAATTTTAAACATTTTTCCTATGATGTTTTATGTAGCAAGCCATATTTATGGTAGAGGTAGCATTTGTTATTCTTGTTGAAACATAAAACCTTATTGGTGAAATTATTAAGGCAACTCCACAAAGTTAAAAGAGAGGTTTATTTTGTGGGGTAACTTACAAGTGAAGGGATAGGCAACAGGGTCTGGGAAAGGTACGGTGCAGTCTGGCGGTGTTCTCTGGAGAGCTCTGCTCAGTCTACCTCCGGCGTCCAGGGTCCAGAAACCAAGAGAGCTGGCCCACCAGGATCTCAGGTTTTCAGGGTCCTCTCTCGGCCCTGCCTTGTAGGCATGACAGTTACCAAAGCCTCGATGGGGTTTGGAACTTCCAGTTCTAAGCTTGAATGGCTACCCACTACAGAACCTGGTTTAGGGTATGTATTGCTCTATTGATAATTATACCAATTAAATTTTTGATTGAGTTTATTTATTTATTCCATTTGTTTTATTTATTTATTTATTCTATCTATCTACCTAGCTATCATTTATTTACTTATGTGTATGGTTGCCCATGGTGTTGGCTGTCTGGAAACTGGAATGGCAGGCATTTGTGAGCCACCAGATATGGCTACTGGGAACCTGACTCCTATCTTCATGGTGTGTCATCTTTTGAGTCCTGAGTAGACTCCAGTTTGACTGAGTTTCTTGAACGGCTTCCTGAAATGAGTGAATTAGTCCTCTCTTCTCTTCTTGGTGCTGTCTTTCAGTTCATTCGGTTTGTGACAGGTAAGACTTGGAATCCTTTGTGACTTCTGTGGCAGCCTTGGAAGGACTGATCACTAGACTTTATGCTCACTGAAGTGTGTAGAGCTCTTTGCCCTTCCTGGCTCCCAGCTCTGCAGTGGCTCTTCCCTCATAGCTTCATGATGCGTGTGCGATGAAGTGAGTTTGTGTGTCGTCTAGTGGCTTCCACTGACGTCAAGCCTGCCCTCCACAACTCACCTTAAGTAGGAACTTCAATCAACGTCATAACCAATTATGTTGCCAGTTTTTGGTCTTCTTTCTGACTGATCCCTGTGAACAAGACGGGAAACGATTCATTGCTGGGTCCACGACTCCCACCAGAGTTGCTTCATGCAGCTGTGTGCCAACTTGCTCATTCCTGCTTATTCTCCATTGAGAGCTCACCTGGACTGACAAATTCATTCACAGCTACTGAATCTTGCAAGTATAGAGATCAGTGTATATTATCTTGATTATTAAATGAGGCTTTTCAATATGCTATCTTACCTGGGATGATGTAGATCCCAAAGGCTGACTCATGTCACCTTATGCAAACATCTCAAAATTTTATTTTACTTATCTTTAGTTCTATAGCTCTAGCAAGAATGTTTACATAAAATGTTATTTTAGAAAAATCTATTACTTAAATTCACAAATTTGTATATCTCATGAGAAGACTACTTTTAAAAAATTCTCTGTGTCAATACCTGCTTCAGAGAGAATGACTTATTTAGATTTCTGGGACAAGCTTCAAAATTCAATTCAAAGATCCATGAATTTCTGTAAAAAAAAAAAAAAAAAGATTTATTTTAAACATTCTCCTCTATCCACAGTTTTAAAAAACAAATAAAATCTGAGAAGTAAAAAGAAAAAGGAGTTGAAACTATACCTAAGAGAAATTATTAATCACAATTAGACACAACTTTTGGCAAACAATGAAAGTTTTAAAACTTGCAGAGGCCTCTTGTCCATACAGTCAACTTATATTCAAAACATGACTCTAAAGTCATACAGGGAATTTTCAAAAAGATATGTGCATATTTTAAAATTACCAAATGTAGTTGATAAAATAAATATATATGAGTGCCCTTTAAAATACAATCAGAGGGGAATTTCCCCATAAATCTTTTGTTGTTTTGAAGGAAGAGAATTTAATTTTTAAGATAAATTCTAGAGAGATATTGAAATAAATCATTACAGCAGAAGGTAAATTTGAAAGTGATATTCCTACTTAAAGATGTCAGCTGTTGCTTGTTCTGCTTCTCTGATCTTCTAGCAATCACCCCAATACCTAGCTCCAGCTTTGTTTTTATTAATAAGACCATTTAACAATTCATGTTACAGGAAACCACATGTCTCCTCCTGCTACCAGCCCTGATGCTGTGTGTGACAGGCATTTACCCTGCTCACCAGAGGCACATGGAGTACCAGGCCTACAACACAGAGTTGCAAAAGAGAAACCAGGCGTGAGCTGAATGAGCTTCAATCTGGCCACTAACTCAGGATCACAAAATACCTGTTCAGACCTGAGCAGCTGCCTTCTGTCACCTTTCGGACACTCACCCTACTGACCAGTTGTCATACTTGTTCCCCTTATGGCCTACTTATGTCCTGATTCATAAGAAAATGAAAACAAAACAAAACCATGAAAAAGAATTTTGACTTAAGTATGTTTATGTAATGCCAAATTGTCTATTTCATTATGAAGACTAATTTTCCTTACTACAATTGATATTTGGTTATTCTCTTTTTTATTTTGTCTAATGTAAAGCAACCTAGAAAATTTTGCATGAGACCAAAATGTCAGAAAAAAGATGATGAAAATATTGATACTTATGTATCCTAAAATGCATTTGTCTATATTATTTTAATGTACAAGAATGCTACAAATAGTATTGGACTTCATTTAAGTTGAGGTGCAGAAAAGGTGTTCCAGATTTGATACACGAGGAACTATTATTAATAAGAGTAATTTGCTAAGTTCATAGCAAATATTTCAACTTGAGTAATCTGTTTGAAGGCATTGTATTAATGACTTAAGTAAATACTTTTAATATATTTTTTAAAATTAACTTTGTGTGATCTTGTTTTGAATCCAGATAAAGTGTATACAGTTTTAACCTTACCACCTTTTAGTAATTTTTCACCTTGATGACTACCAAAATTTATCCTATTTCCACTTTTCAATTGTAAACACTCAGAAGATTTTAACAATAAATATTGTTTACAATTCACTATTCTTCTCACTATGTATAAAACATATTAGAACACTTTAACAATTTAGCAATCTAAATGGTATTATTCTCCACTTAATGAAGAAACTGCAGCTTCAAAGACTAAAGAACTCAAATGCTACATGAGTCAGGAGTAGACTGCAACTCAATCTCCATTCACAGTAGTCCTTCGGCAGCATAATTACTGCCCACTTCCCCATCCTCCATTTCTTTCTTTCTTCCTTCCTTCTTCCTTTTTTCTCCTTTTTCTGCAAAAACTATTAAGTGTATAATGTATATATTTTACACAGATGCATAATTAATACTAAAAACAAACACACTGAGAAAAGATCACGGGCACACTTCCATTTGCAGTAGCATCAAAGACCCTAAAATATTTAAGAAGAAACAGAATAAAGTAGCTGAAAGGTGTCTATAATGAAATTTTTAAATTGAAGAAAAAGATTGAGAAACACTACAAAATGGAGAGCCATCCCATATCATGTACCAGTAGAACTAACATTGTGAAAATAATCATTTAACCAGAAGAAATTTTCACACTCAATAGAATATAATAAAAATACACATAACATTTTTCACAGAAATGATAACAAAATACCAAAATTCTTGTGGAGCAAGAAAAGATGACAGATAACAAAAGCAAACCTGACGGGAAAAAAAAAAAAACAAAAAAACACTAGGGACCTCATTTTTCCAAACTTCAAGACAGATTATAGACCTATAGTCATAGAATCAGTATCTTACTGACACAAAAATACATACATTAATTGTGGTGGTTTGAAAGAAAATGTCACCCAGAGGGAGTGGCACTACCAGGAAGTGTAGCTTTGTTGGAGTAGTGCTGGCCTTGTTAGAGGAAGTGTGTTACTATGGAGGTGTGCTTAGAGGACTCTTTTGCCGAAGCTTCCTTCACTGTAATAGTCAGACCATTTCCTGTTGCCTGCAAGATGTAGGACTCTCAGCTCCTTCTCCAGTATTATATCTGCCTGCATGCCTCCATGCTCTCTGTCATGATGAAAATGGACTTAACCTCTGAACTGTAAGCTACTCCCTCAATTGAATGTTTTCCTTTATAAGAGTTGCCCTGGTCATGGTTTTCTTTACAGCAATAGAATCCCTAACTAAGACACAGACCAATGGAACAAAACAGAAGCCTGAAACATAGGCACTTGAAACTTAAACCACCTGATATTTGATAAAGAGACAAACACACAAACTGGAGGAAAGACAACATCTTCAACAAATGATGTCAGGAAAACTGGATGCCAATGTACATGAATGAATTCAGATTTATACTATCACTCTGCCAAAAAAATAGATCCAAGTGGGTCAAAGGCCTCAATTTGAAACCCAAAACAATAAAATGATTAGAAGAAAAAATAGGCAGAACCCTACAAAATATAAATAAAGGGAAGGACTTTCTAAATAGCATTCCTTTTGCCCATGAATTAATGCCAACAATTGGCAAGTGGAAACTCATAAAATGAAAGTCTATTGTACATCAAAGGAGAATATCAAGTAAAGAAGAAATCCACAGAGTTAGAGAGAAACTTTGACAGGTTTATATTCATATCCAGGACATACAAAGAACTCCCAAGCAAAGAATCAAGGAAAGAAATGACCAATTATGAGTAGATACGTACCAAGTTTGTCTTTCTGAGTCTAAGTGATTTTTTTCTAGTTCCATCCATTTTCCTGCAGACCTCACGATGTCATTGTATTTATCTGCTGAGTAGTACCTCATTGTGTATATGTGCAACATTTTATTTAACCATTCTTCAGTTGAAGAGCAAATAGGTTGTTCCCAGGTTCTGGCTATTACAAATAATGCTGCTATGAACATAGTTGAGCATGTGTCCTTGTGGTATGATTCAGCATTCTTTGGATATATGCCCAAGAGTGGTATAGCTGGGTCTTGGAGGAGATTGATCCCAATTTTCTAAGAAAGCCCCATATTGATTTCCAAAGTGGCTGTACAAGTTTGAATTCCCACCAGCAGTGGAAGAGAGTTCCCCTTGCTCCACATCCTCTCCAATATAAGCTGTTTTCAGTGCTTTAGATCTTAGCCGTTCTGACAGGTATAAGATGGTATCTCAGAGTCATTTTGATTTGCATTTCCCTGATGATTAAGGACGATGAGCAATTCCTTAAATGGCTTTCAGCCATTTGAGATTCTTCTGTTAAGAATTCTCTACAGACCATTTTTAAATTGGACTGTTGGGTATTTTGATGTCTAATTTCTTGTGTTCTTTATATATTCTGGAGATAAGCCCTCTGTCAGATGTGGGGTTGCTGAAGATCTTTTCCCATTCTGTAGGCTGTTGCTTTATCTTATTGACTGTGTCCTTTGCTCTACAAAAGCTTTTCAGTTTCAAGAGGTCCCATTGATTAATTGTTTCTCTCAGTGTCTGTGCTACTGGTATTATATTTAGGAAGTGATCTCAGGTACCAATGTGTTCAAGAGTACTTCCTACACAAGGATCACCCAATTACAGAGAAATGGATGAGATCTTCATGAGCAAACTAGGGATTGGGGGTTAATGGAGGGCAAGGGTGGGAGAGAGAGAGCTTAGGGGAGTGGGAAGTCCAAGCTGGATCAGGAGCAGAGTGGGAGAAAGCAGAGGGAGATACCATGATGAATGAAGAACCCAGGGGAACAGGAAGAAGCAGAGTGTTAGAGAGGTCTTCAGAAATCCACAAAGATACCTCCACTGTATACTACTGACAATGGTTGAGGGAATGCCTGAGCTGACCTGCTCTGGTGATCAGATGGCCAAACACCCTGGCTGTCATGATAAAACTTTCATCTAATGTGTGATGGAAGCAGATGCAGAGATAAACAACTGAGCCCCAGGTGGAGCTCTGGGAGCCCAATCAGTGAGAAAGAGGAGGGATTGTATGAGTGAGAGATATTGAGACCATGGTTGGAAAAAACACAGGGACAAATAGTCAACGTAGTGGAAACCCATGAACTGTGAACCAATGGCTGAGGAGCCTCCATGGAACTGAACCAGGCCCTCTGGATAAATGAGACAGTTGATTAGCTTGAACTGTTTGGGAGGTCCCCAGGCAGTGGAGTCAGGACCTGTCCTTGGTGCATACGCTGGTTTTTTTGAGCCTGGGGCCTATACTGGGACACTTTGCTCAGCCTTGGTGTAGGGAGGAGGGGGCTGGACCTGCCTTAGCTGAGTCCACCAGGCTGGGCTGACTCCCCAGGGGAGACCTTGCCTTGGAAGAGGTAGGAATGGCAGTGTATTGGGAGGGAGGGCTGGGGAGTGGGAGGAGGGAGGATTGGGGAATCCATGGCTGATATGTGAATTTAAGTTAATTATAATATATATAACAGAGAAGTCCCAATAGGAGAAATTTAAGAATGCCTCAGAGAAACCTGGAAATGTGTCCACCATCCTTAGCAATTAGGGAAAATACACACAAAAATGTCTAGATTTTTGTCTCACTCCAGTTGGAATGACAAAGGTTAGCAAAAGAACTGATGAAGAACTGCTGCTGAGGTTTTGGGGCAAGATGAATCCTCATTCACTGTTGGTGGGAATGCAAACAGGTATAGGTACTCTCAAAATTAATATATAGAGTTCTCAAAAACTGAAAATAAATCTGCCATATGATTCTACTATACCACGATTTTGGTACTTGCCCATATAACTTGACATCCTACTCACAGATACTTGCTCAGCCATTTTCATTGTTGCTCTCTTGACAGGAGCTAGAAAGTGGAAACAACTTAAATGTTGAAACAGATGCATTAATAATAAAAATGTGGTACATATCCACAATGGAGTACTCATCTGTAAAAAATTATGTAATTTGCAGATAAATACATGGAACTGGAAAACATATCTATAAACTGTAAAGCCATATGATCGCTCTAATTTGTGGGTCTCAGTTTCAAATCTTTAGATGTATATAACCCGTAGTAAACATGAGATCCAGAAAAATAAAAAGGAACCTGGTGGGGAACAGATCTCTTCAGGCCAACGTAGTAGGACAGAAGTGCTATGAAACGGGAAGTGTGGAAAACAGGTGGGTGTGGCGAGGGGAAAGGAAGGGTAGTGCAGAGGGAGAGACGGGGAGGAGGGATAATAAAAATAATCATGTTCAAATTTTAAAAATTTAAACTTACTTTAAAATTGTGTGTGTGTGTGTGTGTGTGTGTGTGTGTGTGTGTGTGTGTGTGTGTAGTTTGAATGAAATTGTACTACTTGGGATGGTAATGCCCCCTCAAAGAGCCACACACTATATAACAAAAACCACAGTACAGGCATTAGAAATCTTCCTTCAAGTTTCAGATGGATCCAGGAGACTGCCTAAGCATTATAGGCCATTCCTTTTGCCCTTGGTTTCTTCTTAGAACTTGAAGATCCTATTGCTGAAAACTTCACAAATTCAGACAACAGTTAGTAAGTAAAAGTGTAAAGACAAAAAAGTAAGTAAAATTAATTGAAGCTGGCCATGGAATCCTCTTCCTTGGGTACAAGCTATCACAGTATCCAAAAATGCTCCATAAGCTGTCAAGAGTGAAAAGCAATCAACTGTCTTACCCAGCTGTTAAGCTTGGGAACCAAAAAAAAAAAAAAAAAATGTCAAGCCAAGCAAAATATGACACATGGTGCAGCAGTAGCACTTGATACTTCTATAGAGAACTAGGGATTGGTTCAAGACACACATCAGCAGGCAGTTCAGAATAACCTGTAACTTCAGCTTTACAGGACTAACATCTCCTTCTGGTTTCCATAGGCACCTACATGCAGCACACACATGCTGACACACAGACATAGACAGACACAGACATACATAGACAAACACAACACACACACACACACACACAGAGAGAGAGAGAGAGAGAGAGAGAGAGAGAGAGAGAGAGAGAGAGAGAGAGAGAGAGAGTTAAAGGAAAACTATGAAGTAAAGTCAAAGCATTTCAATTAGCACTGTGAATCTGTTGACTTATTTATTGTATGGCATTCTTTCATAAGATTTAACAGACATTTTAAAAGAGAAACTACTTATCAAAAAACACTTAAAGACAATTTAGATCTCATATGTGTAGATTGAAAAGTTTATTGAAAAGTAAGAACAATCTAGTTATTTTTATCTTAGGAAGGACCAAAAAAACAATTCTACAAATTTTTTATAATCATGATTTAAAATGTTTGAATCTTTATTTTGGTTTTGAAATTTAAAGTATAAATACATAATTCCCCCTTTTACTTTTCTCACACAAAACTCTCTTCCTCTCAAATTCATTGCCTCCTTTTCTTTGTTAAATATATACAATATAATCTGTTGTCTTCATTTATTTGTGTGTGTTATAGGATTTCAGGGCTGATCACTTGATATTGGATAATTAATAATGTGACTCACCACTGGGGAAGGCCATTTTCCTCTCATTCAGTATTTCTTAGTTGGCTTAGTTTTCACATGTTAGCACATTTATTGGTGATGTCCTTGTTCAGGTCTTGCTTAGGAAGCCATATTGTTGAGGTACCATCTGTGACAACTTCCCTATCATTGCTAAGAGACACAGTCTCACAGTAGATTTCTCTGTCTTCTTATTCTAAATGTTGATAGAGCAAATGCTTGGAATTATGCATTAGTAATGTTAAGGGCCCCCAGACTACACTATGCCCCAAGATCTTAGCATAACTATCTCTGGAAAGGAAGTACTGCTCAGGCTGTAAAATTTAGCACATAGGCAGTGCCACGCACAAGAACCAAAACAAAGACCTAATCCATCAATGCACATAGTTCTGGGAAACTCTCTACATGTATTAGCATTATTTTTTGGCTTCTGTAGTTCTACTTCTGACTAACTGTTCTTGTTAACTTAAGTATTTCAACCCAAAGCATGATTTTTGTGCTTAAAATCTCATCCTGAGAAAGGCTCTGTGATACACTGGGGTTTCAAACACAGAATCTAGTTGTCAGCTACCTAATAAAGACTTTCTAATGGCTTAAACCCTGTTATATTTTCCCAATTTTTATGGAAACAAGATTCAAAGAAATTTCTTAGATGTAAAATCAATTTAATTAGATTATCATCAAGGCAAACACACATTTAAATATTGTCATGAAAGTGAGAAATAGTTAAAGGAAAATAACTTTATCATTGAGGTAGTATTTTAACACTAATAATAACAGCATTAAATGAAATACATGAGTATAGTTATTTCAAATATCAACTGAAATTTTAAGATGATGTTCTTTTTGCATTTATTCATGATTTTATTTTTTCCTGTTAAAGCTTTTATTTTTCTATGTAAGAGTTTCTTGCCTTTTCTGTGTAACAGTGACCATGGAGTCCAGAAGATAGTGTTATATCCCATGAGAGTAGAGTTACAGATAGTTGAAGCTACTATGTATGGTGGTATTGTGTTCCCCAAAATATTGTGCACCCTAATAAATTTATCTGGGGTCAAAGAACAGGCAGCCACTAGATACAGAGCCAAAAATGGTGGTTAGAAAATGGGTAAGAGCAAGCCATAGCTGAAGCTGGGCAGTGGTGGTGCACTTGCGAGGTAGAGCCAGGTAGATTTCTGTGAGTCCAAGGCCACATTGGAAACAGCCAGGCATGATGACACATGCCCTTAATCTCAGAAAGCGAGCCTTTAATCCCAGGGAGTGGGGGCAGAAAGAGAAAAATTACATAAAGCATGAAGACCAGAAACTAGAAGCATTTGGCTGGTTAAGCTTTTGGCTGATTAAGCTTTTAGGCTTTGAGCAGCAGTTCAGCTGAGTTCTATTTGGATGAGGACTCAGAAGGTTCCAGTCTGAGGAGACAAGACCAGCTGAGGAACCGGTGAGGTGAGGTAGCTGTGGCTTGTTCTGTTTCTGTGATCATTCAGCGTTTACCCCAATAACTGGCCTCAGGTTTGATTTTATTAATAAGAACTTTTAAGATTCATGCTACAACTATGTGTGTTCTTGAAAGAAAATTCTGGGTCCTCTGGAAGAGCATCCAGTGCTCTCAACATCATACCTCCTAGACACCAGAGGCTAAAATCTGCAAATCCCATTCCAAGGAATGATTCATTTCTTTTGGAGCTGTTAGCCACTGACCCCCAAACATTATAGGATATTTCCAGAGCTCTTTGTTACCTTCCAGAATTCATATACTTCAGTCACAGAAAATGATGTCAATATGGTACTCACCTGAAAACTCCATCCCTACTGGCCAACTTTCACAGTATTTGAAGAAAAAAGTAATTGTCAATCTTACCCATCTGTGAAGTCTATGAGGTGTAATAATGACTGGCCATGACAATCAAAGACATGCCCACTGGCCCAATAAGAAGCATGATCACCATTTATCCCACTCCACAAGATTAAACTTATACCTGGAACCATTATTAGGTCAAGAAACTATGGCTAGGCATGTCATAGCTCCTACCATTATTGTTCTAAATAGAGATAATTTTAAAAGAAACTCTTAATGATCTAACCCATATTATAACCCTATATTAAATCCTTCTTCAACCTTCAAAAGAGAAGCTTCTGTTTTACATAGATGAGGGCAAAAAGACACCCCAACTGGACAAGGTGCAGAGGCTAATATACTCCAGTAATGTTCAGCCCTAAACAGAATGTATAATGCACCAACATCTTCTCTAAATGCCTAGAGATCATTTAAGGAAACGAAAAAAATAGAGTATAGAGGATTCAGGGACAGTGGATGACACAACAAATAATGTATTCTGAGCACAGCAGGGCCACTATGTATATGAACTCATACTGCTTGCATCATTGTGTGCAAGGCCTGTACATGCTAACCACAGTCCTTGTTCTAGAATGGATATTAGAGTTGGGCAGAAAGTTTCACCCCCAACAGAGGAAATATTGGCAATTGTTCTAGACATGAGAGGCAGTGTCCATTTTCTCTAAGTATGTAGCCATGGATAAGTCAATCATCTTCCAGGGGAAGGCCATATATTCATAAGTATTTTAACAATAAAACTGACCTTTATGGGGAAAAAGACAAAATGTTTTGTGAGAAGGAAGGATGTGGATCTGGGAAGATGTGGGGGAGGGAGAAAGAATATGATAAAAACATGTTTTATAAAATCCTTAAAAAGTAAGAAAAATTAAACTATGCATATGTAAACTCTAACTCTTGATATGTTGGTACTGACTTGAAATAATCAGTATGAATTCATGATTGTTTATCTATATGTGTGTGCATATACACATATATGTATGCCACATAAATGTGAGAGAGAGAACTTACAAATACACAATACATTTTTTCAGAACTTCTGTGCATGTGTAAGTATGTGAAGTGTGTGTCCATCTACCAGTGTGTTCCTCCTTAACTTCGTTAATTGAACTTGTTTGAGTAGAGCAGCTCCTCTGCATTGGGGGAGATCTATTTGTGTTGATTGTTCTGAGACCACCAATATTATCCAACTTTGGTTCAGAGAGATGAGTCCACATTCATCTGGTCAGGATGGACCAAAGTGTTTCCTAGTTGACTCAGGTGGAGATAGGACACATCAAGAAGAGGAGAAACTGAGGAGTTGCTTGGTCCTTCTAATCTGCAAAGTGGAGAGGGGCAGGATCATGTTTTGTTCATTCTATGAATCTCTCAGCTTTATTCCATAATATTTATTCCTGAGTTTATTTCTTTATCAATGATTAGAGTAATCCCAATACCCTAGAAACAGTCACTACATCCAACACAGCTTAACTTTTCAGATGCAATTCTGCTCAAAGAGAAAAGAACAGTTTCCACACAAAGGGAGGCAAACAGACCTGAAAAAGATGTAACTATAGTCAAATGGAAATCTGTTGAAAAGAGCAGAACTCAACTTCAATGTACTCACACTGCCCATAAAAGGAAAATTCAGGCATTTAAATAAATGCTGGAATTGATTCTATTAAATTTCTATTAAGTAATCTTTATAACTGTCATGATAAGCATATCAATGAATGGAGAGATAAAGTTCCATCTTACAATAAAATGCTAATTATTAAACATAGAAGAAATTAAAAAGTTTTAAAACCTCAAACTTGGGAATCAAGTGTTAGAATAAAATTTCTAGTGAGCTACTCTAATGAAGTAGTAACAAATAAGTGAACATCAATGAGCTAGCAGTGAAAATCAGATGTAGCATTTCTATGAAGGTCTCAGAGTGTCTTCATTTACTCATTAACTTTATGGAAGAAAGAAAGTTTCAAAGTGAAGAAATTTCAAACCTATACACAAGGTCACAGACTAGAAACAGAGTAGCTACTCTGCAGGTAAACAAACACACTGAGAACAGGGAAAGTCACGTTTCTCAAGGTAGAGAAGACAGTTTCAAACAAGCAAAAGGAGTTATGAGCCTTGGTTTCTTGAATTGAAAACAGCACTGTCAACGTGAAATCTTTATTTTTCAGTGAATAAACCAATACTGAAACTGTAGAAAAATAGGACGATAGAATGGTAGAAAAAGGTTAATAAACTATGGACAGATTAAAGGTGATAGTTAAATAGATGATGGTTAGATGATAGATGGATAGGCAGTGAGAAAGACAGGCTGATGGTAGACAGACAGACAGAGAGATAGATCAAAGATAAGTTGTGATAGAAAAGTAGACTATTTGAGAATAGTTGATTTTGGAGAGGCGTGAGAAAGGAGATATGATAATTTGTTCATAAATATAACTCATGATATTGTATTGGATTCTTTATTAGATGTAAGTCAAATTAGAACACTTGACAAACCTTAATGGGTTAACTAAAAGAAAAAAGTATGGATTTTATGAAAAGCTTTATCTTTTAAAGCCGAAAAGTATTTTTTACTTTTTAAAAATTCTAACAAAATTTACAGGGGATCAATAATCTTAAATTTGGAATGATCTCATTTTAAATGGTCCAAATAAATCCATACATAGTATTTTTACAATGTAGCTTTCCATTTTACTATATAATTACATGTTCTGATTATACAACTAATTCCTGTAAGCATACTTACCTAATTAAATGATATAATTACATAGAGTAATTGCATAATTATTGTAATGGCATAATTATAGTAACTACTCAATTGCAAAACATTCAATGCACAAGAAAAACAACCAGATTAATTGCTATAATAAAACAGCTCCCTAAAAGCCATTTGGGGTTTTAAATAAAAATTTCATTTGGAGTTTAAGTACAACATATTTTTAAAACAGTAAAATATAAATATGAATTTTAAACGTCCTTAGATCTTCAGATTTATTTTTATAATTAAAAATAAACTATTTAAGTAAAATATTAAATATTTAAAAATTTAAAGAGAATGTATCTCCTAATGTTTGAAAAATTGACCAGAGCATTAATGCTCAATTATTTATTCCTAGTTAACTAAACAGAAACATAGGAAAATGTTATCAACAGTAAATAATTTTCTTATTTGCCATAAGATATGATAACTATAAAAATTTTCTCCTGATCTAACAAAGTAAGAAACCTATTGTGCATTTCAAAAATAGATGAAATTTTCATATTCTATATTTATTATAGAAATTACCAAGATGGATGTTTCTGGGCTTTAAAACCTGATCATAGACTTTAAAGTTTCATTTTTGTTTAATAATCTGAGGATAGGTGTGACTAACAATTTTCCTTTAATTTTTTTTTTAAGTTACCTAGTCCTTTTTTGGTATCACTGACTAGGTTTAAGCTCCAGATACTATGTATATACAGAACAATCTTAGCTTCCCCTAGCAACTGTGTTCTTTAAAATGTTACAGGTTTTCTATGGTACCTGTCTATTTGATTAATTTTTAGGCAAAAATCTCTTCCATTTATCATTTGATTTCAATGTATACTTAAGTCATTCAGTTAGAGATCTTCAAAATACCATAAATTATTTTTGTTTAAATCTAAAGTGTTAGAAAATTTTATTTGTGTGAGGAATTAAAGAAAAGAGAAAAGTCCTAATACCTTTCATATTAGTGCACATGCACAGGTTCTTCTATCAGCATTTGGATTTTAACAATGAAGTGTCTTAACACTCACACTTTCCTAATGTATTTAAAGCCGTGTGTTTCATTGAAAACTTGGATTACCTGCACTGATTTTATTTCTTTAAAACATGAATCTTGTTTGCTTGTTTATTTATTTGTTTTTTTGGGACAGGGTTTTTCTGTGTAGCTTTGCACCTTTCCTGGAACTCACTTGGTAGCCCAGGCTAGCCTCGAACTCACAGAGATCTGCCTGGCTCTGCCTCCTGAGTACTGGGATTAAAGGTGTGTGCCACCACTGCCTGGCTGGAGAGATGGCTCAGCCATTAAAGGCTAGGATCACAAACAAAACATGAAATTTTTATACATTAACTTGTTTTAATTTTTATCCTAAATTTCTGTCTTAATCAAATTGTTATTAAATTAAATTGAATTATTTTTCTCACTGTTTATATCAAAGTCCAAATAGGATTAGAGATCTCAACATAAAACCATATACATTAAAACTGGTAGAAAAGAAAGTGGGGGGTAGCCTTGAACTCATCAGTACTAGAAAAGACATTGTGAACAAAACACTTAGCAAAGGAACTAAGTACAGTTAACAAATGAGACATCATTAAACCAAGAAGCTTCTGCATGACAAAAGACACCTTCATTTATACACAGCAGCATCCTACACAATGAAAAATGTTAGTTTTTTTTTTAACTGACTACACACTCTATAGAGGGTTAATATTCAAAATATATAAAGAACTTAAGAAATTAGATATCAAGAAAGAAATAACTCAGTTAAAAATGAGATGCTGATCTGAACAGAGTATTCTCAAAAGAGGAATCTCAGAAGGTCAATAAACACTTAAAAGAAATGTTTAATATCCTTAGCCACCAGGGTAATACAAATTAGATCTACTTTGAGATTTTACCTTACATCAGTCAGAATTACTAAGTTCAGTAAAACAAGTGATAGCTCAAGTTGGTGGGGATGTAGAGTAAGGGAAACACTCATTCATTGTTGGTGGTCCTGAAAACTTATACAGCTGCCATGGAAATCAGAGTGGTAGTTCCTCAGGAAGCTGGGAATAGATCTATCTCAAAATCCAGCTCTACTACTCCTAAGCATGTACTCAAGGAACACTTCATCCCACCACAAAGACACTTGCTCAACTATGTTCACTGGCACTGTCCCCATAACAGCCAGAAACTGGTAATAGCCTAACTGTCCCTAGACAGAAGATTGTATAAAGAAAATGTAGTCCATTTATATAATAGAGTATTACTCAGCCATTAAAAAATGAAATAATGAAATTTGAAGAAAATTGATGGAGTTAAAGAAAAAAATGCTAGTGAGGTAATGCAGACATATAAAGCCAAATACAACATGTATTTACTATATGTGAGTATTAATTAGCTGTTAAATCAATGATAACCAAGCTATAATCTGTAGAACAAAAATTAGGCATTGGATAATGGACTGGGGTTAGATGCATATAGAGCTCCCTAGAAAACATAAGCAGAATACATAGTTATAGATAATGGGGTGGATTGGGAGAATCAAGAAGGAAGTGGGATGAGAAACGGGAACAAAGGGGGGAATATGAGGTGAGGCAGCTAAAATTAAGGATCATTTGAGTAGTAGTATGGAAACCTAATACAGTAGAAGCTTCCTAAAATATGTACATATATTAGGGCAACATAAATGAAATCATCAAATAATGGGGGAGAGAGAGGCCCAGCTGTAGACCTCTTGTCACCCAATGAAGCATCCAGTACTTGGGGGCAGAGGCTGAGTTAGAGCTATTTGAGTTGTTGACCAATAGGGTCCTATGGGAATTTTCAAACATCCCAATGTTCTGCTAAGACTACAGGTTCAGGTTGTTCTCAATAAACCAAGGACAAGACTCCATTGCTAAAGGTAATACCTACACAACTCATCAAACATGGAGAAGTCAAGCTGGTGCATACACAAAGCCTTTACCCTACATCCTAGGGTCTTTGGTATAGGAAGGTACTCTGCAAGCAACCAAAGAAGAAACATAAACACAAATTCAACCACAAATTATTTTATCTACAATGCTTTCTGTAGTGATATTGTGTTCCCCAATATATTGCACATCCTAATAAACTTATCTTGGGTCAGAGAATAGAACATCCACTAGATAAACATAGAGGCCAGAAAATGGTGGCACACACACCTTTAATCTTAGCATTCTGGAGGCTGGATCTCTGTTAGTACAAAGCCACACTGGAAACAGCCAGGTGACACATGCCTTTACTTCCAGGAAGTGATGGCAGGAAGCAGAAAGGTATATAAGTCATGAGGACAAGGAAGTAGGACTGGTTAAGCTTTTAGGCTTTTGAGCAGCAGTTCAGCTGAGATCCACTTGGATGAGGACTCAGAGGCTTCCAGTCTGGGGAAACAGGATCAGCTGAGGAGTTGGCAAGGTGAGGTAGCTGTGGCTTGTTCTGCTTTTCTGATCTTCCAGCATTCACCCCAATACCTGGCTTCAGGTTGGATTTTGTTAATAAGAGCTTTTAAGATTCATGTTATAGCTGTCCTGTTAGCAATATATGGTAGTGCAATCATGACAAAGCTTATGGAAGTAACCACCCAATATCTGATTGATTTGACATAAGACCCATACCACATGATGGAGCCCAAACTGACACTGCTTGAGTGACCAAGAGCTTGAGACAAGATAGCCAAGGGTAGGGTAAAACCAAATATTATTGTTCTAAAAACAACAACAAAATGGCAAAATGTAGTAGTAAAATGACTCCTAAGACATTCTGTTATGCTCTGGATAGTGTCTTGCTTAGTCATCATCAGAGAAGCTTCCTCTTGCACTATACAGGAACAAATACAAAGACACACAGCCAGACATTATGCAGAGAGTGAGAAACCTCAGAAAACCCTTGGAAAAGGAGGTGTAAAGAGAGTAAGAACAAGAGGGAGTTGTAAATGGCAATATCTGTCCTGCCCAGTCCCACGGTTATTCAGTCACGACTAATTATAAACTCTTTGGCCTATTGCTCAGACTTATAACTAACTAGCTCTTATGCTTAAATTAACCTATAATTATTGTCTATGTTTAGCCACGTCTCAGTCCAACATTCTCATCTTACTGTGTCTGTCTCACAACTCTGTCTGCCTTTCTTCTTCACAGCCTTCTCCTAGTCTGGTCACCCTGCCTATACTTCTTGCCTGGCCAATTAGTGTTTTATTAAATCAGTAGGAGTGACAAATCTTTACAGTGTACAAGAGCATTATCCCACATTTCCCCTTTTTTCTTTTTAAAACAAAAACCCTGAATCTGATCTCCTTTACTTAGTTTTTTTTTCTAGAACATTATTCACAAAAATTTGTAACCAACATTCTAAACAAAGACAAATATCCATAATCCATTTTTTTGTAGAATGTGGGAATAGTTTTCTAGGCTACTACCTGCTAATTTGGGGGTACTGTTAATCTTATGGGAACCCAAAGAAAATTTAGGATTAAGTTCAAGTTCTGACTGGAGTATTCTGTGAGATTGGATCATCTCAGTCATCAGACTTGATGCCTTTCTGGATGCAGAGCACAGAGGAAACTGCAACAGAAGCACTCTGAAACATTGGATCATCTGTGCCATCTGCTCCCATTGGAGTTTTCTCAGGGGATCTTCTTAAAAAATCTGATTTTTCTTAACACAGAATGAATCCACAGCCTCCCATTTCCTATGGAAATAAAAGCATAACCTCTTCTCCAAAGTAACATATCATTTGACTTAAATTTTAAAGTCAAGGCACTTACAAAACATATATGTTGGATTAATCCAGCAATATTTATAATCAAATGTCTCTTAGCAACTGTTACTCCTACTTCAGCTGTCAAACAATTCAAAGACAACACAATAACATACAGTATCCTGACTCTTTGTGTATTTTTCATCTTTATATGGCTTTATTTTTATTACTCTATTTCTTTTTTTAAAGATTTTCTCTACCCTTTTTCTCTCAAGCCTACATAAATTTTTTAAACACACTATAACCCATTTAAGAGGTTGTTTTTTTTTTTCATCTCAATGTGTTTTATTGTGTAGCTCTAATCATTTTCTGATCAGGGGAGTTTTTAAATTGTTAAGCTGCGTGGCTAGGATTGAAGCTTTGGATTTGGCTCATGACTCTGCCATACTCAGTTTTTCAATATGGTAGATCTACTATTGGCTAATAAAGAAGCAATGATGGCCCATGATGAGGCAGAATAGAGCCAGGTCAGGAATCTAAACAGAGAGACAAGGAGAAGAAGGCAGAGTCAGAAAAGATGCTCAGTGTTGCCATGAGAGAAAGCTGTAACAGAACAATAATATAAGGAAGCCACATGGCACAACAGAGATTAATGGGAATGGGTTAATTTAGGAAGAAAGAGATAGTTAGCAAGAAGCCTGACCCATAGATCAAACAGTTCGTAATTAACATTAAGCCTCTGAGTGATTATTTTATAAGCTGTTGCCAGCCAGGTGGGACACAGGAAAACTTACAGCTACAGGGGTTGAAGGATAACCAAGACCCTCTAAATCAAAAAGATGGATATACATATGAACTCACAGTAACTGAGGTAGCATGCATAGGGCCTACACAGGTCTGCACAAGATAGAGTTCTAGAGCTCAAAGGAGGGGTAGACACTAACCCAGAAGCTATCTCCATTTAATAACTACTGGAAAGTGAAACTTTAGTTTTCTCCAAGGGAGTTTCATAGGGGAAACAAACCACTCTTAAGGGCAGGCTGAATAGCAAGTGGTAGACACCAACAGAAAATGAACTCAGCAGCATCTCTGGAGGTTTCTTTTCTCAACATTGTGTCAGAGCTTTTCCTTTTTAAAAAATTTTATCACATATTAATTGTAATTTACTTATATATTTTCTTCTCTCTTTTTACCCTACAGGTTCTTTGTGTATATATTATAGCTTCCAGGTTAGTGATTTTATGGGATTCCTGAGTATGCAAACTAGTGGCTCTTTGTTCCTTCTTCATTATCTTTGACTCTTTTTATTCTGTTTTGTCTAATTCTGATGTGCTAGTTATTACTATTATTATGTTTTTAAAGCCTATTTATTTTCTAAGGAGAGACAGAAAAAGAGTAGATTCAGATTGGGGAAAGGGGCAAGGACTGGCAGAAGCAAAGGGAGGGGGTCTATAATTAGAATATATTATGAGAGAAAAAAACTATTTTAAATAAAGGAAAAATCAAAAGAAAATGTATTATTTTTATTTTTTAGAAATTATTTGCCTCAACATTTCAATTAATTTAAATACACAGGTTATGACATTAGTATTTTGCATGTGTGTATGCTTGTGTGTGTATATGAGTGTGTGTGTGTGTGTGTGTGTGTGTGTGTGTGTGTGTGTGTGTGTGTGTGGTATGTGTTGAGGACAGATGGTTATATCAGTTTATCTTTTTAAATCACTTATCCACATATTTTTTGAGTCAGAGTTTCTCCCTGAACATTGAGTTTATCATTATAGCTAGACTTGTCATAGAGCCTTTGACATCTGCTCTGCTTGTTAGTTAGCTCTGGGATTGTATACCTGCCTATTTATATGGGCTTGAGATTTGAGCTCAATCCTCATTCTTTCACCCACTGAGACATCTCTCCAAACCCAAATGACTAATTGTTAAAATGAACAGTTACAGGATGTGTAGAGCCTTCATTTTGTCCTGCAGTGATCACCCTGAGACACACCCCAGACATGTAAGGTGTTGGCAATCACAAATCTCATTTCTGACACAAGGATTTACCTATTGTCTGTATTTAATTAAAATAATAATAGTACCAAAAACAGAAACAGTCACATTCTGTTTTATTCCATCAGTATTTTCAGCCTAACCTTTAAAAAACTCATTCCACAGTTCAGCAAATTAAAGATGAAAATTACAAAATATATATCCTCTGACCACAATAAATTAAGTTAGTAATCAATTTCAGAAATAACTGGGAGCTATAATAAATGGAAATCAAGCAACATATTCTTGAATGAACAATGCATCAATTAAGAAATTCACAGTAAATTTTAGAAATTCTTGAGTAAGTAAAATTGGTTATAAAATTTATAAAAAACCTATGGGATATGGCATGCTTGTTTCTAAGAGGAAAGGTTACAGCAAACAGTACCCATCAAAGACCACAGGTTCCAGGTAGGTAAGCTGACATTCTACCTTAAGGACCTAAGAAAAAAAAACAGAAAACCAAACTTCAGAGAGTTAGAAAGGTCAGAGTAGAAATAAATGAAACATTGAACACTTAAAAAATATTTAAAGCCAATAGGATGAAATCAAATGATTTCTATTCTATTACATTGTGGTATTCACATAGCCTACCTGAATTTAAAATTCAAGTTTGGATGCTTAATTCTAACATGTTCCAGTCCCCTGACCATACCTTTACCATATATTCCACACTTCCCACTTACCAGGAATCTCTTTTCCAAAAGATAATGAAAACAAACAAAAATCAACCCCTCCAACTCTATGACATTTCAGCAAATCCTGCACTGAAAATCATGGTTAGATGACATCACTGTATAAATGCTGCTGACTAAAGTCTGCCTATATGTGTCTAATAATGTTATTTCTTAAAGAAATTTTTCTGACTGTTTCAAGATTCTCTTCAATACACAGAGATAATCACCTTGATTTTCATGCAGTGAAAAGGAGATGAGGAAAAATGGAAGCTCTTATAGGAGAGACATTGAAAATGTACCCTGAGTCACATCCAAAGCCTCATAGCCTGCTCACTCTAGGTCTGGGTTCATGAGGCAAATCTTCTGCACTTGTAGTGAGCCCTGTATAGTATAAAATTAATAAATAATACACATACAATGTGTGTTACCATTATTGTCTCAATTTTCAAAATAAAAGCACCTAGAAAGTATTCCTATAAGCATTTTCTTCCATGATATCAAATTTTTTAATATTTAGTAAAAGAATGGATAAAATCTGACAACATGCTTCTTAATAGTAAATTTTTAAACAAAATAAGCATTCATATCAATAAAGCTTCTAATAGCTGCTCATGACACAACAGTGTTTTACATTATCCTGACGTAAGTACTTCATTTATCCAAGTATGAATTGTACACTAATAAAACCATTACAGTGAGGGCCATATCACCACATGTTAAAGATATACAGGGGAACTGTTCCTCACTGGAGTTCTTCTACTGGATAAAAAGGCATGAGGCACATATCATTTCAACAATGAATTGTTTTGCCTAGATTTATTAAGTAAAACTGATCATGCCTTTTCAAACTGAACCAAAACTGAATTCATTCACTACCTACCTTTCCAAATAAAAGTTTTTTTTTAATATTATATTTGTGTTTTAATTTTACATATCAGCCATGGGTTCCCCTGTCCTCCCCCATCATGTCCCCACCCCCACCTTCCTTCCCAGCCCCTCCCCTCCATTCCCATCTCCTCCAGGGCCAAGACTCCCCTGGAGATTCAGCTCAACCTGATAGATTTAGTACAGGCAGGTCCAGTACCCTCTTTCCAGGCTGGGCAAAGTGTCCCTGTGTAAGCCCAAGGTTCCAAACAGCCAGCTCATGCACTAAGGACAGGTCCTGGTCCCACAGCCTGGGTTCCTCCCAAACAGTTCAAGCTATTCAATTGTCTCACTTATCCAGAGAGCCTGATCCAGTTGGGAGCGCCACAGCTTTTGGTTCATAATTCATGTGTTTCCATTAGTTTGGCTATTTGTCTCTGTGCTTTTCCAATCTTGATCTCAACAATTCATACTCTTACAGTCCTCCTCTTTCTCGACAATTGGACTCCTAGAGCTCCACCTGGAGCCTGGCTGAGGGTCTCTGCACCCACTTCCATCAGTTATTGGATGAGAGTTCCAGCACGACAGTTAGGGTGTTTGGCCATCTGATCACCAGACTGGATGACAGTGGGAGTAATGAAGGGCAAGATTTGAGGGAAAGAAAGCTTATGGGAGCAGGAGATCCCAGCTGGATCAAGAACAGAAAGTGAGAACAAGGAATAACAGACCATGATAAATGAAGAACACATGAGAACAGGAAGAAGCAAAGTGCTAGAGAGGTCCCCAGAAATCTACAATGATACATCCACTGTAGACTACTGGCAATGGTCAAGAGAAAGCCTGATCTGACATAGCCTGGTGATCAGATGGCCAAACTTCCAAATAAAGTTTTATTGAAACACACTCAATATCCATTTCTTGTGCATTATTATGGCTGCTCTTACATTACAAAACTATCAAGGATTTCCTGACAAACACAGGCTGACCTGCAAATCTAAAATGATTACCATTTGTTCTTCTAAAACATGGGCTGCTCTTATATTACAAAACTATCAAGGATATCCTGACAAACACAATCTGACCTGCAAATCTAAAATGATTACCATTTGTTCTTCTAAAACAGTGTGACCAACCCTTCTATAAATATTCTCAGACGTAGTTCTGTGATGTGTCTCTGCTTGCTACTGGGTAGTTCACTGGTAGTATTTTGTATGAACAAAACAGTAATATTTATTAACTCCAAATCTATGTACAAGGTAGTCAAGCTGCTTTTTAATGATTTATTTTTTGTTGTATGTGTATGAGTACTTGCCTGCATGCATGTGTATATAATATATGGGTACCTACTGCTTGTGGAGGGAATATAAGTGTTGACTGCCTTGCAGCTAGATTTGTACCTGGTTATGAGTTTGTAAGCCATGTAGGTGCTAAGAACTGAACCTCGGTTCCCTGAAAGAGTTGCAAACATTCTTAACCACTGAGTCAGCTCCTCAACCTGATGAGGTTATTTTTTCATGGAGTATTTCTCTTGTGTATTCTCTATGGTTATCTTGTTTGTTACTATTCAGATTTTACATATTAAAATTATTAACTGTTACATATCTATGTCATTCATGCAATAAGCATGGTTATACTTTCAGACATTGTTTTACAGCATGTGGGTAGTCATATTTGGTGTGTATACCTATGAAAAATAAGAGTAGTCCATGTCCTAATATAATTTCATGAGATATGGAGGGCAAAGCTCACTTAAACAAGAAATTATAACACAGTGTTTTAAAGGTTCAGAGTAAATGTTACAGCAGGGAACACTGAGGTCTGGGCACTGTACTGGGTGGGCTGCCAGAGCTAAGTTCCCAGCCTGAGTGACTGAAATGACATACATATTATCTGGTTGTACCTGTGAAATGAAGTGTTTTCAGGGCTTGCTCCTCCTCGTGTGGACTATGCAGGAAGATCTCTTCTGGCTTTGCTTACTGTCCTTTGGACGACACTACTCCTTCTTAGCCGGCCAGTTTCTGGGGATACTAACAGAAGATACATCATTGTATTTGAGTTATCACTCACATGTGGAATATTGTTGTGGCCAGATGAGCTAACTTCTTGGACTTTTATTGATTCTGAGCACTTATGTTCAATGTTTGATTATTCCAAGGTCAGAAAATCCTTTGTCTATATTTTCCTTAAATTATTAGGTTTTCAATTAAATTGTAAATATGATAAAAGTATATGAATTAAGATATTTTGTTACGCTGGGCGGTGGTGGTGCATGCCTTTAATCCCAGCACTCAGGAGGCAGAGTCAGGTGGATCTCTGTGAGTTCGAGGCCAGCCTGGTGGATCTCTGTGAGTTCAAGGCCAGCCTGGGCTACCAAGTGAGTCCCAGGAAAGGTGCAAAGCTACACAGAGAAACCCTGTCTGAAAAAAACAATATATATATATATATATATATATATATATATATATATATATATATTTACATTAATTATTTCACACTGTACTTCCTCCAACCTGTTAAAAGAGTATATTTACCCAATTTACTGCAATTTATCAAAAATCAATTGACTATAAATATGAAAGCCTTCTATTTCCAGAAATACTTCAAATTCACTAATTCATATGCTTATCCTTCTAAAAATATCACCTTGCCTTGAATGTTGTGTTCCATAATTACTTTCAAATCAAATTATATAAATTTTCCAACTCTGTTTACCTTTTGAAAAAACTGTCTTACTTCTGCTTTCCTGTCATTTTCTTGTAAACCTTAAAATCAGCATGTTGGCTTTGATAAGCAATAATCCTTCTAGGCTTGTTGTTAAGAATATATTGTATCTCATATAGCTTCTCCAGCTTTCTTTGGGCTCTTTAGTTTACTGATAACCTCCGTTGCTGTGCAGAAGCTTGTTAATTTTATGTAGCCTTATATTGAGAGCCAATGGTAGCAAAAGTCTGTGGGAGTATATAGCAGTGACAACTAGAGTTCAGAAGGTCAACCTATCAGAACTAAGGGTTCTGTTAGAGAAAACTAACATGCAAGGCATTATGGAATTATTGCCTTTTGAATGAACTGGATGTATCTTGTAAACTTCTTGTGCAATACTAGCTATGATTCTCCCCATTTACCATGCATTTTCATGTTATGTGTATATGTAATCTCATGATTGCAACTCAATCTTGGGCACAACTCTCCTTATATATTTGGGGTATTTCCATCACTGTTCCTAGCTCTATTTATTTTTTATTAACATAAATCTGGCCAAGGCCATTCTCTGGACTAAGGTATTTCAGCAAAGATAACTTTTTTTCCAAGGACAAAACTGCACATAGATAAACATTAGCTCTTCTCACCCACAGACAGAGAAAATAACCATTAACAATTAAATCCTCAACTCCTTACCTTCACCCCAGGTTATTTACACAAGATCCTAATTTAAGAGATTTACTGCTCACATTCCTAGGAGGATGTTTTAGTCACTTGCTAGTTACTGAGTTAAGGTAGTTCCCACTGACCCAAGGGGATTGCCTTCAAGGCCAGGCAGGCATAGGAGCCAAACTTCTTTCTTGTGCAAATTAAGTTTTAATTCCGCCTTAGCCAGGTGCTATTCCTAAATTCCCTAATTGATCTTGGCATTTAGTTGACCCTGCCAGAGAATTCCCCTTTAGTCACTCATCTTTTGGGTTGTAATTGGAAGCTGACATTTATTGCTTTATGTGTGGATCCTAATCACCTCTCTCAGAAAACCTGAAAAATTTGCCTTGCCAAAGAATTACTTGGTTCTCCAATAGCACTTGGTGAATTGATTGAGAAGAACAAGATGAGGACAAACATGGAAAGAACTGGATAGAGATGAGAGAACAGCAGGAGAGACTGAGAGCGGGAGGGACTGAGAAGAGCTAAGTATGAAAACAGAAGAGAAACTGTCATAAAATTGACTTAGAAAAATAAAGTGAATGAACTAACAAATTCAGTGTGCTTAGATTCATTGAATAACCCTCAGATTGGTTTAGCTTCTGTTCTGGACCCTGGTAGAAATCTCCTCAGGGCAGGCACCTGGAGAGAATTCATTAGTGCTATCCATGTTTATTGTTATATAATATACAATAACAATGAAATAAAAAAATTCAGCCCACCAATGGATTAAGGAATAGCAAAAATAAGTTACATATTTATAAAATATAATTTCATTCTGTTTAAAAAAATTAAATTATGAAATTTTCAGAAAAGATGGATCTTGGAAATATAATATTAAACTAGGTAAGTCAGGCAGACAAAAGTTGCATGTTCTCATTCAATCACAGATCCCACCTTATGATGTTTCTATATGTGTGTGTAAGGAGAGGTATAGGCATAGAAGGTGAGGGTATACAGGACATCATGAAAACAGCAGAGTTTTGAGATCATGGAGAGAAGAGTAGAAAGCAAGTAACATGAAAATGGAAAAGAAGGCACGGCAGTGATGGGAGGGTGGGAAGGAGCACAGAGCCATCGGAGAGTGAGAGAAGAAAGGACAATTGTCTGGAAACTGACACAGCACAAAAACATAAAACTACACTTTCAGAAAACATATAAAAGCTATGGGTCATGTTTTATAATTACTTACTCTTCCCTCTGATTTCTCCATTTCCATTACTTACCTGCAAACCACCAGAATGATGAAAATGCCAAAGAAAGCACTCACTGTGCTCCATTTTTAAAAATTTTTCCCCAAATACACCACTTTGAGTAATAAATCACTGTGTAGCCCATCTCTTAAAAACTCAGCTCATTTGAAGAACTGTAATTGATTCAGTGACACAATTCCTAGTGTCATGGGAACAAATTTACCCTGTATACCTTGTCTGAGGTTTTGAAAATTTTAGCTGCAGTTTCATGGCCTTTAAGATAATATAGCATATGTTACAACCTACCAAAATCCTGAATGCATTATGTCTCTATTCTATTTCATAAAATCACGCAGCAATTTATATATTTAGTATTATTGTCCTTTCCTTTGAGAAAAGACTTTATCAAGATTTTTAACCATCAGAGAAGTGAAAATGCCAAGCTATAGTTTATCAAAGCTCCTATGTACCTTTGGTTGAGCCTACATATATCTCTAACACTTATATCAGATCTAAACAGAAAAACAAAGTTATAATCATATTTTATCAGAGTCTAGTCATGCATTAATCTTAACCTTGCTTTGACCCTAACAATAACTATAAACACAAATATAGACCTCACATAAACCTATTTGTAAGTTTAGATAAAACCCTAACCTATTCCTAGCTTCAAATTTGGCCTAAGCAAACAATTAACCCTAACATGAACGCTAACCCTCAAGCTTAGTGTAACATATAGCCATAACCTAAAACTAGTCTTGACTCTATCCACAACCTTAAAACTAACATTAAACAAAGGTCTTCATATTGCTGTGGATATCGCTCTGTGTAAATAAAGTTCTGATTGGCCAGTGGCCAAGCAGGAAGTATAGGCGGGACAAGAGAGAAGAGAATTCTGGGAAGTAGAAGGCTGGGGAGAGACACCACCAGCTGCCGCCATGAGAAGCAACGTGTAAAGACACTGGTAAGCCACAAGCCATGTGGCAAAGTATAGATAAGCAGAAATGGGTTAATTTAAGATAGAAAAAGTAGATAACAAGAAGCCTGCAACAGCCATACAGTTTGTAAACAATGTAAGTTTCTGTGTGCTTTCTTGGTTGGGTCTGAGTGACTGTGGGACTGGTGGGTAAGAGAGATTTGTCCTAACTGGGCTAGGCAGGAAAACTCTAACTACATCATATAGCTGAAATACTGACTCTAACCCCAGTCTTAACACTAACCTTAAACCTACCCCTACTTCTTAGCCTATCCCAATAACTACCTCTATTTCCAACCCATACTTTTAAGAATAGTCTAACCTGAATTAACTTGAATGGTTATGCAAACCCTGGCTCTCACCTTAAATATAACCCTAATTCATGTTTACCATGTTTACCACTATTCCTAAAGAAAACAGAAAACCTACCTCCAGCCCAACACATAAAATCAGATATGAAACTAACCATAAGCCTAGTTGTAACAATAATTATAACTATTATAGTAATTTTATATCAAACTGAAACTTAACTCTATCTATAATCCTAACCCTAACTCTGGCACCAATCTAACCATTAACCTAAAAGTAGCTCCAACACTAATCGCAGGACTAACACTAACCTTAACAGCAAACCTAGTCCCATAGATAAGTATATACCTAACACTAAATGAAATCAATATCTAATCCAAAGTCTGTGTTCAAGCCAGATTTTAACTCTAAAATTAACTCTAAGCATAGGCCTGACTGTAGCCATAGCCTTAACTCTACCTCAAACTCTAGTCCTAATCCTCTCCCTAACCCTAAATATATCACTAGCTCTAACCCTGGACCTAACTGAATACCAGTTAACACCATAGCTCTAACACTAAACTTAAATCTAGTTCAAAAACCAGCTTTTTCCTAGGCTCTAGGAAATTGTAACCCGACCTCCATCTTGAAATATGACTTGTTCTAAACTGCCTTAATCCTATCTCCAAACTAACCACAACACTTACAATTACTTTGTACCAGGCTCTAACCTAACCCTATCCATAAATCCAATTCTCTCTGCCACAAACCCTAATCATGAACCTAAACCTGGCTCTATCCCTAACAACAGGAATGGCACTAAACCTCACAACAAATGTAGTTCCAGCTTTAACCCAGAGTTGAACTCTAATTCCAGCCATAACCTTAGGACTAACACCCATACTGTGCCTTAAACCTAACAAGGCATTTGGAAGTTGGACTAGGGTATGAGTAATCCAGGTTGGTATAGGTCATGATTTACACTTCTGTCCCAATTCAGAAGCAATGAAATGGTCCACATATACAAGCCAGAGAGAGCACATCAATGTTGTGACATTCTTGACACCACACACGCACACACACACACACACACACACACACACACACACACACACACACACACTTGTGCTTCCAGTTTTCTCAGCAGAGAGAAAATAGGCACAGATTTGTGTTTTAGATTATTCTCCAAAACAGGGTGGGTGGAGATTAGGCAGGTGAGGCTGAACAGACAGTAGGGCAGAAAAGCAGATGTATGCCCCCCAAAGTGCAATTGGGTAAGAATTTGTCCCCTGGATCTCTACTTTCTATGACTATAATGACAAAAGAATGTTTGTATCTGTCTGCCTCAGGAATTGCTTAAAATTAATGGCTTAATGGCCTCACTGGTATCCACGAGTTAAACAACACCCAGGTACTATTGGTGCACAGTAAACAATGAAGTTGTAAAATGAGCTTTGAAGACAGACCTGGGAATAATTATAGTTTGCTAAGTATTGTTCATTTTACCACAGCTTGAAATCATGAACTTTCTCAATGATTCTAAAAGAAATTGCCTCCCCACCATCTTACTAACGAGGCACTGTTTCTCACAGGCTCTATTTGCTCCTCATACTTAGTGGTTCAGCCACCTCCACTGGACACCAGGTGAGAAAATCAATAATTTACTTTTTTAGAATCAAATTGGACAAAAATTCCCTTTGTGGCCTTGCTGACTCTACAAAAATTTGTTCCTTTTCAATCCTCTTCAGTAAGTGCATGCATACGTGTGTGTTCAATAGAACTTTTAATACAAGGCACACTAGGACAACTGAATTTTCCAGGTGATATGGTAATAGAACCATTTCTCCAGCCTTTCTTCCAATTCTGCACCACTTTGTTCCATAAATATTCATTTATAGTCTGATAGTCAAGGTGAAGACCCAGGCAGGAAACACAGGAAATCAGTGACTGTGGGACTGCACATCTCCTTGTCTCATTTGATGAACAGGACGGAAAGTCCATGTCTTTTGTAACAATCATGAGGACGCACTACTGTTGGTGACTGTAAATGTATCTTACTGGGAGTTTGAGTCCCAGAAGAGAGGAAAGTGAAAACAACAACAACAACAAACCCTGAATGTAAGAGACAGGACAATGAGAAAGGGATGGGGATGTGGGTTGGGGTCAGTACCTCTGGATGAGTTCCTGCCTCTTCATCCTGGAAGGCCAGATATCTGCGGTTTGCATCCTCCTGGGTGCGTGGGTGGAGCCTAAGTAATGGAATGAAAAGGAGGTTCCTCTTTGCCACACAGAGAGGGAGGGTCACACAATTTCCTTTGGGCTGGGACCAGCTGAGCAGCTCAGGCAGAGGGATCATCCAAAGATGCCCACAGTGGCCCTCTGCCAACCAGAGCTTGCTGAACCCCAAGTCTGGTTGGTGGTTTCATGGCTGAGGCTCGAGCTCAAGCCTGTGCCATGAGTGACAGTCCTGATGCTCCACTTGCAAGACAGCTACACAAGCTCAGACAACTAGTTGGCAACCCTAGGGGCCACTGCCCATTGTTAGGTTTCTGCGGGACTACTACTGCATGCTGACCTCCGCGTGCCTGCTGCTTAAAGGCTCGCACAGGTGAGACTACTTGGTTCCCTGAGAGCATTTTCTTCCAAGTCCAGTCTCACTCTAATGCAGGAGGTAATGTTCTCATTTAGTCACCAAGCAAATAAACTAATCTCCCCAGTGAGACTGTTAAAGAACTTCCTCAAGTCCATGCTGCACACGTGCGTTGTTTTTCCATTAGTTGTGTGAGCCAGTCATCAATCCCGTCATGCTTACCGCTCTTACACTCACTCATTCATGTTCACTTATGTGAAGCCAAGTGTGTTGCTGTGGGACAGCAGCTAGTCACTGCAGTAACCAGGACATCTATACTCCACAATAGGCTAGATTGAAGGCTTCAGTTTCTCTCCATCCAAACCTTTACTCCCACCCTTCCTCTAGAGTCCAAGCGGACCCTCAACCTGAAGCATCTTGCTGGTGAGTGAGGAGTGAAATTTCTCAGCCTCCTCCACGACTTCTCAGCTCAGGACTATGGGTGTTTGGCATTGGTTTCTTGCACAGCTGTTAAAGACAGAATTTCTTTAAGCTTAAAACTTCCCTTCTAGTTCAAACAAAACCATTCAAAGGGAGAGGAGTTGGTTGGCTCCCAGCAGTGGAATGGAGTCAGAAGTGCCTTACTTATTCTAGTGTTTCTTTAGTTCCTGGCTGCCTTCCTCTTCCTGAGTCACCCTAGAGGCCCTAGGGGAAAGGTGTTTGGGGAGGGAGTAACATCTTTTGGCTTAACCTTACATTTCATGAGTGAAAAGAACCAATGATCCTCCAAAATTAAAGTTTCTGTGACCTGGCTGGAGCTTACAGGATTGATTATTTCAAGTTGCTGTCATAGTTTGGGTTTCTATTGCTGTGAAGAGAAACCATGACTGTGGCAACTCCTTTAAAGGAAAATATTTATTGGGGTGGTTTACAGTTCAAAGATTTAGTACATGTACATTAGTACATGGTAGGACCACGCAGCACTTCCTAATAGTACCACAGGACCACACTTCCTAATAGTACCACTCTTTTTGGTTGCCATTTTCTTTCAAACCACCACAGTCACCTTCAAAAATCTATCACTTGACTGCTTAGAAAATGAGCAGATGAGGATGAAGTGAACAGCTGAAAAAAGAAGCTTTCTGAGAAATTCATTTCTTGATCAGAATTCAGCTTCTGTCTAAAACATTGATTTTTCTCCTTAAACCAGATTAGATGCTTTGTACTTTAAAACACTCAAAGTTGGATAGCCTTTCACACTTCAGATCTTTGAGATACTGACATATAGGATGCTTTGGCTTGAATGAGAATGGCCCCATATGCTCATGGATTTGAATGGTTGGTCAGCAGGAGGAGTAGGAGGTATGCCATTGTTGGAGGATGTGTATCACTGGAAGTGAGCTTTTAGCTTTTCAGAAGCTCCAACCAAGCCCAGAGAGTCTCTCTCTTCCTTTTGCCTGAGGATCCTGATCTCAGCTACTTCTCCTTCTCCATGTCTGCCTGTATGCTGCCATGTTTGCTGCCGTGCTGATAGTGGACTAAACTTCTAAAACTGTAAAGAAGCCCCAATTAAATGCTTTCTTTTATAAGAGTTGCTATGGTCTTAGTGTCTCTTCACAGCAATAGAACAGTCATTAAAACACTGGAGAATCAAAATTCAAATCTTGCTTTTCTTTGGGTGAGAAAGTCACTATCCCCTGTAGTTGGAGAGCTTCTCTCCAGCCTCCACCAAGCCCTGTTAGTCCAACAACCCACTTATAAAATAAACACACAGACATCCATATTATTTAAACTGCTTGGCCATTAGCTCAGGCCTACCATTGTCTAGCTCTTACTCTTATATTTAGCCCATTTCTATTAATCTATTCTTTGGCACGTGGCTCATGGCTTGCCATTACCTTACATCTTCCTTGTCATGGCGGTGGCTGGCAGCATCTCTCTGCCCCAGCCATCATTTTCCAGAATTCTCTTCTCTCTTGTCCTGCCTATACTTCCTGCCTGGCCACTGGCCAAACAGCATTTTATTTATACAGAGTGATATCTATAGCACTTCCCCTTTTCTTTTTTTTTTTTTTAAAGGAAGGTTTTAACTTTTACATAGTCAAATTATTTATAACAAAACAATTATCAAACAAGAATTATAGTTACAATATCTAGTCTATTTGTTTTGGCAAAATTAAACAAAATATTCTATCTATCCTATATTTGTGAGTCTAAGGTTTTTATATCTAACTTATCTTTTATCATAACTGAGAAAATTATAACTATCTAGTTTTCAACAACATCAAAGACCTCAGAAGGATATATTATTACCTGAGAAACGGGAGAAGGATGCAAGTAACTTTTGGGAGTCTTGTAGGGTAGACAGAGACAGCTGGCAGCCTAGACAGTCACCTAATGTTCCTTTGTAAAGTTGGAGCATTTGTCTTTAGCCCACAGGGCTAAAGTCTCTCGGTCACTTCTCTCAGTGTCCTGTAGAATGTCTGGCAATTTCCTCTGCAAAGCAGGAACCTGAAGGACCATTTTGTCAAGCAAAGTTTAGTGGTCACCTTTCTATTGGTCCTGCATGTCCAGTCGATCAAGCAGTTCAGGCAAGAACAGTTTCTTGCCCAAATGGCTATTTTTGCCAAGGTGAAGATAAGATATGAAGTGTCTTCAATGCCCATCCTCCTCTCTGAAGCAAATTGGTATTGCCAGGAGCAGACATGTCTCACTGTTCAGAAAGTCTAAATTTTAAAAATATTTTAAAGGCCATAATCTGTAGGTCTTTGATGTATTTGAAGATTACCTATCTATCTGAAATATCTCTATGTATACCTAGAAGACTTAACTAACATGGCTACGAGTATGATTATCATAGATGACTAATTATTAACCTATTTTTAATTATCCATTACAATTTAAAATGAGCTATACAAACATAATACCTTAAACACGAGTAGAAATATACACACAGTATAACAAAATTAATTTTAAGTTTGAATCAATAGACTAAAATCTATACCAATGTAAAACATTTTAAATAAGTTTAAATAAGCTCTTTAGAAGTAAGTTACTTAATCTACCCTTTCATCCTATTATATCTATACCATATCCCCTTTTCTTCTTTAGAAAGAGATCACATTTATAATCAACCTGATTTAAATAAAAATATTGTGTTTTTTGTTTTTTTTATTTTTTTGTTGTTTGTTTTTTGTTTTGTTTTTGTTTGTTTGTTTGTTTTTTGTCCCATACCAGAGGGCTCTTCTGATTTGGGACATAAAAATCTCTTAACTCTTTCTTTTAGCAATATGTCTGGGTTTAGAGAAGGAGTGAGCCAATTCCATCTCCAAAGCCAGCTTGATAATTTGGAGAAATTGGGCATACTTTCTCTTACTACTTCCTGCTTGAGCAGGGTGCTGTATCTTATGGGGACACAAAGAAAATTATAGGATTATGGAGTAGTCCATGAGGGTAAACCTCTGAGCCAGTTGCCTTGAAGCCATTCTGGATGTTGGATCATCTGAGCCGTGGTGTCATCCGAGACCTTTCAGGTGGTCTTGGCTGATCAAACCTGATGTATCTTAATCTGGAGCAAATTCACAGCCTCTGGCTTTCTGTGGAAACAAAAGCAGAGATAATTTTCCAAAGCAACATATCCTTATATCCAAATCTTGAAGTAAAGTACCTTTAAAATTTACATATGGTGGCATGTGTGCCAAGGGTCATTTAGGCTTATGGCTCCTGCCAGAGAATAAATGACACTTGAATCCTCAGCCCTAAACAGAATATTTATACCACACCCTCTAAGGCTCATGTAACATCATGGAAAAGGGGTGAATAGGATGTAGCTGCCAGAGCTTGGGAGAAGTGCTTTATACTGGTACCTTCTAGGATTGACACAGCCATTGTAATCATGATCTCACACCAGCTGAGATTGCCTGTCCTGGGATTGTACAAGACTGAGCACATCCACAGTCAATCATTGATTGGGAGAGGGGCATTATGGAACCCTGCAGACTACTAATGGGCTCTAGGGAAGTTGTAGTCATTGTCTCCAATTGCTACAATGCATATTCCTAACCCGTGATCACACATTTGGCCATGGAAAAAACTCTAGAAGAAAAAATAATAACAGTATGAGAAATGGATTTGTAGTGAGGACATAGATTGACAGGGATGGAAAAAGAAAGTAATCAGAATGTATCAGACACATCTATGAAGTTATCAAAGAAAAAATTTAATAAAAGTTATAAAAGTTTGGTATACAGAAATTCTTTTCTATTTATTAAAGTTTGAACCAAGTTTGTATCCTAATGCAATGGAAATAATGGGTACTTGTGCATGAAGATTAAATCTTGTGTGAATATTTGATGATGCAGGATGTAGAACACCTTAAACATTTTTAGAGCTGATCAATTTTGTAACCTTATAATTTTTAATGCCAACAGTACAAAATAACAGAAGTGTGATGAAGACAATTCCAGAAAGTGATAAAAATTCTATCCTAAGCCCAAGTTAAAATTCATTCAACATTTTTATTAAATTATTCAGAAGTTTTTAAAATCAAACACTCTCATACAATACAGTTCAAAGATTCATTAACTGAGTGCTGATATGCTGAGGACAAGTGGTGGAAACTCTTTAATGTGTTGTGGCTCTATAATAGCAGAAGTACAGTAAGAACACTGTGGTTCATAACACATAGTAGTGTAAAACTGAGTCAAGTCTTAGTAATAGTAAATAGTGATCTTTATCTTTTCTGGTTAGTCATACACATTACTCAGGATCTAGTTAATTTCTACTTTCTGGCTTGGAAAGCATCAGCAGGATTTCAAGCAACAAGGATTGATTAGGTTTTATATATATATATATATATATATATATATATATATATATATATATATATATAATATTAAAAGGCATTCAATGCAGGCATTTTTGAGTGATCTTACATATGAGTTCTTAGCATTATGATTAAAACTAATGCACAACCATAACCTTGCTGGATGGTTACAGAAGAAATGCATTTAAACATAGATTAGTTATGGGCAGAACTTGTCCCAGCCCCGAGAAAGTGACAGCTAGAGAGAAGATGGGCCTATGGACCTGAATATAAAATTAAAGGTATGTTTTCACATCAACAATTTTCCAAAGCTACACAGAGAAACCCTGTCTCAAAAAACAAACAAACAAACAAAACCCAAAACAAAACAAAATACAACAAAACAAAACAAAAAAGTGTGAATTAAACCCTAGGCATTTGTGGCAGATTATTAATTACCTGTATCAGTTATCCTTGCATCACTAAGTTAAAAATATCCGACATAATTAACTTCTAAAAAGAAAGGTTTACTTAAACCACAGTTTGGAGATTCTGGTCTAAGATAAGGTGGTCTTAGTCCTAGCTACTCCCCAGCTACATGACCTCGTGTGCACTGGCAAGATGCTTTATGTCCTACATAATGCCCGGGCTGCATGATCATGTAATCTGTGAGCAGTGTGATCACATAATCTATGAAATGCAGGGCATAGCTACATAAACCCACATGCACATATGTGGGTTTTGTTTTGGGTTTTGTTTGTTTGTTTGTTTTTTGAGACAGGGTTTCTCTGTGTAGCTTTGGAGCTTGTCCTGGTACTCAGCCTAGACAGATGAAAAACACCCACAGGCCTGGCTGAGTCCTCAAAGTCCTGGATGACTGGAGGCATCCACAGATCTGCCTGGGTCTTCACAGTCCTGGCTGGCTGATGATATCCACAGGCCTGCTCAACACCTTGTAGCACCCAGCCAGCCAGGTGCCATTATGATGAGCGAATACATAATAGTGAACTGGAGAGAATGAGAAGCAGAATGCTTCATGTGCTTTGGGAAGAGGCAAAACTAAAGAAGCAAAGGTGGTGACAAAGACAGATGTGGGTGGCCTGATTGCCACCCAGGGCCAGGGTAATATTCAGCCCAGACTGCAGCCCGGGTCTTGCAATGGGGTCCAGGGCTTCAGTAACCACTGAAAGCCTTATGGATGTCTGGGGACTGTTCAGCCCCCTGAGTCAATGTTGGTTTCTGCAGACTATGCGGCCACTGGGGCCATGGATTACCATGGATATTAATCCAGACCCAAGCTGCAATGTAGGACAATGTCTGGGTACACGGCCTTAATGAAGCCAGGGTTTGTGTTGTTGTGTGTGGCTCCTGATACCATGCAAGGTCATGCTGATGTCAGGGGTCTGGGTCACCACCTGATGCCATGTTGGTGTCCAGGGCCATGCTGCTGCAGGGCCCATGCTGATCTGAATGACATGTGCTGCCACATGGGGCCATGGTGACACCTGGACCCAGTCATGCTTGAGTGAATGAAGGGACTGGTCCTGGGGAAGACAGCCACAGATCCTCCATGACTGCAGGCAGCAGCAAGATATCTGGGAGGAATTTCTCCGGGGTCCAGTAATGACGGTATGCCAGAGGCTAGAGGCCTTGAACCAGATGTGGGGGTCCAGCTAGAGCCCAGCTTGAGGCTTGTTTTTAATCTTACTCAAGGTCGGAGAGTTCAAGCTTTTTTCCTCCCTGCAAGGCTGCATAATAGTATGTTTTGGCCAAAGGCATGGTTACTGGGTGTCTTTTACTTCAAGGCCTATTTACAGGATACTTTGCTGTAAGGTGTGGTCACCAGTTGTCTGGAGTACTAAGGGGTGTTTACACTTAACTGTACTTTGTACTTTGAACCTTGATGTCCTTGAAAGGAGGAGGTCTTTTTGCCACCCTTGCTTTTGGGTATCTAAAAGCTGTGAGCAATAAAGTCAGTGTCTGCAGTATTGAAACAGAATCTCCTGAAGCTAGCCTGGGTCTCTGTCTTTTTCATTATGTATATCTATATTTCATAGCTATCATTTCCCAATTCCACAGTCCCTGCTTCAGAATCTGTTCAACAGGTCAAGCGGGACTCAACAACCAGACCAATGAATCATTGCAATGAACATTTGTGGGTGAAACTGATTGAACAAAGGTCATACTGTGTGACATACCACAGCTCCACATGCCACTAGGACAAATGAAGAGATGTTGGAGAAGTGAGAAAGGTGGAGAACAGAGGTGGTTTATTTTTGTTTAATTAATTTTGGGAGGCATCCTGCAGAGATGAGAGATGGATATAGACATACTATGAGATGAGTTGGATTGGGGTGTATGATATGAAATTCCCAAGGAATCAATTAAAAACCATGTTATTAAAAATAAATTGATAGGACACCAGAAAACTAAGAAAAATAGCTTGACTACAATTCACATGAGTCTCCTGTATAAAAGATTATCAAAATATAAAACTTTTATACAGAAATGCATGTATATTGAATATTGCCATCTGATATTACTGATATTTCAATCTGTAAAGCACAAGGTTCTCTTCATTATAATCTGTTATAAGGAAGAAAAACTTGGCAAATGGAAACATGAGCAACCAACTGGTGAGGAGAGGTAGACATTGTGTATTTTAATCAATGTGACTAGAAATTTAAAAAAAAAAAAGCACATTTGGGTAAAAATGTGTGTGAGACTGATATGAATTCACAACATGCCCCCACGGTTGGACATGCCCAGTGGACCTAGACACTTCTGCCTAGCTAATTCCGGTTCAAAATAACCATTTCCAGGTCAAATGTCTTGCATGACCAGTACCCCGTGGCTTTGCATGGTTTCGTAAAGCTTGTGCAGCACAACCATGTGATCTATGCAAATGTGTGGAGTAGCCACATGGGTCCCTGTACTCAAGTGCTGCCCAGCCTTTATAAGCCAGCAGCGCCGTGTTCCTCTTTCTCTCTTTCTTTCTGTCTTGACCACGTGTGTTTTCCACAGGCCTGTGCACATCTGTCTCTCTCCCTTATCTTAATAAAACCCTTGTTAGTGGATATGTCATGTTTTGTGACATTTCCTCGCAGGGTAAGAGTGCCGCCAAATAACTAACAGAGACAACAGTCTAATGTGAGGATTTTTCTTTTTTCTTTTTTTTTTTTTTTAAGATTTTTGGATCTTTAGAAGAAAAATACTGTAATGATTTGCTATTAAAATGTCATATACCTCAGCTAACAATAAAGTAAGTTTAAAAGTATCTATTGTTTTATTACTACAATTTTTGAAATTTAGATGGACAGTATTTTGTCATGTCTGTCTGCAGTAATAAGCAAATCTTTATATATTATATATCTAAAAAATTACTCTTAAATTGGAAAAAAACTGTATAAATAAGAACATGTAGAAAATTGTTGATGTGAAAACATACCTTTAATTTTATATTCAGGTCCATAGGCCCATCTTCTCTCTAGCTGTCACTTTCTCGGGGCTGGGACAAGTTCTGCCCATAACTAATCTATGTTTAAATGCATTTCTTCTGTAACCATCCAGCAAGGTTATGGTTGTGCATTAGTTTTAATCATAATGCTAAGAACTCATATGTAAGATCACTCTAAAATGCCTGCATTGAATGCCTTTTAATATTATATATATATAAAACCTAATCAATCCTTGTTGCTTGAAATCCTGCTGATGCTTTCCAAACCAGAAAGTAGAAATTAACTAGATCCTGAGTAATGTGTATGACTAACCAGAAAAGATAAAGATCATTATTTACTATTGAACAACTTTTGATTCAAAGACATTTATTATTTGTGTTATATCTTAACATATTTGTGAAGATTTACTCTTTTAAACAGGATTTCTATTGTTCTTAGGAGACAATGTGACCACAGCAACTGAAGGAAAACAATAAATTGTGTCTGGCTTACGGTTTCAGGGGTTTAGTTATAGCAGGAAGTAAGATAGCAGGCAGGCAGGCATGGTGCTGGAAAGGTAGCTGAGAGTTCTACATTTTGATCAGCAGGCAACAGGAAGTAAATGGTTCCACATTGGGCATAGCATGAGCATACAGGAGGCCTCAAACTATGGCCCCACAGAGACACACTTCCTCCAACAAGGACACACCTATTCCAACAAGAATACACCTCCTAATAGTGCTACCCCCTATAGGCCAAGCATTCAAACACATGAGTCTTTGGGGGCCATACCTATTCATACCACCACAACTACTGACTGCTTTTTTCTAAAGTGGAAGAATGTCTTCATTATGTTATACTGCTGTAAGAAATCACCTGAGACTACATAGCTTAAAAGAGTAAAAATTTACCTTTAACAGTTCTGGCAGTTTCAATGTCTGGTAAGGGAACACACTCTAATTTCAAGATGCAGCTTCATTGTCTTATTTAACCCAGGCTGTAAAGGAGAGGCATGCTATATTCTACATCAGGAGAGTAATTTAACATGATTTAATCCCAGTTCTTTTATCAGAAAGCTTATTTCTTCTTGACAGCAGAGCCCTCATACTTAATTGCCAATGCCTTTTCATACAGTTGTATTGAGCATTAAAAACCAACATGAGTTTGAGAAGGAACAACGTCATTTAAGTTGTAGTAGGAAGGAACCCACAGATCATGGCCATGACATAAATTATCTAACCTCATACAGACAGAAACTGATAAAAAATTTCTGAGTACCATCACTTATCATTTATATTTTGAGACAGTGTTTTGTTTAGCCCAGGCTGGCCTCCAGTTGAATGAGCTGAGGCTTGCATTGAATTCCTGATCCTCCTTCCCCATGTCCCATATTTTAGGATGTGGGTTGCCATGCCCAGCATAAATTTAAATTTTAAGAACAGTGAAGTTTGTTAACTACTAGTAGCTATTTTCCAAAGCATTTTCCTTATGATGCTACTGCTTATTAGAGGTGATGATCTTCATTTTTGGAACATTTATGTAGTGCTGTTTATGATCCAACATACATGATTCTGGGTTAATGTGTTACATCCTTAAGACACTGTAGTAAGAACTGTGAGTAAAGGAGAGGATGGTCTCATTCCTGCCTGGTTTCATTGAAATCTTTATTTGTTGTTTTGAGTTTGAAAGCTCTCCCTGCATTCTCGGATCTCAATTTCAGTCTCCAGAACATGCTTACTAATGTCCATTTAAAGGAGTACTGCATTTTAAATGGTGACCTTTGCACAGAAGTGGAAATGCATTTTAGTTCAAAGGAATTGGATCATTTTATAATTATGAAATTAGTATTATTGCCCTATTTTTAAAATGCAATGGCAAAAGTATCATGGTGAGTTTCCTGTCCAGTCATAATGTAGCTTGCATGATTACATAGGTTTTTTTTATAAAGAAGCTTAGCAGACTGTAGCTAGAACACCAATCCACCTGCATGCATTGATGTGTAATCTGAGATGCGACCATAAATGAAAACCACATAAAATCTAGACCACATTAAGTATTGCTGCTTTGTTTAAAAGAATTAGATATTTATTAGTAAAAGTTAATTATAATTTGTAATACCTAGATCTAATGTATAAAAAATTAAGAAATGCTACATATCTAAAAACTAGGATAATTTTAAAAACTTATAAGGATAGTGTTAACAAATAAACACCCTAAAAGCATAAGGACTGGATCAAGGCTCAGTGGGTAATACCACTTACTGCACAAGTGAAAGGAGCTGAGTTTGAATTCCCAGCATGCATCTAAAAAAGCTGAACATGGGTCCAAGTGTCTGTGACCCTAGTGCTATGGGGAAGGGACAGGAGGATGGCCAGAACTTTCTTGCTGCCAGTCTGCCTTCAGAAGAGAATGTGCCTTAGAGAACAATGAGGAAAGGGATAAGTAGGATACATGATGGCTTCCTCAGGCTTTACAAGCAGATGGATAGATACAAACAACACACACACAAATATATACACATGCACATGCACCCCATCAAGCACATAGAAAGTGAACATTTCCAAACTCTACTTAAAACTGTAAAATGTGTATGAATATGAGCATATATGTAAATCTGCAGTCCTGTAAACTTGATGTACTTTGGGATATGAAACTGGGATAATAGCTTGTTCTCAGTAGCTGGTTACCATACTATCTAGCCTGATTTTCTCCTCAAACTATCCCGCAATGGTAGACAACCCATGCTTGTTAGAGACCTGGGCATGTGAATGCTAATCTCAAAGCTCAGTCCAAAATTTCACAATTGGTAAAGGTTATCATTAAGTAACTACTTTGAAAATCTCCCCAACCTAAGCTTTAGGAATTTTAGACAAAAATAATCATTAAGAAACCAAATTCTGCCAGGTGGCTGGTGGCACACGCATACCTTTAATCCCAGCACTTGGGAGGCAGAGCCAGATGAATCTTTGTGAGTTCGAGTTCAGCCTGGTCTACAAAGTGAGATCCAGGACAGGCTCAAAAGCTACATAGAGAAACCCTGACTCAAAAAACAAAACAAAACAAAACAAAACAAAACAAAACAAAACAAAAAAAATAAACAAAAAAAGCAAGAAAGAAAAAAGAAACCAAATTCCATATCTAGTCCCAGTTTCTTGCTATAAATACTTGTCAAAGGGATAAACCAGGTGGTTATCTGTTTCTGGTACTGACATGAGGGCTTTCATGGAAAAGGGCTTCATAATTTCAAATCAGGGAAATTGTTGCTATACTGTCAGCTATACATTATTCAGTGTCAATCAACACCATCCATGAGTGCTTCTTAATGCTTTTGTGCATGCTCACATAATGAAAATTACATGTAACTGAACACCATGACATATAACCCTGCATTCAGTGCATATTTAATTTGCTAAGAATAAATAGTATGAGTCCAGAATCCAGCTGGGATAGATACTAAGTTCTATAGGGACATTAAAGTACACAGGATGTTTGTTTGTTTATTTGTTTATGAGAGTGTCTTATGTAGCCAAGCTTGGTCTTGAACTTACTATGCCAAACAAAACAAGTTTGAACTAGGGAGTCTCCTGAGTGATTGGACTATACCATAGACAGATGAATTTGGTTCTAGGAATGAACCCAGGGTTTTCTACATGCTAGGCAAACACTCAGCCACTTGAGTTACATCCCCAGCCCATGACATATGTCTTATACACAAATTATCCAGAATTATTTTTATATTTTCCTATATTTCTGGAGAAAAGCCTTCAAAATACGATGGACTTTTATTAGAAACACACACACACACACCAATGATATCTATAAATTTCTGTGAGCATAATTGATTCTGTTTTATAATTATGCTCTAGAACAATGCTTCTCAATCTTACTAACACTCTTTAATACATTTTCTCAACCATAAAGTTATTTTTGTTGCTACTTTATAACTGAAATTTTGTTATTAATCATATATATATATATGATATGTGACCCCTGTGTAAGGATCATTCAACCCCCAAAGAAGTAGTGACCCACAGGTTGAGAACCACTGCTCTAGAAATTCTTACTGTGAGTCCATGTTCAGTTGTTGTGAAGAAACACCATGACTATGGCAACTCTTATAAAGGAAAGCATTCAATCAGGGATTGTTTCCACTTCAAAGGTTATCTATTACTAGCACTGTTAGAAGCATGGTGGCATGCAGGCAGACATGATGTTGGAGGATCTAATAGTTATACATCCAGATCTGCAGGCAGTAGGGCTTGGATTGAGCATTTGGAACCTTAAAGCCCATTCTCAGTTATACATTTCTTCCACAAAGGCCACACCTACGCCAATAAGGCCATACTTCCTAATAGTACCATTCCCTGGTGACTGGCATTCAACTCTTTGAGCCTATGGGGGACATTCTTATTCAAACCACCACATATTCTTCCCTGGCCCCCAAAGGCTTGTCATATAATAATGGAAAATTCAATCCAACTTTTAAAGTCCCTATAGTCTATAACAGTCTTAACACTGTTTAGAAATTCCAAGTCAAAGTCTCTTCTGGTATTGTTGGCAATATCTTAACAGTAAGCTCCAGTAAAAAGAACATCACATGCTTTCAGCATACAATAGCACAGAATATATATATATTATATACCATTCTGCACTTGATCTTACCCAACAGACTGAAAAATTACTATATTACCATTCCAAATAGGAGGAAAAAAAGAGCACAATGAGAAAGTACTGATCCAAAGCAAGACCTAAAAAAAGCAGGCCCATTTCCAAATTCTGCATTTCCATGTCTGACATTAAAGAACTCCTCAGATCTCCAATACATGTCAGCATTGTTGAATGAAACACACTTCTCTCTCTCTCTCTCTCTCTCTCTCTCTCTCTCTCTCTCTCTCTCTCTCTCTCTCTCTCTCTCTCTGATTCCATACCCTATTTGAAGTTTTCCTTAGCTGGTATCACACAGCTCTGTCATGTCTACCATCATGGGATCTGCAACAATATCCAGGCTTCACTTTAATTTCTTCATGCAGTGTCCTTTCTGGGTCCCCATGCAGTGACACTCCTGACATGTGACTGGCCACAGTGGCTTTCCTTAGTCATGGAAGGAGAATCCATAACCCTTTTCTTCCATCTTTGACTTTAAACCCAGAACCATGTAGCCGAAGCTGCCAAGTTGTGCTGTTTGCTAGGATTGTGCCATGACCCCCCACTTTTTTCAAATATATTTTCACCAGTTTTCTGTTTTTGATGGTTTCCTTCACTTAGCTAGGCTGTCTTTGAATTCACTCTGTAGACAACACTCTGCCTGCCTCTGCCTCCAGAGTGCTAGGATTAAAAGCATGTACCACCACACCAGGCATCAAACTTTTCTTTAATTCCCTTTCACAGATTGGAAACTTCGCTGGTTAGGGCCTTGCCCTGGGATTACCACTCTCTTTTTTCCATTAGCATCAGATTTTCTTCAAACATTTTAATCTCCTTAAGCACCAGACTTAGCTTCATTACACTTCCTAGTGCTCCTTTTCTCCTCAAACCATACATTTTGTATTTTCCTGTTGCTCGGCTTACTCCTTTTCATTACTGATCTACATAAGACTGGCCATTAATCACCACATGACTGTCCATAATAAGCAGATTTGAAATCTTCTCTGCTAATGCCATTAATCCAAAGCTCTTTACTTTAGCGTCATTCAGACAATTTGGAGAAGGGGCAAAAAGCAGCCACATTCCTCTCCCCAATAGTCCAAGAATGATCTCTAGAACCTTTACTAATATTCTTATCTTCTAAAAATCTCTTGATCTTGCCTTTATAATCTACATTTTAGCAATACTGTCTCCCATGCTTCTACCAGTATGTCCTATTAAGCCCCACTTAAAACATTCAACTGCTTTCCTAATGCAAAGTCCTAAAGTCTACATTCTACCAACAAGAAACATTGTTAGGCAGGCCTGTCACAGCAATAACCCACTCTTAGTACCAATATCTAAACTGATGATTATTGAGCTATTATCCTTTTTTTTTTTTTTGGAGCTGAGGATTGAACCCAGGGCCTTGCCCTTGCTAGGCAAGCGCTCTACCACTGAGCTAAATCCCCAACCCCTGAACTATTATTCTTATGAAAAATATTGGATTATAGTTCTGGGAGTTTCTGATGGCAAAATATTCATCATTTAGTCAACATGTAACTATTTTGTTGGATGCTTCTGTTTAAAGATAATTTATTTAATATATAGCAGTGATTATTTAGCATTAAAATTGTGATTTATGACACTATAATTCATGCCTAAATAAAGGTTGCGTAACAAGCACAATTTCTCCATAAGGTTTCTCATAGTATGAAAGACACAAAGATGGGGTGGTGGAATCCCACAAAACAGACTCCAGAACAGAAATTTATTTACATTGAGAGCTAAAAGGAGAATGCAGTCTTGCCCTGTGTGACCTTAGCTGAGATCACATGGGCCAGGAGACTTAAGATTTGTTGTGCTCTGAACATCCAGGGCAAGTGTCATAGGTATTGGGAAGGATTTGAACAAGAATGGCCCCCATAGGCTCTTACATCAGTCATCAGGAAGTGGCATTTCTTAGAAGGATTAAGAGGTGTTGCCTTGGTGGAGGAAGTATGTCAATGTGGGTAGACTTTTAGGTTTCAGAAACCCAAGCCAGATGCAGTGGCTTTCTCTTTTCCTGCTGCCAGTGGATCCAGATGTAGAAATCTTAGCTACCTCTCTAGCACCATGTCTGCCTGTGTACTGCCATGCTTCCCACCATTATGATAATGGAGTAAACCCCTAAAAATTGTAAGCCAATGCAATTAAATGTTTTCCTTTTTAAGAGTTGCTTTGGAGCCAGGCGGTGGTGGCGCACGCCTGTAATCCCAGCACTCGGGAGGCAGAGGCAGGTGGATCTCTGTGAGTTTGAGGCTAGCCTGGTCTACAGAGAGAGTCCAGGACAGGCTCCAAAGCTACAGAGAAACCCTGTGTAGTTAAATTTTCCTGCCTGGCCCAGTCAGGACAAATCTCTCTTACCCGCCAGTCCCACAGTTGCTCAGACCCAACCAAGAAAGCATATACAAACTTATATTGCTTACAAACTGTATGGCCGTGGCAGGCTGCTTGTTATCTACCTTTTCTATCTTAAATTAACCCATTTCTGCTTATCTATACTTTGCCATATGGATTGTGGCTTACCAGTGTCTTTACATGTTGCTTTTCATGGCGGTGGTAGGCGGTGTCTCTCCCCAGTCTTCTACTTCCCAGAATTCTCTTCTCTCTTGTCCCGCCTATACTTCCTGCCTGGCCAATGGCCAATCAGAACTTTATTTACACAGAGCGATATCCACAACAACCCTGTCTTGAAAAAGCAAAAAAAAAAAAAAAATAAAATAATAATAATAATAAATTGCCTTGGAAATAATGTCTTTTCATAGCAATAGAACTCTGACTGAGACAGTATATTTAGGAAATACTAAGAAATTATGGCAAGTTAGCACATATGCATACACAGACTCTACAGGAAGGAGGATCAGTTGTATGTGTTTATCATAAAGCCTGATTTTTATTGTTAAATTAATAACTTCTGTCAGGAGATCTGGTGGGACATAGTCTTTAAAGAACAGCTTCTCAGCCTGGCATAGTGGCCCATGCCTTTAATCTCAGCACGTGGGACACAGAAGCAGGCACATCTCTGTGAGTTTGAGGCCAGCTTGGTCTATGCAGTGCATTTCAGGATAGCCAGGATTACATAGTGAGACCCTGTCCTGAAAAAACAAGCTGACACTTTTTCTCCAAGGTGCAGCAGAAAGTGAGCAAGCTTCCGAAGGCCATCTGGGAAATGCATTTTAACATGAGGAAGAATCATATTAATTGCTCACAAAAGGTTCCTCATAGGAAGCACATTGTGTAATGATATATGTTATATAAACAAAGCTAAATGGGCCTTAAATGATCAATTTTATAAAATAAAAGAGGAGATACCCAAAGTCAGGTCATAGGTCAGTTATTAGTGGGGACAAGATGTAAGATTTTAATTTATTTATACTTTACAAACCAGTTGAACTTCCAGAGCTATGGTCTTTGAGTAACTATTTGTTACCCAGCAGCTTACTGCTTAGCAACATAGATAGATATATCTCCTGGTATCACAGACAGATATAGGCCCATTTAAAAATCTGCACTGGAAGCATCAGTAAACAAGTTATATCTGACTGACTTAATTCTCTATTCTAGCATTCATTAGTAAATACAAATTTGTTAATAAAAGTGGTAAGAAGTCAGATGTCTTTTTATCTGCTCTATAAATATAGGGATTATATTTTGTATGGACCAATGTGCTTCTGTGCCATCTCTCTAACCCCTCTTTTACTTTATAAAAGTATATAAAGAGACTAAGAGGTTTATATTTATACCTTTAGTAAAGGCCTTAAAGGAGAAAAGCTAATAAGTTAATTTGTAAACATGTATACCATCTTTGTAAATTAAATACCTTTTACACAAAATAATAGTGTTCATGTCAGAGTAAATAAACTCTAGCCTTCATGGCATTGCTCTTGGTTTTGCATCATTCCAGAAACTACTGGTTGGTTCCTTGTAACTTCTGTCAATTTAATATGGGTAACACAATTGTTTGTTCAGACTAGGGAGTGAACAGAGAGCATTGTCCATGCTAGGAAGCACTCTACCTCTGAACTGCATCTCAATTTCTCTATAATGTGTGTGTGTATGTGTGTGAAAGTGAAGGTATTCAAGCATGTGTCTACATGTGTTTGCTCCCTCCACTACTCTTGTTTAGACAAAAAGGTGAAAGGTAGTGGGTATTCACTTAGCTCATGACCTTGGGCTAGCTGGCCGAATAGAGGCATTGCTTCTTGCCTGCCTACAATACCTCTTAAAAGGGAAGGGGGAGGGGGTCTCGAGCTATCTCTTGGACTTGGAAGGCTTTCTGGCTCATGGTTCGGTGACCTGGTCTGAAGCTTTCCCCATCTTTCCTTGGGAGACAATGGTGTCTCTATAGGTACCATTGAGGCCCTTATTACAACAAGGTCTATCATTGAAGCTGGAGCCCATTATTCTTATGCTAGAGTAACTGGCTAGTGAGCCCCAGGGATTAGGCTTTTTCTGCCTTCTCAATGCAGAGATTATAGGCATGCTCTTTTTTTATGTTAAGATAATTTCATTAAACTTCATAGGTCAGTCTTTAGCCAAGGTAGGTCTTGAACTTGTGAGTGTCCTGTTTCTTAGACTCTTACCTAGCTAGAATTATGGGCCTGAGCTACCAGGCTTATTTAGGGTATATAAATGGAATTAATGGACCATAGGAAATGAGAACAGTAAGAAATTCAGAATATCAAACCAGCTTAGACAACGCTCTCCTTAGCCCTCTCTTGACCCATTTAAAAAACTAAACATTAAAAATTGTCTTTTTGTCTTCTCTCCTATGAAACATAATATTAAAAACAAAAAAAGGGAGTTGGTGCTAGAAAAACAGTTCAGATATGCTGAGGTCTTTCAGAGGACCTAGGTTCAAATCCCAGCACCTATGGGGTGGCTTACAATCAACCATAAATCCAGTCCCATGGTGATTGAACACTCTCTTCTCATCTTTGTGGGCACCTGACACATATATGTGGTGAAGGCAGAGATTTCACAGCTGAAAAAATATGGATGACCAGATCCTATGCAATGAATCTAAGTAGTGTCTTCAGAGGATATGGCTTAATCACGTCTGTCCTTTAGAAGGCACTGCTTCCAGAATCTTGGGAAAGCACTATGGGATGATTTCTGACTTCATTGCCTCCCCAGGACCAAACAGGTGTGGCCTTTAAAATAGTCATCTGTCCAAACTATCCGCAAGAAAATCTGCATCTTCAACTTTCAGAATATTGTAAGTCAATCAATAGCCTTGTAACTGACCAGGCAGTTGCTTTTCTTCCCTTTGAACACTTCCACAGTTCTTATTCTGTGCTGCTTCTTACCAAACCAAACAGTAGTCACGCTGGGGACTAAATGGGAAAATGATATAGTAAGCACTTTCTGTTTTGTGCTCTGTGTAGAGGCCATCATTTGGTTCTGAAGCATTGGGGGTGGGGTATAAATTTCTCTTTTGTCTTATCACTAAAATCAGTGCCAGCTTCCCCAATTCCCACTAAGTCAGTCTATGAGTCCTGGTCAGGCAGAATGGTTCAGATCAAATTATTAGCATTTGCCATGTTACAGCCTTGAAGCACCATTTTAGTGCCCAAGAAGGATCACATTTCCAATGTATTCCATTCCCAATTTACTTCTGTCCCTCCTTAGACATAAAAGAAATATTGCCATCACTCTTCAAAATCTTGATGGTTTCACTGCAGAATTCTACCAGATCTTCAAAGAAGACTTAATACCAATACTCTTTAAACTGTTCCACACAATAGAGGCAGAAGGAATATTACCAAACTCCTTCTATGAGACTACAAATACCCTGATTCCTAAACCAAACAAAGATGCAACAAAGAAAGAGAACTACAGACCAATCTCCCTCATGAACAATGATGCAAAAATACTCAATAAAATTCTGGCAAACAGACTCCAAGAACACATCAAAATCTTGTAATATTGTTTTGAGTCCATTTTTCTTTCCCAAGTAACAAATACCATTAGATACACCAGGTGAAATACAGAAGCTGCAGCCTTGATTTGTACCACATATTTGCTAAATAAAATTTATATCCTGTATTAGAATAAAAAGATAGTGAAACTAACAAAGCAACTCATTTCAACAAGAGATGGCTACATTCTCATGAACTTTTGAGAAATCAATTTTCATACAGAAACTGAAATAAAATCTTTCATATCAAATAATAATGTTAGGTCATTTAAATCCACATTTAAATCACTAAGAACTCAAAATTCCTATCTATGTAATACTTCTAGAAAATATTCAATTTTTATTAAATAAACACATATTTTTACTTTCACTTTTTATTTAATTTTACTTGACATGTATGGATGCACTGTTTTCATGTCTGTGTGTGTACTGTGTGTGTGGCACCTATGGAGGCCAGAAGATGGCTTCAGATGCCCTGGGACTGAAGTTATACATGGTCATATACTACCTTGTGGCTACTGGGAATTAATCCTGGGCCTTCTGGAAGAGCACCCACTGCTTATAACTGCAGAGCCATCACTCCAATACCTCTTTTACTTTTTAGAAGTGTATGCAGAGACTTACAAGCTTGTGAATATATGAATATTTATAATTTATATTTATGTCTTTAGCTAAGTCCTAAAAAGAGAAAAACCAATGTGTTTAGTCAACCAATTCCATTGAACAGATTTGTTACTGAATGTGAGAAAGACATGGTCTGTTACAGGTTTGATAGGTCTGTTTCTCAACCTTTTCTATCAACCTCAAATCACCAGAGAATGTGTTGACTTAGTGTAGCCAGCTCTGTTAGGCTTGCCTCAGGGAAAGAGTGCCCTACACCAGTGTTAGAGTCTCAACCTTTTCAGGAATGAAGCCAGAGTGGAAGATACTCACAGAGTTTGGGTCCAGGAAAGACAACTTTGAGCTGAGTCTTTCAAGACAGAGAATTGGCTGACGCTTGGTAATTTATGAGTGAATACATATGTTGTTACTATTTAGCACAAAGTTGGAAATGTGTGCTCTAAGAACTTTTTCACCAGAACAGAAACATTAATTAGTTCCCAGACCTGCTGTACTCAGGAACAAAATAAAGTTAGTCCAATTCTCCTTTTGCTTTCAAAACTCTTGGTAAGAAAACTTTCTCTCTACATGTCAAAGGCCAGCAATAAGAACTTGATGTCCAAAGGACTATGCAGCTGGACCAGTGTCTCACATGTCAAGGTCAGTACTTGAGTCATGATTCCTAACCTGCATTTTCAGTGTTCCTTTTATTGCTTTCACACAGAAGAAATTGAGTTTTGTTACATTTTTAATTAAAAAATCTAATCTAACTACAATGAAAATGTGAGGGACAATGATAATACTTAAAACAGAAAACCAACATTCACTTTATCATCCAGAGGTTAGGCTGAAATTTCACAGCTGGGCTATTTGTCAGAGAGAGCTAAGCAATTATTGAAAGGGACTTCTGAAAGTCTAGAAAATGCTTTTGATCTCAAATATAAACCAAAGTTATGAAAATATGTGGCTTTCTACATTGAAAGGCACATTGCAGGGGGCTATCATGGTGTAGGTACTGGTGTATAAGACCTGGGCAACAAAGCCTATTGAAGGTTCAAATGTCTCTTAGAACTGGGGTGTCATTTGGGGAGTGTTAACTGATTTGATTCCAGTTTTATGATACATAGTATAATCAAATATTAAACACCGTCTGTTCCTCCAGCCACTCTTAGTAGATGATAAAGTTTACAAAATGCATGTCTGAAAGTGATATTAACTCAAATATTGTCAGTCCTTCAAAGCTTTTTACTGAAGTGTACGTGCCCTAGAGCCTAGCAGAATCACTACACACTGCTCAGTAGTTCCATGATGTTTCAGTGTGTAGCTGCTTTGTATTCATGTATGTAGAAAATAACCTTTGTAAAAGAAAGGTATCAGCTCTTATTTTGTAAGCTTAATAGGCTGGTAGGGATATATCATTCTACTTTGGAGTCCAGAGACTATAAACCACATTTATCCTATCTGTTTTCCAGGTTCTGGTTCCACCCAATCTCTATTACAAAGCTGTGTGAAAAATGATTATTCAGACAAAATCTGTTGAAAGGAAAAAAAAAGTTTAAGCACATTTGTTGGGCTCCTTAGAGTGTAACAGAAAAAAATCTGACATACCTGAAGTTAGGCATTTGCTTTTTATGAGGCAATCAAAATTCAAGATTCTATATATATATATATATATCATTTGGATTTCCTTAATTTCTCTTTATTATTGGAAACAAGGTATAAAAGAATTCATCTTTAATGCTCCAGTCTTGCTATTATCACTTTATAAGAGATTTTCTAAGGTGTTATAATCATCTATCCTTTCAGTATCAAACTATGACATTTGGTCCCATGAATAAATAAAACTTACCACACATTTAAATGGCAATTTCCTGGAGAAGAAAGAATTTGTTACTCTTGGTTTCCAGAAGAGTGAAACAGCATCATTTTGCACCTATGATTCTATTCCTAGGGAGGATGCAGATCAGCTTAGGGAGAAATAGTCAACACTCTGTGACAAAATATTCAGACAGAGCACACATTGTTTATCATCTTCTGTATGTAACAGTAGCATTGCCCATCAGCCAATGACAAGCATTAATACTACTTTTCAATTTACTTTTAAAGTGAATCCTATTTCAGATTGTGAACATGACTTAACCAGATGAATAAATACATGGCTTCATGGATGAGGGATAACATGTTAAATAATATTTCATCTGGTGGGCCTTCAAGATATATATGCTATTTGTTACTTCAATAGTTGTTGATTTTAGAAGCAAGGATCAAAAAAAAAAATCCAATTTAGGATATTTAACAAGGAATCCCAGTGTGATAAGGCAGCCAGGCTTTCTCAAGATTTTTTTTTTTTTTTTTTGCCAGAGCTGAGGACCGAACCCAGGGCCTTGTGCTTGCTAGGCAAGCGCCCTACCACTGAGCTAAGTCCCCAACCCCTCAAGATTTTTTTTAATCCAAAGCTGCTGTAAACTCTCTATTGGAGTGGGAGTATTTCAGATACTTCACCATAATTTAAGGGAAAAAAATTGGAGAAGATTAATACAGAGATTCTAGGGAAAAAAATTGGAGAAGATTAATACAGAGATTCTAGGTAGAAAATAAATATATATTTTCCCATAAGAAAAAATCCCAGATATATTTACATTCTGAAAATAACACATAAAAAGTGAATGATGAATAGGACTAGAGAGGGGAAGGACATTCTTTATTACTCAACATGTCAATAAGAGAGGAAGAAAGAAGGAAGGGAACGGAGGAGGAAAGAAAGAAAGAAAGAAAGAAAGAAAGAAAGAAAGAAAGAAAGAAAGAAAGAAGGAAGGAAGGAAGGAAGGAAGGAAGGAAGGAAGGAAGGAAGGAAGGAAGGATCGAGCAAATCCTAGAAAAATTATAAAAATGATGTATTAAAAGACACTGAAGAAAGGGAGGTTAGCTAGTTTCTTTGGAATTGAATGAGAATTGGGTTTCCTATGTGATTCTTTTACCTATTAGTCCAAGTGCCAGAGAAGTGTGCAGCGTGGGAATTAGCCATCAGTACAGACCAGGAAGAAGAGGAAAATAAGTCTCAATTATCTACTCTATGAATCAAAAGGAAGGTAACAAGGCTGTTTTCTGCCTTCCTTCCCCATAATGCAATAACCAGAACAAATCCCTTCTCAGGTCTATCACAGGTAGATCTCTGAACTCATCCCACACATCACATGCATAGTCTAAAAACACAGTGAATACGTTCACCTCTTATTGTAACAGACACCCCTTCCCTCTGGAAACCATGAAAACCCAGAGGACTGCAATTCAAAGGACAAACTAACATCAATAGAAGCCAAGAAAAAATTACATGAATGTCAGGATTTTCAGACAAGAATTTTAAAGCACCAATCATAAAAATGATAAAATGAGCTTTAATGAAAAATCTTCAAATGAAAACAAAATAAAAAAATTTAATAGAGAACACAATGCTTAAATAAGAATCAAACAGAAGTCCATGATTGAACAATAGAACAATGAGGAAAAATAATTAAGGAAACACTCCAAACGATTCTTAAGTGACATTAGTAACTAAATGTCTATGACAGAGAAAAGGAAGCATGAACTTGGAAACAGGAAACATAAATGAACCAATATATGTGCCAGATATGTTGTTATATTTTTAACTTTTAACTGTATTTACATATTAATAGTTTACTTTCAAAATGTCAGTTGGTGTATAAAGATGTTCAGAGACTGAAGAAGCAGAAAACACTGTGGAATGTCTCAGAAAATTCAAGGCAGAACAAATGTGTTGCAATAATCCCACTCCCGGGGGCGTTCTCATTTGCAGGGATTGAGAACAGTTTGTGGCGGACACAACCCCAACCCCATCTTCATTGTACCATTGCTCACAGCAGTCAGGACGTGGCAGAAACAACTGTTGCTGTTTGTGACATCCAAGTTGAAAGTAGAGGAAATTCCATCAAGTTATATAATCCAGACTCAGACAGAGAAATACTGTGCAATTGCATCTGTAAGTGGAGTCTAAGGATGCCAGAAAGAGCATGGCATAGTGGGAGTTAGTGCAGTGGAACAGAATGGTGTTGCTCACTCTGTCAGGATGAATAAGTTCCAGGTATTTGACAAGCAAAAGCACTGAGCACTTGAAGCTTGTATCTTTTTTTTTTTTTAATTTATTGTATTTGTTTTTTAATTTTACACATCAGCCATGGGTTCCCCTGTCCTCCCCCCTCCAGCCCCCACCCCCACCTTCCCCTTAACCCCTCCCCTCCATTCCCATCTCCTCCAGGGCCAAGACTCCCCTGGGGATTCATTTAAACCTGGTGGATTCAGTACAGGCAGATCCAGTACCCTCCTTCCTGGCTGAGCAAAGTGTCCCTGTGTAAGCCCAAGGTTCCAAACAGCCAGCTCATGCACTAAGGACAGGTCTGGGTCCCATAGCCTGGGTGCCTCCCAAACAGTTCAACTGTCTCACTTATCCAGAGGGCCTGCTCCAGCTGGGGGCTCCACAGCCTTTGGTTCGTAATTCATGTGCTTCCATTTGTTTGGCTATTTGTCCCTGTGCTTTTTCCAATCTTGGTCTCAACAATTCACACTCTTACAGTCCCTCCTCTTTCTCGACAACTGGAGTCCTGGAGCTCCACCTGGGGCCTGACCGAGGATCTCTGCATCCACTTCCATCAGTTATTGGATGAGAGTGGAAGCTTGAATCTTAACCACTCTTATCAGACACAAAGATAGCCCATGCATCATACTTGAAAGAACATGGTGATTATTTCACAATATATAGACATATAAATTGTTTATTATATGCCATAAATACAATTGTCTGTGTCATAAAACCAGAGAAATAACATTTCAGAGTACAAAATACTGATTTTCTTCTACCAGTAATCTAAAAGCTGTAAGATGATAGCATATATTAATTGTGAATATAGAATGATGTGATAAATTATAAAACAGCCTCTGGTTCATGGTGACTTTCTGTCTTGGCTGTAATAAAGCTGGATATGTTTGAAAAGTATTCATAAATACACTTCAGGAACTCTGACATTTTGTTTATGAACTTTTCTGCAGCCATCAGCATAAGCTAACATATGCTGGCTATGGTACTTCAGGAGAATATGTCACTTCCCTGCTTCACTTTCTGTATGGTAGAGTGCAGCAGCTTGCTGAAAACGCAATGTGTGGAACAGTTTATTATTTGAAAAGATCGCTGCTCTTGTAGGTTCTGCTCTCATACCAGGAAGGAGATCCAGGCTGTGCAATGGCAAGTGTCCCCCGGCCTCATTCGCATTCCCTCTAACATGCACTGCGCGTTCCTCTGCCATCACATGTCCTGTGTTTTATCAGAAATAGCTTTATCTAATTTAGCTCCTTCACTTCCAAGTAAACTAATCAGTGGCTTTTTCCAGGAAGATCAAAACTCCAGATAAAGAGAAGCTATCTTTATTTTACTTACGCTCTCATCTTAATATACAGTAAAATTGTTTATAAAGATCCTACAGTGTTAATGAACTATTGAATGAAGTTGCAGGTCAACACAGACACAGGATTACTGTGAGCAGAATATTTGCTAAAAAACATATTAAGAATGTGGTATCAATGACAACATGGATTTTCCTGTAGCATAGCAGAGTAGTTTTGGGATAAGCTCACATGTTGACTATACTAACAGCAATCATCAAGGTATGTGTTAAAATATGTGGGGCAAGGAAGATAACTCTGCACTCATGTATGAAGCCAGTGAGCTGGCATGTACTGAAAATCTCTGTGCTTGGAGGTAGAGACAGATGAATCCCTGGAGCTCTATGGGCAGCCAGCTTAAGTAAGTAATTACCTTCTGTTCCATTCCCAAGACACTGAAATAAACAGACAAGAAGGGGAGCAGCTACCAATCAATAATACAAGGTTGACCTCTGCCCTTCATATACATGGACACAGGGATGCATGTACACCTGCATATGCACATGAACAGTAGCTGCACACACACACACACACACACACACACACACACACACACACCTGCCCACAACTGCAACAAACGGACCTAGAAATCATGCCACATTCTCTTCAGCAAGGAGACCCAATCAGGACTGATCAGTAATTTACAACTTCCTAAGATTTTAACTCTGGTTCAAACCTAGAACCCAGAAAGCTAAGTATCTCTTTAAATTTTGTTTATATTTTAATTATGCATATGTATGTGGTATATGCATTGTGTACATTTGAGTGCAGATGTCCTGGGAGGCCAGAAGACCGTGTAACATCTTCTGTTGGTTACAGCTGCTGAGAGTGCAATCACCACACAGTGCGTGAAGGACAGCCATTCCACAACTCTCCTCTTGAGGACAGGGAATCACGGGGTCTTTAGAGCATTTGATGATGAAGAGGAGATTAGTGTCCTCCTAATCTCCCCTCTCTATGAGGATATAGTGAGAAGAGCTGGCTCATAATCTGGAAGCAAGTCCTTACCGAGCTATGTCTGTGGTGCCGTGATCTTGGATTTCAAAATGAAAAACTGAGGCAATCTAACCTGTGTTTCTCTGCTAGAGCATTCCACAATAAGAGAGCTATCAGTATCACAATGGGTGGCTGCTGAGACTCCAGTGTTACCTAATCTCTACGTGATGACCTCTTATACATCACTATCATATCTAGTGATAGAAATGGAATATTTTTTGAGATTCTTCTGTCTGTGGTGACTTAACTAAAGTTCATTATTTTCTTCAATGAATAGTATGAAAAATGTTGATTACTTTTAAAAGTAAAAGAGCAAATAATCACCACTAGGAACCATCAGTGATAGTCTAATCTCTGTGTGAATTTTTGGTATTTATCATCGTGGTTTCAGGCTGGGCTTGTCATAAGAGTGCTTGAATAGATTTCAAATAAATGAGCAAATTTACACATCCACACTTACATGTGTTTCAATAAAAGTACAAAGATGTTTTCTCGAATACATTTTTTCTCTCCAAAATGAGCAAATAACCTTTCAAGTGTGATATGAAAAACATACAATGAATTGTTTTTGAAAACAAGCAAATTAGGTCTTCAGAAAAATGAGTTTATAATATTAAAATAAGAATTGGAATACTGCTGTTATCCATGGGTCACATGAAAAGTTCTGTATTAAAAAATCCACCTGATCCCAGTGATCTGAGGACTTCTCCATACTATGTAACCACAGAATTTGTTATCTATAAATAAGGTTGTTGAAAGCATCAATAAAGTCTCCTAGAGCGTTTCATGAACAGGGCCCTAAAATGAGCAAGCTCATGTTCTGTTTAACACCTTTCGATCCTTTAGCTGTTGACTCTTGGACTAATTGTAAATTTCTGACCTAAGATGGCCAAATCTGACAAAGTTAAAAAATATTAGAATTTAGATGTAGGTATTCCTTTAGAAACAGAAAAGTCATGTAAAATAAAAAATCACTAAATTGTTGGGTAGAGACAACCATAGTGGACAACAGCCAACTTCAAGTTAAGTCAACGGAAAATCCTACTCAAAGGTAAATAATGAGAGACAAATGACTTTTTGAAGAGACAGGAAAGAGAAGGAGGAGGGTAGTAGGGAGGGAGGAGGGAGAGATGGAAAAAGAGGATCTGACAACGTTATATGCCTAAAGCTCAAGTGATACTTCTAATTCAGTTACAAACGTGACAGTTTTTAATTGAACTTCTTACCAGTTTCACAGCTGCTGTCGTCACTCGTAGAGAGTACCAAGCACGGCAGTTGTAAGTCATTTGTGTTATCCCATTTGGTTTTTAAACATCTTGAGAGTTTTCAGTATACCATCAAGTTCTCAACAACTTTATTTAAAAGGGCCCAAGACAACCAACCTCTCCTGTCCCTGTGACTTCCCTATATGGAAGATGGAGATGTTAAGTTTTTAAATTTCTGTCTCTATCCTTCCTCCTCTGATACAGCCAGATTCAAGCACTAGTTGTCATGGGGAGACAGAGTCAAGTGTGTACCTATGGCCATTCCAGTGTTATCTGGGACTGTGCGGCTTAGTTCTGATATGCTGAAAAATTGAGAAAATTGCTACTTTCTCCACAAAGCCAAATTTCATGCTTATTTCCTGACACAAATTTATACAAACTAACAAACAAAAATTATATTTGACATTCAAAACTTAAAATGACTGACTTGTTTGAGAGGTTCTCACTGAAAAACATAAAGCCATTTCCTCAACGGCAGTTGAGGGTAGGGAAAGGGACAAGTCTAGAACAGCAGTATTTGTGGTATGGAAACAAATCTGGAGATATTTCTAAACTACTATCTTGACTCGATGTAATTTCTATTTTTTTTTTGAGCTGAGGTTCGAACCCAGGGCCTTGCGCTTGCTAGGCGAGTGCTCTACCACTGAGCTAAATCCCCAACCCGACTCAATGTAATTTATTATGCTTTTGAAGGAGCATATTGAGACAGAGAAGACAACGCAAGTATAAAACAAATTGACAAGAGAGAATGAAAAAAAAAAAAAAAAAGCAGGCAAACACTCAAGATAAGACTATGACTAAGTCAGGAAAACAACTTCACCTGGAGCCAAAATGAACCTCCTAAAGGAAATCATATATACAGAGGCATCTTGATAACAGAGATCTGACTATCTTAGATGGACAGGCATCACACTTTACTGCTGTGATTCAGTGTTTTCTTTTAAATGCAGAAAGAATGAATTGAGGGCACTTGGTATTCTTCATGATGAAACAGTGCCCTAAGTCCAGCTCCTCCGTCAGCTTGAGCATCTTCCCAGACAGAAGCCAAAGAGGGTTTAAAAGCAAGAAACATGACCCCGGGTTACAGTTACATTGTCTGCCAGTAAAATACACAGGCGTGTTTTTGGAAGGCAGCATCTTATCTTCCAATATTGTGAAAGTGTCAAGAGACCTTTCTTAAAAAGATGCCAGGCTGCTGCCAGACAATAAAAAGAGACATTTAAAGATCTCTTTCAATCACTCATGTTCAAATCCCAGAGTACATTTTTTTTCAGCGTTTTGTGACCTATTTGGTACCCCTGTGAACTAGCAGCCCTTCCAGACAATATTAGATTCAAACTAATGGTACCCCACCCCTCAACACTTCACTAACCAGGCAGCTCCTTTGTAACCTGGCTGGTCTTTATTCTGCCACTTAGCTCTTTCATAACACAGCTGCAGATGAACCCTCACCCCTGTGGGAGCAGTAAGCTGCCTCTTTCATGTGGCAATGAAGACAGTGCAATTTAAGGAATCAGAGTTTGGAGCTCAGATCCCTACAAATGTGGTGGCTGCTTTGGCTACCTTATCAGGTCATTCACTCCCCAATTCATGACTTCTTACAGTCAGTGAGTTTTGCTACTGTTATGAATCATAATGTGAATGTTTTGGGGGTACAGGTTTACCAAAGGAGTTGTGACACACAGGTTGAGGCCTGCTGGGCTAGGGGTGTACACCGTGAGACTTTCTTTCTCCTTCCACGTTAGTATGGTCTGGTACTTTCAGTGGCAATGGCTCCAGATAGGCTCATATGCTTGAATAGTTGGCCCTCAGTTAATGGAACTGTTTGGTTCTGATTTAGGACTTGTGGCCATGCTATGTGGAACATACACTTTGAGGTTTCAAAAGCCCATACAATCTCTAATTAGCTTTTATTCTCTGTCCTGGTCATGGTGCAAGCTGTGAGTTCTGAACTACTGTTCTAGCACTATGCCTGACTCTCATGCTACTCACAATGATGGTCATGGACTCAAACCCTATGAAATAGTAAACCTCAAATAACCATGTCATAACTTCACATAGCATCTATATAATAAATATTTGGAATTATACAGTAATACAATTCTTTGAATATTTATCAAACACCTTTGGTATTATTTTGTCCCTTCTCCCTCTTTTTTTTTTCTTTTTGTTTTTTGAGACAGGGTTTCTCTGTGTAGTTTTGCCCCTTTCCTGGATCTCTGTCTGTAGACCAGGCTGGCCTGGAACTCACAGAGATCTGCCTGCCTCTGCCTCCTGAGTGCTGGGATTACAGGCATGCACCACCACCACCCAGCTTCTCCCTCTTTCACAATCTAAAATTTTTAAGGGATAACCATATTTAAAGTCATTTGTGAAATGTAATTCCCCAAATAATGAATTAACACTCTCTGTGTCTCTGCCTCTCTCTCTCTCTCTCTCTCTCTCTCTCTCTCTCTCTCTCTCTCTCTCTCTCTCTGTGTGTGTGTGTGTGTGTGTGAATATGTAGTGAAGACATGTGTGCCATACACACACACATACACACACACACACACACACACACACACACACCTATGCTGGTTTACTAAGGTAGCAGTAGTAGGTTCTTTTTTAAGATCTATGATCTTCTTAGCTTTGGGTAGTTGGCAAGGTTTCCAGTACCATTTCCCTTCTGTTGAGTGAGCCTGAAGTCCATTTAGGAACCTGTTGGTTACTGCCAAGATATTAATGTCACTATCATACATTTAATATTATCTTGCCATGCTTGTCCTTTCTGTGGCTTATAGGTTTCATAGATGGATAGTACTATTGTTTGCCAGCTTAAATAGCACTTTCTGGAACTATGAAAGCTAGTCTTCAGGGAAGAAGTTTTCAGGTAAGATCCATGTAGAACATTCCAAGTCCTATTTCCAAGGGACATGATATCTTCAGTGATAGGGACTTATCTTGAACATTTTGGTGTCAAACAAGGAAAAGAGCCACTGACTATATTGTTTTGAGTGTCTCTTAGACTTCACTGACCAACAACCCTATGAGAGGCTTTTCATGCATGTAGTGGTTTGAAAAAACTGGTCCACCCAGGGAGTGACTCTAACTATTAAGAGGTATGGTCTTGTTGAATAGGTATAGTCTTCTTGGAAGAAGTGTGCCACTGCAGAGATGGGCTTTGAGGTCTCATATGTGATCAAACCACACCCAGTGTTTCACTTCACTTCCAGTTTCCTTTGGATCAAGATGTAAGGACTCTCAGCCAGGTGGTGGTGGCACATGCCTTTAATCCCAGCACTCGGGAGGCAGAGCCAGGCAGAACTCTGTGAGTTTGAGGCCAGCTTGGGCTACCAAGTTAGTTCCAGGAAAGGCACAAAGCTACACAGAGAAACCCTGTCTTGAAAAACCAAAAGAAAAAAAAAAGAAAAAAGAAAGAAACCCTGACTAAGGCAATGCTGGATATGAGTTTTCTGCTATTGTTAGATATTAGATGACTTTTATGAACAACATTGCCTACCCAAGTGACATAAATTCATTTAAGCTTGTAACTGTTAACTTGTAATGGTTACATACCATTTTTGTATTAATATAAAATAATAAGTTCCCTTCAAGATTTTTTTGAACATCCTTCATGTTATTTATCTTTCTCTCTTCCACTCCTTCTGTGCTTACTTCTCTTCTCCCCTTCCCAGTTAAAACTCCCTCTCCACTTACCCCATATTCCCTTTGTTATGACTTGTATCTTGTTACCTTCTTTCTAGGACTCCTACACCCATGGAACATTTTTCTACTTTCTGCATTTACTCTATATTGTATACTCACATCTAAAAACTTGAACCACAGATCAGAGGAAATGTGCCGTTTGTCTTTCTGTGTCTGGGAACCTTCCACAGGTCCCAAAATATTGTATAGCTCCATCAATTTACCTACAATTTTCAAGATTTCATTTTTCTTTTATCCAGAAATAACTCAATTCCAATCATGAAATTATCAAAGTTTACCAGTTGGAATAATTGAATATCTAAACTTCCAGAATGAAGTTCTAAACAGAAATCATTGATGGTTTATAGCTTTTGTTGTTTTGTAAAAGTCCAAAGTGCTGTAATAAGATCCTTCACCACGAGCTGGCTAGTAAGTCTGTTTGTCTCTCCCCTCCATTAACTTTCCCAAGCCCCCATCTAGGCTAGATCACACATCCAGTATCCCAGTCTAGTCTATTTACCCCTGCATGTACCTCTACCAACCTTTAATCTTCCTCTAGGACCTTCTCTGTCTGCTTCTAAACTAGAGACCCCTCTGGTGCCATATCCAACCTCTCTGCCCAGTCAGATTCTGAGATAGATTGCCTACAGGCATGTCTGCCCAACTCTCCTCACCAAGTATCTTCCCCGATTCTCAGATGTAACAGTAGAAATTAGGGTTGTACCTTTTTGCATGTCATGTGTGCCAGTCCCATGTCCATCTGGTTTTATTTCACTTTAGCCACCCCCAATGTTTAAGCTCAACTTGGCACACATATCCTGTTTTCTTCCCTAGCCTTCTCTATCAATATCAGATATAAAACTAATGAAAAGTCCAGATGCATAGATTGAATCACAAAAAATACAAATAATGTGAAAAATTAAGGTAGAATCCCACCCCTAACCCAGGTGCTAAACTCCGCCAATACCTAAGAAATGTTCACCAATGACAATTACCTATATAAGCTCTAGGACACAGAGTTTAAAAATCAGAATCATAAACTTCATTAAGGAGTGAAGAAGTTTGAAGAAAACACAAAGAAATAGCTCAATGAACTTAAAGAGAGTGAACTTAGAATAAATGTTTGAATAATGCCCAAGAAAATGCAAACATAGTGCTGGAGGAAATGATGACAGCAACTTAGAATTTGAGAATAGAATTCAATAGAGAAAGGAAAGCACTGGTGAGGGCTCGACATGGAATGACAGAATGGGAAAACCCAATAACCCGCCTAGAATTCCTAAAGGAAAATCTTGTGGGTAGAATAAATCATGCAGTAGATGGAAAGAATATCAGGACTCAAAAATAAAGTAGAAGATCCACACAAAATAAAGAATATGAAAAATTAAAAGAAAACACAGGAATGTGGGACAGTATGGAAAGATCAAGTCTTTCAGTTATACAAATAGATTAGTAGGAAGAATTCCAGGTCAATGGCATAGAACAGATCTTGAAGAAGATCATTGGGGAAAACTTCCCAAATCAAGGAAAGATGCACTGTTAATTTCTGCTGCAGCAGCAGCCTGCCTCTCCAGCTGAAGCAGTGACATCATCACCTGTCACCAGATGTAGTTCCACCATCAGCTACGTGACATGTGCACACCTCTGCCAGGCACAGCTCACCCTCCTGCCCTTTGCTCCTCTCTTATGCCTCTTGCCTCTCTTCTTCCCCTTGTCTCTTCCTTGCTCTCTCTGGCACTCTGTCTGCCTGCCTCTCTCATGTCCCCACCCCAACACAGCCTTTAAACATGACCTTTAGCTCTTTTCTTTTTCCCTTCCCCACTCCCACAATAAGCCTCTTACACTACCTCTGTTGTGAGTGGTGTGTTTGCTTAGTGGCATACCTTGGCAGAGCCTGCTGAAAGGTACCCATTTTTGCCTCCTCCTCCTTCTCCTCCTCCTCCTTCTTCTTTTTAAATCAGTACACACACATATACAGATACAAGAAACAAACTCAACACCAAAATATACAAGAAATATACAGGAAAAAATTTCACAGCATATCATAGTCAAAACACTAAATATACAGAACAAAGAAAGTGAGTTGAAGGCTGTAAGAAGAAAAAACAAGGGGATATTGAAAGGAATTGCATTGAGTTTGTAAATGACTTTGAAACATGGAATATCTTTCCCTTTCTTGGTGTCTCTCTCTTTCTTCAGAGATTTAAATTTTATTGTAGAGGTCTTTTGAATCTTTTGTTAGGTTCATTGTCAGATATTTGATTTTCTTTGAGGCTATTTTGAATGGGAGTATATTTATGATCTCTTCTCTGTACATTATTAGTGTATAAAAAAGCTATTGATTTTTGCATGTAGATTCTATATTCAGACACATTGAAGTTTTCCAGGTATCTAGGTAATCTAATGTATAATATAATGCCAAATACAAATATGGATAGCTTGATTCCTTCTTTACCTGTTTGTATTGTTAAGTTTCCTTGTCTTTCCTTATTGCTCCAGCTAGTGTTTCAAGCACAATATTGGAAATGAGTGGGGATAGTGGACAAGCAAATTTCATTCTTGATTTCAGTGGGTTTGCTTTAATTTTTTCTCCATTTATGATGGTTTTAGTTGTGTGTTTATCATATAGAGCTTTTATAGTAGTGAGTTATATTCTCTCCATTTCTACCTTCTCTAGGACTTTTATCATGAAGGTATGTTAGAGTTTATAATTTTTTTCATCTATTGCAATGATCATGCAATTTTTGTCTTTAAGTCTATTTGTATGGTTTATTACATTAACTGAATTGCATATGTTGATCCATTCCTGCACTCTAGGATAAATTCAATTTAGTCACAGTGGAAAATCTTTTTTTCTAAATATTAAATACTTATATATATACACAGCTTAGTATAATTATCACCCTTCACCCCACCCACCAAATACTTCCTTTTACAACAGGTGGAGGACATTACAGAAACCCATAACAAATCAAAATGTGGAGAGCAACAGATCCTGTGGTTTCCAGTGCCAAGTTACATCTATAATGTAACTCCTGCATCTAGAGCTCAGGGGTCACTGAAGGACAGGGGAAATGAAAATTCTAGAGCCAGAGGAACAGGAAATATGCTGTGAGAGTTTGTCTCCTAGAAATGCTAGAGTCTCTACCCATACAGTCTCATCAGCTTGCCGTCTAAACAAGACCTTAACAATGACATCAGATGGCATGCTAATATGGAAGAAGAAAACCTCATAGGGCCTCAAAACTAGATAAAAAGCTAGAGACAACTGAGGGTTGTAGTAAGCAGAAGAATAGTGTTTCCTAAGGATGAGCCTTCCAATTGGTTATCCAATACTATATGGTAAGCTCTAAAATTATATATATGTATAATCAGAATAAAACACTATGATTTTGAGAGAAAGAAGAAAGGTATATGGGAGGGGTTGAAAGGAGCAAAGGAAAGAAAAGGGAGTAAATGATATTATTATATTTTCAACATCTGTAAGGTATTATGAAAACAATAATAGTTTTAGTTTAGTAACTCTAATTTCAATACATCTTTCCCTGGCATATAAATCCAATGCTAATTTGGGGGGGGTATTTTAGAAGGCATGTGAGGGTTTAGAAAGGTAGTCATGAAGTCTGAAGTTATATATTCTCTTATAAAATCTAAAATGTGATTTTAAGTGTTTTATGTTCTCTTATAAAATCTTAAATGTGAAACAATATTATTACTATAGATTTAGACCCAAGGTATGAATGGCATTAGCTTAACAATTGATTTATTTGTTATGGAAGGAGCCTAAATATGGATATGAAGTAATGTAAATGCAATATTAAAGTAAAATAAAACTCACAGATCACTCTCCGTAGTATGAGTTCAATTAGGAGAATAAATCAAATTAATGAATTAGACTTCATCTTAGTATATTACCTTCAATATAACTTTAACTTTTAACTTTAAAGAATTAGAAGCTCAAAATATTAATGAGATGTCTACTTATTTTTCAAGTAAAATTTAACTTTCTATATTAAATAAATAAAATAATATGTGCAAAGTTCAAAATCTTAGTTTAAATAATCTAGCATTAATTTAAATTAGATTTTATATTCTTCAACATACAGTGAGACATTTAGTATAAATTATTATTTAATCTTTATTTTAATTTTTAATATCTTAGAGTTGTTCACAATGAGAAAAACTAGGTGCACCACTCTTAATTAGATTTCAGTATACACATTGAGAAATACCCTTAGTTCATGCTATATTATGAATATTAATATATTACAGAAGCTAGATTTTTTTATTCAGATAATATTGAATCTACATTCTAACCTTGAATGTGCCATCTCTTCATCCATCATATCTGAATGCTGTAAAAGAATTTGTGTGAAAAACACACAAGAAATATTTTGGTGCTTAAAATAAGCATGCTATGCATATTGGCAGCAGATATTACACCGTTATTATTGTTAAACTTTCTAAGAGAATACTCAGTGTACCCTCAATAGCTTTTGGACTTTTGTGTTGTATCAAACTCCCAATAACCTAAACTATCATTATATTAATTTTGTTGTAGTTGTGTGATTTTCTTGAGGAGACATGATCAAACATTCATTATATCTGTTCAAATAAACCACTGATGCCAAAGGAAAAATCCCTCCTAAGTCTAGGTTAGTATACCACTGACTTCATCAGTTTGATCATTGATCATATGTGAGAGGTCATTTACAGGAACCTGAGTAAGAGACTCAAAGGTATTTGCACCACTGAGAAGTCCACCTGAGTATGGTGGCAGCCAGGCAAAGGCAGCATCAATCTCCCCAAGGCTCTCTCTACATCAGGGGCAGCTTCACCTGGAGGGCTTTCCACTCAAAGATTGTCACTACTTATAAATCTTATAGAGAGGTCTCTGAATCCCACAAGATGCTTGAACTCCCAGAGCCTGGTGAGTGTTTTGAACTTCTGGATCTTTTTTCAGGAGCATCAGTACTCCTCCAGAAAATGTTTCAGTTCAGAGGAAATAGCTTCACACTACACCCTAGACTCTATGCAGTTTTGTTTGTCATTTTGTTTTTGTTTTTGTTTTTGTTTTGAGACAGGGTTTCTCTGTGTAGCTTTGCACCTTTCCTAGAACTTGCTTTGGAGATCAGGCTGGCCTCAAACTCACAGAGATCCGCCTGCCTCTGCCTCCTGAGTGCTGGGATAAAAGGCTTGTGCCACTACCGCCTGGCTGTCATTGTTACTTTTAAAAGTATTGCTATTAATGAACAACATTTTTTACAGATATTTTCTTTGAAAACATTTTTTGTAATCCTAATACAAAAATGGAAGTTCAAAGAAATTATTTGATTTGCTGGATATGTTGTTATTAGAAATCCTGGATTCTAGAGTTGACATGAGTTTGAACTTTTACCCTAACAAGACAATCTAAACATCACTTTCTTCACAGTCAACATTCTGATTCTTCTGTTTGAGAAACCTTCTGGCCTCATTAACCTCAGGTCAGTGATTCCTTCAAACTTAATCTACTTTACACAAAATGTCATCTAGTATTTTTCTTTTGGACATGAACCATAATAGACACAAGCCTTCCTGTAAACACTGTTCTGTGTATTAAAAACATCAGTGCCTCCCTGCACATTTCTGTCATTTTTTTCTGTAATTAATTGGGAGGTTAACTTTTGGATAGTTTTAGAATAAGGAATTACTGAGCAGACTGAGCCGAGATCTATGTACTAACCCATTTCCACCTCTTTGATATCTCTGCAGTTTCTCTGACTGTTACTGTCTTGCATTAGTGTCTTTTGTCACTTAATGAGTATACAATTATACATTATTATAACTATAGTGCATAGTTTATGCTTAGTTCATTTCATTAATATGGGCAGTTTCTCCATCTTTTATGAAGTTTTCCAGTTAACAAATAATAAACAAGTAGTGGATTCATCAAGTACAAGAAGGAAATACTCAAGAATTAGGTAACTGCACTATTTCCTCTTATTGCTATGTTTGCATGTCTAGTTTTCTATTATTTTCACATGGAGATTTTGAAGGATTGATTACTAAATTAACACTTTTTTCAAATCTGAGAATCTTTGTTTTCATTCATAAAAATCCATTCTTTAATTGAAAATTCCTTGCTTTTTGTATGTCTATAACATTTTCTCCTTTATTTTATAAGTTACAGTACTCATATTTGGATACATATTGTGTGTGATAGCGGGGAAATTTTTTGTTAAAAAACAATTTTTGTACAATTACATTATCATACTGTTTTAAATTTTTTACTTGATATTTTAGTTATTTTTTCCACATAAGATCAACATATAGAGTTGCCAGCCAGCAGGGAAAACTCCTGAGACCAGGTCCCCCCCCCCCCGATCTGACCCTGTAATCTACAAGACCCACACCCTACCCTAAATCTGGCTGCAACCCAGTAACTTCCTGAGACAAGGAATCCACCAGCTATTATTAGACCAACAGGTGAATGACTCTTCTCCCATCCAGAGAGTCCTGCCTCTAGGACCCAGGCCCTGGGACATAGCCAGTCTCAGGGACCCTCCACCTAACTCTGCCCCAGTTGCTGGTCAGCAGGGAAAACTTCTGCAGCCAGTATCCCCAGAAAACCACCACCACAACAACAACAGCAACAAACCATCAGACCCTGCAATCTACAAGACCCCCACCCTACCACAAGGCCCATATGCCTGTGAAACCAGTGGTTTCTAGAGACACAAAATCTGCCAGCTCTCATTGAATCAAGAGAGGTTTCCTGAGGTACAGAATCCTCTAGCTCTGACTGGACTAGAGCCCTGGTAAGACCAAGAATAGCTCTCTGAGTCACAGAATCAGCTAGCTTGGGTTGGAACAAGAGCAGCTCCCTGAGATATAGAATCTGCCAGCTCCAATTAGACCAAGAGCTAAGATTGGACACAGAGGGGCCTTCTAAGTCACAGACAGCAAGTACAGAGTGGGCCAATAGCAGCTAACTCAGACACAGGTACCCCTTGCACCTATTAGAGGAAGACAGGGGTAGAAGTCAGTGCAAAAATGCATATAACAAAATAAAGAGCAATATGGTGTCACCAGAACCTAATGGTTCTGTAACATAAAGAACTGAGCATCACAAAATAGAAAAAGCAGAAGAAAGCAACCTTAAATATAATTTCATAAAGATGGTGGAGGCCTTCAAAGAGGAAATGAAAAATTCCCTTCAGAAATTGAGAGAAAAAAACAAAAAAAAAAATGGAATAATAAATCCCTTAAAGAAAGCCAAGAAAACCATGAAAAAGAAATTAAACAAGTGAAGGAAACAGCTCAAGAACTGAAAACTGAAATAGAAACAATGAAGATGACACAAACAGAAGGAATGCTGAAAATCTGAGTTAATGAACAGAAAACACAGATGCAAGCATAACCAACAAAAGCCAAGAGATGGAAGACATAATCTCTGGTTTAGAGGATACAATAGAAGAAATAGATTCATCAGTCAAGAAAACACCAAAACAAAAAAGTCATAACACAAAATATCCAAGAAATCTGGGACAGCATGAAAAGGCCAAAGCTAAGAATAATAGAGATATAAGAAGAAGAACACCTACTAAAAGGCACAGAAAATATATTCAACAAGATCATGGAAGAAAACTTTCCCAACTTAAAGACAGAAATACCTACAAAGATACAAGGAGCTTATAGAAGACCAAATAGACTAGACTTCCCCCAAAAGCTCCCTCACCACATTAACAATTAAACCACAAAACATACAGAATAAAGAAAGAATATTAATAGCAGCAAAGGAAAAAGGTCAAGGGACATATAAAGGCAGACCCATCAGAATAACACTCAACTTCTCAATGGTGATTCTGAAAGCCAGAAGGTCCTGGACAGATATAATGCAGACACTAAAAGACCATGGATGCCAGCCCAGGCTACTATACCCAGCAAAACTTTCAATCACCACAGATGGAGTGACTCAACTCACCTATAAAAAGACACAGGCTAACAGAATGTTTACAAAAGCAGGATCCATTGTTCTTCTGCATACATGAAACACACCTCAACTTCAAAGGCAGAGACTACCTCAGAGTAAAAGGCTGAGAAAAACTTTTCAATCAGATGGACTTAAGAAGCAAGCTGGTGTAGTTATCCTAATATCAAACAAAATAGACTTCAAACTAAATCAATCAAAAAAGATTGAAAAGGACAATACATGCACATCACAGGAAAGATTCACCAAGATGAAGTTTCAATTCTGAACATTTATGTCCCAAATACAAGGGCACCCACATATGTAAATGAAATATTACTAAAGCTTAAATCACACATAAAACCCCACATATTAGTAGTAGTGGGAGGCTTCAACACCCCACTATCACCACTGGACAAATCTACCACACAGAAACTTAACAGAAAAATAAGGGAGCTAACAGATGTTATGATTCAAATGTACTTATTTGATATCTACAGAACATTCCACCCGAAAAAGGAAGAATATACCTTCTTCTCAGCACCCCATGGAACCTTCTCTAAAATAGATCACATACTCAGTCACAAAGCAAATCTCAACAGATACAAAAAAAATGGAATAATCTCCTGTATTCTAACAGACCACCATGGCTTAAAGTTAGATTTCAACAACAAAAATTATAGAAAGCCTACAATCATGGAAACTGAATAATGCCCAACTGAATCATCAATAGGTCAAGGAAGAAATAAAGAAAGACTTTCTACAATTCAATGAAAATGAATGTACTACATACCCAAGCTACTGAGACACTAGGAAAAAAACTGCTAAGAGGAAAATTTATAGCACTAAATGCCCACATAAAGAAGTTGGAGAAATATCATGTTATTAACTTAACAGCACACTTAAAAGCTCTAGAACAAAAAGAAGCAAAGTCACCTAGGAGGAATAGACACCAGGGAATAATCAAATTGAGAGCTGAAATCAATAAAATAGAAACAAAGAGAACAATACTAAGAATCAATGAAACAAAGAGTTGGTTCTTTGAGAAAATCAACAAGATAGACAAGCCTTTATCCAAACTAACCAAAAGTCAGAGAGCATCCAAATGAACAAAATCCAAAATTAAGAAAATGAAAAGGGAGACATAACAACAGACAAAAAGGAAATCCAGACAATCATTAGATCATAATTCAAAAACCTATATTCCACAAAATTGGAAAATCAAAAAGAAATGGACAATTTTTTATATAGGTACCACATACCAAAATTAAATCAAGACCAGAAAAACAATTTAATAGACCAATAAAGCCTAAGGAAATAGAAACAGTCATTAAAAGTCTCCAAAACAAAAAAAGCCCAGCACCAGTTGGTTTCAGCTCAAAATTCTACCAGATTTTCAAAGAAGAGTTAATACCAATACACTTCAAATTGTTCCACACACAAGAAACAGAAGGAATGTTACCAAACTCCTATCATGAGACTACTGTTACTCTGAACCCCAAGCCACACAAAGATGCAACAAAGAAAGAGAATTACAGACCAATCTCCTTCATGAACATTGATACAAAATATTCAATAAAATATTGGCAAACTGACTCCAAACACATATCAAAAAATTATCTACCATGATCAAGTAGGCTTCATTCTAGAGATGCAAAGATGGTTCAGCATAAGAAAGTCTGTCAATGTAATATAGCATATAAACAAACTGAAACAAACAAAAAACACATGATCATTTCATTAGATGCTGATAAGGCCTTTGACAAAATCCAATACACCTTCATGATAAAGGACTTGGAGTGATCAGGAATACAAGGAACATACATAAACATAATAAAGGCAATTTACAGCAAGCCAACAGCAAACATCAAATTAAATGGAGAGAAACTTAAAGTGATTCCACTAAAATCAGGATCAAGACAAGGCTGTCCACTCTCCCCATAATTATTCAATATAGTACTTCTAGCTAGAGCAATAAAACAACAAAAGGAGATCAAGGGGATACAAATTTGAAAGGAAGAAGACATACTCTCACTATTTTCCAGTGATATGATAGGTGATCCCAATAACTCTACCAGGGAACTTATACAGCTGATAAACACATTCAATAATATGGCAGGATCAAGATTAACCACCCCCCCAAAAATCAGTAGCCCTCCTATATACAAATGATAAACAGGCTGAGAACAAAATCAGAGAAACATAACCTTCTACAATAGCCACAAATAATAAAAAATACCTTGGGGTAACTCTAACTAAACAAATGAAAGACCTGTATGATAAGAACTTTAAGTCTCTGAAGAAAGAAATTAAGGAAGATATCAGAAAACGGAAAGATCTCCCATGCTCATGGACAGGTAGGATTGACATAGTAAAAATGGTAATCTTACTAAAAGCAATCTACAGATTCAATGCAATCCCCGTCAAAATCCCAACACAATTCTTCACAGACCTGGAAAGAATAATACTCAACTTCATATGGAAAAACAAAAAACCCAGGATAGCCAAAAGAATCCTGTACAACAAAACAACCTCTGTAGGCATCACAATCCCCGACCTCAAGCTCTACTATAGAGCTACAGTAGTAAAAAACAGCTTGGTACTGGCATAAAAACCAACATGTGGACCAATGGAATCGATTGAAGACCCTGACATTAATCTGCACACCTATGAACATATAATTTTTGACAAAGAAGCCAAAAATGTACAATGGAAAAAGAAAGCATCTTCAACAAATGGTGCTCGCATAACTGGATGTCAGCGAGTAGAAGGCAACAAATAAATCCATATCTGTCACCATGCACAAAACTTAAGTCCAAGTGGATCAAAGACCTCAACACAAATCCAGTTACTCTGAACCTGATAGAAGAGAAAGTAGGAGGTAGTCTTGAATGCATTGGCATAGGAGATCACTTCCTGTTGCGCCAGCCCCGACCAGCAAGGATGACGCAACACTGGAGCTCTTCTTTAAGCAGTTTATTCAGGACCTTGTTACAAGCGATGTCTCTCCCCGGGCGAACTTCTCACAGCATGGGCTGCCAACCCTGAGCAGCCACGTGGGCGCTGTCCATTGGTCCATGCAAACGCAAGCAACACTCGATTCCAGCCACAGCCAAATAAGGATTTGTTTACCACTTTGAGCACTCGCTGTCGGGAGGGTGGAGGGCGGAAGCCAGTGCCATCTTTAAGGTGTGGCTGCACGCAGCTCACTACAGTTCCCCCTTTTTGTTTTGCAAAGCTACAGGAAAGAGTAGAGGTCTGACCTCTGTCAAAACTGGACATGTACTAGTGTCTTTCCAGGCATCATCCACCCAGAGGACACCTGACCCATCTGATGCCCTTTTACAGAGGTGGGAGTTGGGGCATCAACCCACATGCTATCAGACATGTTCTTCTCAAAATCGTATTTACCAATCTTGAGTGCAGTGCACAAGCCTCGCATCCTGTGCTTAATACTCTTTAAGGTTCAACAACCAGGCTTGGGGAGACTGCCCTGCCTCAATGGCTGTAAAGGCTTGGATGATCATGGCTGTATTGAGACGCTGTGAAAACCTTATGCGACAGATACACCACAGGCATACCAAGGAGACGAGCACCAATAAACCTGCTAGGGCTCCTAGTCCCACCCACTCCTTCAGATGATTCATGGCTGTAGAAATCCAGGATGAAAGTCCCTCTGCAAGTCCAGGATCCACTCGGGTGGAATTAACAGCAACAATGGCTAAGTGAAGCTCATCCACCATAGCATCAAATTGTCTGTTCCAATTACCTGTAAGGTATCTAGAAAGCTGTTTAGACATATTTGTAGAATATGTAAAATTTTGATAGGCCACACTAGTGATGCATAATCCTGGGTATGGCCATTGACATCCCAATTGAGCTACTTGCCACAAAGTATCAACTTGTTCTTGTACTAAATCTATTCTTCGGTTCACTATCATCAGGCCTCCTTTTAACTGGCCATTTATGCCTCTTTGCAGCTCCAGGGCTGTAGCTACATTAGCGGAAAGACTATTCAGGGTTTGTGCAGTCTGCACTGTATGGGTCATTGCTACAGCAGCAGTGGCAGCACTGGCGGCAGGAAGGGCTATAGCTCCAATAATAGCCGCCATAATCCCAAAATCTCTTTTATTTCTAAATATGCTCATGGCTGTGGGTGCCTCTACAGGTACTGGAATCCACCTAGTATATGCACCACCATGGCTTGATAAAATAAAGAAGCATTCCAGCATTGTGCATAAAAGCATGTCTTATTATCACAATTTTCTAAGCTACCATTACTAACAATAAACATGAAAGGAGTATGTACACAAATGGGAGTAGGCTTATATGATACATTTTGACATGGTATTACTCCCTCATCCTCACATCCAGCATTGGTAGCAGACACACCCCTTGTTGGGTTAGCAGGCAGGGGGGTTGTTACATGATAATCCTCTTGACGAGGTTTGCAGGAATCCCAGGATGCAAAAGGTTTTGAAGTAGACCATTTAAATTCACTTACACCTTGTTGTCCTCCCCCTATCATGACCATGGGCTCCAGATTCATACAACTGCCATTAATCCCACAGAGGAGCCAATTGTCAAACAGATTGGCTGGGCTATACAAGAATGGATCCTGGTTAGTAAAATTGCATCCCACAGTAGTTTGATTGGCAAAAGTACTAATGGTTGGTGAAAAGGTAAAGAACTTTCCGGCATTGGCCCAAACAGACCCTCAGCTCTGGCATCCTGTCCATGGACAGGCTCCACCCCAATTATTTCCCCCAACAATAAGGGGCCCACTTGGGCTGCATAGGTGGCGCTTCATTTGAATGACTCATAGGCCACCATCCCTGGATCCAGGATGCACTAGCATTTAAACAAGGGCCACTAGTAGAGTCAGGGAGGTCAAACCAAGCAGCAGTTTGATTATATAATGGGATGCATTTTGGCTCTTCAGATCTTCAGATACAACAGTTGAAAACATACAGACTCTGATAACTGGAATGATCTATTTTCTCCAATGGGTTCTATCTCCTTTTCCAAGGGAAGGTAGGGTAAATCTAAGGTATAAATAATTGTGGGAACAAGTGAGAGTCATGTTGCACTGGTATTGGTCTTGGAAATGCGGAAAGGATTCCCCATCTCTGCTCCAATGTTCCCATCAATATCAGGCTGAGGACCGTCAGCATGGCCCTGAGCTTTTCGCACCAGACACTCAGGTACCCAAATCGGATCCTGTCGATCCTGTGGGAAAACACAAACAGAACCTCGTGCCCATGTCAGCACGGGATCAGGACCATGCCAGATACCCGTCAAGGTATCCTTCCACTTCACCATTCCCTTTAAGGGGCTGTGTGGACACTGATGCCTGTCCGCAGCTGAGTGATTTGAAGCATCCAAATTCAAAAAATTTAAGGTAAAAAGCGCAATAGAAAGTCTATCCTTCGGGGTACGGCCATAGCCTATTCCCCCTTTTTGTTTTTGAAGCAATTTCTTTAGGGAGCGATGAGCACGCTCTACAATGTCTTGGCCCTGAAGATTATAGGGAAGGCCATGTATCAGCTGTACATTTATTTGGCGACAGAAGGAGGCAAACTTCTGTCCAGTATATGTAGGACCATTGTCAGTTTTTAGTTGTTGAGGTTTACCCCAGGCAGCCCAAGCTTCTAAGCAGTGGGCAATGACATGAGAGGCTTTTTTTACTGTCATAGGGCTGGCATGTATGATACCTGAACAAGTGTCTACAGAGGCATGGAAATATTTGACACGTCCAAACTCAGAAATATGAGTAATATCCATCTGTCATATTTTTAGGGGGAGCAAACCATGAGGATTAACCCCCAGACCAGGGGGATGATGGAAAACAACATATTGGGGACAATCTAGAACCACCTTGCACGCATCAGCACATGAGATGGAAAATCGTTGTTGTAATGTCCTTGTATTTACATGGTGTTTTTTATGGAAAGCATATGCGCGCTGAATTGTAGAGGCCACGAACATGTATTTCCTAGTGCACAAATCCACTTTAGTATTGTCTTTAGCCAAGGGCCCAGGTAATCTTGTATGTGCATGTATGTGTTGTACAAAGAATGGGCTTGTATGTTGTCATATTAACCCTTGTAATTGTTGGAATAAAGAGCCTACTGAGCTGGAAGGGTTGATCGGCCCTGTATATTTACGGCTTTTTAGAGCATTAACAACATAACTTGAATCTGAGACTAAATTAAATGGAAAGGAGCAGGCCTTAAAGACTTTAATGACAATTAAGAGTTTCACCTGTTGAGGCACTCCAGGGGAAAATTGATGTTTAGCAGGCTCATCTGAATTTATCATGTAAGTGCCACAACCAGTTTTGGAACCATCTGTAAAAATAACATTGGCCCCAGCAATAGGCTGCGAAGCAGTTATTTTAGGAAAAATTACTGGGTGTTCTTTAAAAAAATTTAATAGTGGATGTTTGGGATAATGGCAGTCTACATTTTCTTGATAGGAGCAGCATAATATTGTCCATTCATCCATGGTGGCACATAATATTTTTACTTGATTAGAATTATATGGTACGATTAATGTTTTAGGGGAAGTCCCAAAATGTAGCAAACACTGCTGAATGCTCTGCTGTGCAAGTAATGTTACAGCAGTGGGATAATACTCTATAGACTTTGCGGGAGAAATTCGGGGACGAACCCACAATAAAGGTCCCTTTTGTCATAAAATTCTAGTAGGCTGCAAGAATGTAGGTAAGATGTATAAGCTAATTTCATAAACATCCTGTACTTGTTGGAGAAAAGCCTGATGTAACCTACCCTTTAATTTTTTCAAGACTTTTCTAGTCTCAGGCGTTAAATGTCTTGGTGAATCAAGAGCCGAATCTCCATTTAGTATTTCATACAACGGCTTTAACTTATAATTGGCCATTTGTAAGCTGTCCCTAATCTAATTTATATCTTCCAATAATTTTTGAAAATCATTTAATGTATGAAGATGATCCTTTTTTATCTTTAATTTCTGTGGCATGACCTGGTGACTACTTATTTTGGAACTCAAATGATTTATAATTTTGTTTTGTTGTACCTTTTCTGGAGCAATACATAATCCTTTTTTCTTTAATACCTCAACTAAAAAGTTATAGGCTGACTGTAACAGGCATTCCTCTTTAGCTGTTAAAAGTATATCATCCATATAATGAAGGCACTTTAGCTTTGGGAATTGTTGTCTCAAAAGTTCCAAGGCAGTTGCTACATACAATTGACATATAGTAGGACTGTTGGCCATGCCCTGTGGCAAGACAACCCATTGATACCTTTTATTGGGTTCTTCATGATTTATGGATGGCAGTGTAAAGGCAAACTTCTCGCTATCTTTGTTATGTAATGGTATTGAGAAGAAACAATCCTTAATATCCACCACTATAATTGGCCAGTCCTCTGGTAAGGCTGACAATAATGGGAGCCCACGTTGGATCAGACCCATAATCTTCATTTGTCCATTTATTGCCCTAAGGTCATGTAGTAACCTCCATTTTTTTGATTTTTTATAACAAATATGGGAGTATTTCAGGGAGCTAGGGAAGGTTTGATGTGTCCCTCTTTTAACTGTTCTTGTACTAGCTGCTTTACTGCAAGTAATTTCTCGGAGGGGAGTGGCCACTGAGGAACCCATACTGGTTCCTCTGTTTTCTAAGATATGGGAATACCTTCCTCAGTGGCCCCTAAGAAAAATCCAGTCCTTGTCTGGTTTGTCTTGGTTGTATTTGTATTGGAGTTTTTCTTTTTTGTAAAAATTTTCCTAACCCAAAATTAGGATGATAGCCCATATTTTTTATTATACCTTGGGATTTTTTGGAATACTCATTATTTAATTTTAGTCCCATAGACTGCATTAAATCCATTCCCCAAAGGGAAATTGGGAGTTCTAGGACATACGGCTGCATAACACCAGAATGTCCCTCTTCATCATTCCAATTTAATAAATTTGTGCTGACATTTGGAGCATTAGCGTAATCTAATCCCTGTAACGTTTGAGAGGAGACTTGTATTGGCCATCTTCGAGGCCAATCTTTACTAGCAATAATACTCTGATCTGCTCCAGTGTCCAAGAGTCCCTTAATTTTGGTGCCATTAACAGTCAATTGTAAGATTGGTCTCTGATCCAAATCTAAGGATAAAAATGTTAAGTCTGTTCCTGAGGATCCAAACCCCTTGCTTCTCCTTTCCCTATCATGTGCTGGGTAAGTTTCATGCAAACTAGGTGACAGGACAAGTTGTGCAATCCTATCTCCTGGGGAAATGGCAGTAATACCTTTAGGTGACTCAACCATGATCTTGACTATTCCAGTATAATCCAAATCAATAATCCCAGGATGGACCCGTAAGCCCCTCAGTGTTGTAGACAATCTACCAATGAGTAATCATACTGTACCAAGGTTAAGTGGACCTTTGAAATCCGACTCTACTATCTGCACCCCCATTTGGGGAGTCAATACGACTTTGGTGGTGGCAGGGAGGTCCAATCCTGCTGAACCTGCAGTGGCTCGCCATGGTGTTTGGGATGTCTGAGGGTCGGCCACTGCTCCTGGTTTTTGTTTTGTTCCTGACTCTCCATTGCCCCATATATTTGTGGGCCCTGAGGCCGGGGGGGGGGGCCCCCGCTGTCCATTTTTTGGAAGACCACTATTCTGTATGGGCTGTCCATTTATATCTCTATCAAATCTGTACTCGTTAGCCCAATGCTTCCCCTTTTGCATTTTGGACATATTCCGGGGATAGGGCGTTGGCTGTTCCTTGTTCTTTGGTTACTTCCTCCTTGGGGGCAGTTACGTTTCACATGACCCATCTTGCCACATCGAAAACAGGCACCATTGGCTCCATTTTTCTTTTGGTTGAGTTGTAGAACCGCAGCCGCAAGGCCAGCATTGGTTAAGGGCCCTCCAAGCTCCCTACATACCTTCATCCAGACCTCTAAACCCTTAGATTTATGTGGTGTAATGGCTGCTCTACACTCTTTCGTACATTGCTCATAAACCAGCTGTTTTATTAGAGGCATAGCTGTATCAGGGTCACCAAAGATTCTTCCCTCGGCTTCTACTAAACGAGCCACAAAATCAGAGAATGGTTCCATAGGCCCCTGAATGATCTTTGTGAGGTTGCCATTCACCTCTCCTCTATTGGGAAGTGCTTTCCATGCTCTTGTGGCAATGACGTTTATCTGATCATAAACTTGAACCGGGTACCCATTCTGTTGATTAGCAAATCTGTCTTGCCCTAATAACATGTCTACGTCCCAAGCTGCCTGTCCTCCTCCTGTGGCTCTCTTTGCAGCTGCCTGTTCACCAGCAAATCCTATTAAAAATGTCTTCCAATCTAAATATTGCCCTGAACTGACACAGGCCCTTGCTAGGTTCATCCAGTCTGCTGGTGTCATAGCGAACCTGTGTAAAGCTTCTAACTGAGCCACTGTGAAGGATGCTGTGATACCATAGGTTCGGACAGATTCTGCCAATGATTTAATGACCTTAAAATCCAAAGGCTCATGGTACCTGTTACCTTGAGGATTCTGGAACACAGGGAATGCCACCTGCATCTCTGTCCTGACTTTCCTCCACACATCAGGGTTAAAGTATGCCCCCGCATTCGATGGCTCAGGGAACATGCCAGGATATGATGGAGGAGCAGAAGGAGGGACGTGAGACTCAGACTCCTGCTCCTTTTCCTTTTCATTCCGACTCTTTTCTCGGTCTTTATGTCTCTTTCTTATTTTGGTACTTCGTAAAGACTCGCATAATGATTTTATGTCCTGATCCTCAAGGACAGAATCGGAGAGACTGGAGGACTCTAAGTCCTCAAAATCTTCCAAATCTGAAAGCCTAGGGTAGAAGCTGTTCTGTCCCTTTTGTTTGTGTTTCTCACCTTTACTGGCCTTTTTAGAGGCGGCCTTCTCAGAGGCTGTCTTTTCTGACCTCTCTTCCTGGAGTATCTCTAGAGTTGCCTGTCCATTTTCCACAGCGTCATTGTATCTCTGATCTTCTAGGCAACCTCTAACTAATTTCCACACTGGTCTTATCCCGTTCTTAAGCGTTCCCTGTTCTGTAGCAAAGTCTAGGTCACGTCCTAGCTTCTCCCATGACGCCACCGTGAGACTACCAGACACTTCGAACCAGGGAGCAATGATGTCACACTCTTCCAGAAACCTTTATAAGGTGTTTTTCTTAATCTTTAATTTCTTGGAAAGAAGGAGCTCATTAAGAGCCAGAAAAATTGGGTGCGAGGAGGAAGCGTCCATCTTAGTATATCCTTTCTTCCTCAATTTTAGAGCTTTCTTGGAGCCTTTACCAAACAGCCCCAGCCTTCTGGTTTCACTTTCTTACTTTGTTTCCTGATTACCCATCTGCTGTAGTCGCGGCTCTACTATCCTGCTCCCCCTCTATTTACAGGTGAGAGCAAAACCCTGCTTTTGTTGCGGATTCCCAATTTACCTGTCGACTTACCGGTATACCCTCTGACTGCAGAAAGTTCTGAACCCCACAGAGAGACGAGGAGGATCCCTGTATGGGCCACCACTTGTCGCGCCCGCCTCGACCAGCAAGGATGACGCAACACCGGAGCTCTTCTTTAAGCAGTTTATTCAGGACCTTGTTACAAGCGATGTCTCTCCCCGGGCGAGCCTCTCACAGCCCTTAAGTAGGCATGGGCTGTCAACCCTGAGCAGCCATGTGGGCGCTATCCATTGGTCCATGCAAACACAAGAAACACTCGATTCCAGCCACAGCCAAATAAGGATTTGTTTACCACTTCGAGCACTCGCCATCGGGAGGGCGAAAGCCAGTGCCATCTTTAAGGTGCAGCTGCACGCAGCTCTCTACAACTTCCTAAATATAACACCACTAGCATAGACACTGACAGAAACAATCAATCAATGGGACCTTTTGAAACTGAGAAACTTTTGTAGAGCAAAGGACATAGTCAACAAGACAAAGTGACAGCCTATGGAAAAAGAAAATATCTTCACCAACAACACATCTGAGAGAGGGCTGATATCCAGAATATATAAAGAACTCAAGAAATTAGACATCAAATTGCTCAACAGTCCAATTAAGTCATCATGGAGTTGCAAACCAAAACAACTCTGATATACCATCTTACACCTGTCAGAATGGCTAAGATCAAAAGTACTGCAGACAACTTATGTTAGTGAGGATGTGGAGCAAGGGGTATACTCCTCCACTGTTGGTGGGAATGCAAACTTGTCCAGCCACTTTGGAAATCAGTGTGGCAATTTCTTAGAAAAGTGGGAATCAATCTTCCTCAAGACCCAGCTATACCACCCTTGGGCATATACCCAAAGAATACTCAATCATTCCACAGGGACACATGCTCAACTATGTTCACAGCAGCATTATTCATAGTAGCCAGAATCTAGAAACAACCTAGATGCACATTAACTGAAGAACGGATTATGAAAATGTGGTATATATACACAATGGAGTACTACTTGGCAGAAAAAAAAATGACATTATGACATTTTCAGGTGAATGGATGGACCTAGAAAATATCATCCTGAATGAGGTAACCCACACTCAGAACAACAAACATGGAATGTACTCACTCATAAGTGGATACTAGATGTAAAGCAAAGGATAACCAGACAACAAACAACCCACAACTCTGAGAAATAAACTGGGGTTGAGAGGAGGGCAATGGAAGGTAGGGGATAGGGAATAAGAACATAAGGGGATGGGATGATTGAGCTGGAACAGAGATGGCATAGGAAAGGAATGAAAGAGATTCCATGATAGAGAGAGATATCATGGGCATAGAGAGAAAATTGATGCTAGGGATGCTGCCAGGAATCCACAGGATGACCTTAGCCTGGACTACTAGAAATATTGTAGAGGGTGCCTGAACTGAGCTGGCTTATCCCAGTTCTCAGACCAGTGATTACCTTGTCATCACAGATTTTCTCCAATGACTGATGGAAGCAAATACAGAGATCCACAACCAAACACCAGGCAGAGCTCCAGAAGTCCAGTCAAAGAGAGAGAAAAGGGATTCTATGAGCAAGTGCATCAGGATCATGATCAAGAAACCTACAGAGATGACCAAACCAAACTAGTGGGAACTCATGAAAGTTGGATCAATAGCTGTGGATCCTGCATGGGACAGGACTAGGTTTCTTGCATGGAAAGACAGTTGTGTAGCTTGATCTGCTTGGAGGACTCTAGGTGGTAGGATCAGAATCTCTCCCTGGTGCGTGAGCAAGCTTTTTGGAGCCCACTACTTATGATGCAACACCTCATGCAGACTTGAGGTAGGGGGAAGGGCTTGGACTTGCTTTTACTGGATGTGCCTCCATATGGGAGGCCCCTACCTTCTTGTGGGGATGAGTGAAACTGGGGGAGGAGAGGAGGGAAGAGAAAGATCTTTGATTAGGGTGTAAAATGAATAAAAAGATTTCTTAATTGAAAAAATATTTCACCATAAAAAAAGAAAAAAAACAAAAAAAATATAAAAAAGATTCACATATATCATCAATCTCTCTCTCCAAATGTATACAATTATTTTCATTTGATTTTTTACCTATAAATTATTAAGTTATTTCAAAATGAATGTTTCCATATGGGCATCCATTTTTATAACTTTTTAATTTCTTTAATGTAGATTGAATTTTTTTCTGGGACTCAAGAGATGTATGAGCAGTTAAGAATGCCAGTTGCTCTTACAGGGTACCCAGATTCAGTTGATAGCATCCATATCAGGTGCCTCACGGGCTACTATAGCTCCAGTTATAGAGATCCAATGCTCTCTGGTAAACTAGTCACCTTGCACATGTGTTGTACACAAAAACTCATGCAGGCACACACAAATATATGAAAATACAAAGTATAAAAAAATTTGTTCCATTCTAAAACCATTATTTTTATTATTTTTTAAAATCTATTCGGTTAAAATGAGTTTATTATCCTGCTCAATTATTCATTTTTTGCAGATAGGAGTTTGTGCGCCTGCGTTATGTCATCCTACAGTACAACCCTTCAAAGATGAATTTTTTAACACTGTAAATAATCCTTTTTACTTTGCTTTCTACTGCTGTGATTAATACCATGACTAAAAGCAGCTTGGGGGAGCTTTAGCTGACTGGCATGTCTGTGGTCATTGAAAGAAGTCAAGACAGGGAGTCAAAAGGCCTAGAAGAACTCAAGCATTAGCCTTTGAGGACTGTTGCTTACTTGCTTTCTATTCACAGCCAGATGAGTTTGCTTTCTCATATAACCCAGGCATTCCTGCCCAGGGTTGGAACTACCCTCAGTGAGCTTGGTCTTCCTGTATCAATCGTTAATCAAGAAAACGATCCCCCAGATACACTCACAGACTGATATAATAAAAAAATTCCTCATTTGAACATCAAACCTAACCACGCAGTCACTTATGTTTTAAAATTGTCTCTGCAATGGAGAATAGATTTTTGTATAGGAAGAAAATGACTTAAAAGGGGGAAATACAAGGAGAGAAAACACAAAGCACATTGGCTGAGGAAATGGCTTAGTCAATTAAAGTCATTCTTCCCAAGCTAGGTGCTAAGGCAAGTGGCTGTAATCCTAAACTGGAGAGGAAGAGAAGCAGAAGAATCCTTGAAATTTGCTGGCCAGTCCATCTAGCCAAATCAATGAGGTTCAAATTCAGTGAAATAGATGGGCTCCAAAAATTAGGTTTAGAAGAGATTGATCAAGCCACTTGATATCAGTCTCTGCACTTCAAATACACCAGCAAACTTGCAGATACATACACACACATACACACACACAAACACAAACATATACAGGGAGCAAATTAGCCATTGGGGTATATTGAGAATTCCATAGATCAGTTATACCCAAAAGGGAATTTACTATTAGGTAGAAAAATTTTAAAACTAACCAAATAAGGCAATCCCTTGTTTTTGTTACAAGAAATCTCATGAAAAGAAAAAAGAAGAATTGAAAAAGACTAAATAATCATTTGGGAATATATATTCATGAGAAATATAGATAATTTTAAAGAAATAATGTATCAGAATGAAATTTCTATATGGACCACCACACACACACACAGTGCTTAATGATTACTGTTATTAGTGAATAATGTAGTTTAGAAGGAGAAGTCACAGCAATTGTTTGGATGCCAGTTAATACTATAAAAGAAGAGAGCTATCTAGTCAAAACAAATAGAAAGCAACAGGATACTCATGAAAATAGACACAGAAGCATTGTTCAGTATGTACATAAATCAGCAGAGATATTGTTAGGGAAGCTAGGCAAGACAATGCCAGAAAATAATTGTAAAATTTGTCTTTAAAAATATTATTTCCTGAACTTCAAAAAATAAAGATATACAAAATGATAGCTAGCTTTGGAGTTTCTGTTAACACACTGTGCTGGGCAGGAATTTGTGGCTCTGACCATTCTATGCTTCCCAGGGTATTAAGCGGTATCTCTGATCCCTACCGAGTTAGAAACAGTAGTTTTTACACTCTAGGTTGTAGCAAAACTGTAACTCTAGACATTGGCAGATGTTCCCCAAGATGTCCAGAGAGTAAAATAGCTTGTGATCAAGAAAAAACTGCTGTCATATTAAATTTTTAAATAACCCAGCTCTTTAAGTCATAGTAATACTCTTTCTAAGGAATTTTAATGCCACATACAGTGGGTTTCTGTTGTTGTTATCTACAATACTATTAATTAAACTGAAGAATTTGCTCATACTAGGTGAGTGATTTACCAATGAGGCATATTCTCAGCCATGTCTATAATTTCAAGTCTCACCAAAGATGGTATTAACCTTTATTTATAGTAATATATTGAATACAAGAGTCAAAATAGTAGTCGTTCAGTACATCCATTATAACCAAAAGAATTCACAGGAGTGTCAGCAAATTCTATGCAGTTTTCCATTAATAGCTCTTGCTGCATTTTTCTAAGGAAGGAAATATGTATACTTAGAGTCATCTCTATTATTTTGCTAAAAACCATAGTCCCAGCTGAAGAAAAGCTGAAAAATTAAAATTAAAGTGAACACACACACACACACACACACTGATCCTATAGATGTTTTTGGGCCTTTTTACCCTTAACTGTAGCTTCTTTTCCTTCAGTGGCCATCTCTATTAGTGCCCCATCATGCATTCATGTGGAATCCTCCAGTAAATTTGATCTCTGTCTCTTTACTTAAGAACCAACTGATGCAAATGCTTGTTAAGAAGGAATTCAAATATTGTACTAAAACATGGTGTGCCATTTTTTTCTCCATAGGGCCTTAATTGGAAAAGAACACATAGTGATGTTGATGGTCACCTTCCAGCACATGACATCCAGTCAGTCGGAATGACGCTTGAATTTGCTGTATTTGATGATATATGTAAGTACCGTAGTATCGTTTTCAGCAATATCAGCCAGCTGCAAACCTGTGACCTACAACATTGGCTGACCTGAAATATAAACTAGTGCACTGGTGACACAATGTCATAGGAGTAGCCATCCCTTTTGCCCGGATTTCAGGTGTTTTCAAGAACTGGAAACCACATTGCTCACAGATGACACTGCTGTTGCTCTAGTGGTCAAGAGTCTGAAACCAGATAGGCCATGGGCTTAGAGAGAAATCTACAACTGTTATTCTGCTATAAGAACATAGCAATAACATGACTCTTAAGGATAGACTACTATACCTATAGGTCATTGCCTTGCTCAGCTTTCATCAGAAAAGTTTCTTCTGGCAGGAATGGGAATTGCCACAGAGGTCACCAATTACACAAGCAGAGAGTGAGGGATTTTGCAGCACTCAGTTCTAAATGGGACATCTTCAACACCCCAGGGCTCATGGATCTATTTGGAAGAGGAGGCAGAAAATGGTAAGAATTGGAATGATAGATGACACCAAGAGAACTGTTTTCCAAACATTACAAAACTAATGCACATATTAACTCAATAGACTTTCACAGTGCACATAAGACCTGGACAAAGTTAATCAGACAGGCCCCAGCACTGAGAAAGTGAAATGGACATGGGGTCTCACCACTAACTAACTATTTGCAATTCATGCCCCTGGAAAAGGAAAAATCAGTTCTCTCCAATGGAGGGTCATCCACACTCCAAGGAAGGCCCCATGTCTAAGAACACTTAGATAACACCAAACAAACTCCATCTTTTTGTTGTTGTTGTTTATTTTTTGGTGTTTAGTTTTGCGTACTTCTATTTCATTTTGTTTTGGTATGACTTTAATTTTGGCTTATTGGTCTTTTTGCTTGTTTGTTTTGAATTTTGTTTTGTTTTTAGAAGGAGAAAGAGACAATATAAAGTTTGGTGTGCATGGAGGTGGGACGGTTATTGGATGAATGTAGAGAAGGGAAAAGTATGATCAAAGTATACTGTATGAAAAATGTAAATAATATATAAATAAAATAAGAAAAAAGCATTTCTTTAGATTCCTGATTTTAAATAATGTGCCAGTATAAGTGACTGAACTTTTATTTCATGTCAATATATACATATTTTCTCACAAGTGCGTACTAAGGACTCTACTTGAATATATGTAACAGGAAAGAGGGAAGGGCCTCCTAAAGAGAGAAAGCTGAGCAGAAGGTATGAGGTAGGGGACAGAGACAACAGCAATGGAGAAGAAACAACAAAACAAACAGGAAGTTAAAAGTCCCGGTGAGGCTCATACTTTGTATGCTAACTCAGTGAAAACCAATACAAAGAATAAAATGAATCCCCACAAAAATGTGAACTGTTCTTAATTTGCTGCTTTAATATGCCTATCAGCAGGCACAACATAAAGATTCATACATGATGAAATCAGGACAGTAGAAATGTATTTTTCTTTTTATTTATTCTTCTCCCTTATAATACATCCCAACTGCAGCATCCTCTCTCTCCACTCCTCCCTGTTCCCCCTCATGCCTGCTCTTCAACAGATCCATTGATCCTTTGTTTTGTTTTCTAAGAGCAGGCCTCTCAGGGTTACCAACTGAACATGGCATAACAAGATGCAGTAAGACTAGGCACTAATTCTCCAAGGCTGGATGAGGCAACCCAGTAGGAAGGAAAAGGTCCCAAAAGAGTCAGAGATATCCCCATTCCCACTGGTAGAAGTCCCACAAAATCCAAGTTAAATAACCACAGCATATGTGCAGAGCACCTAGCACAGAGCCATACAGGTTCCTAGATTATTGCTTCAGTCTCTATGTGCCCTGCTTAGTTGAGTGTGTATTCTGTGGGCTGTATTTGCTGGTGTCTTAGGAGCCCTCTGGCTCTTGTAATACTTCCTCTCCCTCTTCTGAGGGGTTCCCTAAGCTCTACTTAATGAAGCTTTATACATGTAACCATTTGTTAAATAAGAAACACAGAGCCAATTGCAGAGTTAAAAGCCAAGAGGTCAGAGCAATAGCTGAGAGCTAAAAACCTTACCCTTCAATGCTGTTCTGTCTTTCCTCTCCTCAGGAGAGCTACTTCCTGTGTCCTGTCTTTTATATAGACTTTCTGTTCTGCCTTCTCTTTGGTTGTAAACCCAGCCACATGACCTCCTTGTCACTGCCTGTCTGTACAGACCTCCAGGTCTTCTATGGTTGGTATTGAGATTAAAGGTGTGTGTCGCCATACTGGCTGTATCCTTGAACACACAGAGATCCTGCCTAGCTCTGCCTCCCAGTGCTGGGATTAAAGACATGCACCACCACCGCCCAGCTTCTGTTATGGCTTGCTCTGACCTCAAGGCAACTTTATTAATAAACAAATAAAATCACATTTCAGTACAAATAAAATATCACCACATTTCCCCTTTTCTATTTAAAAAAAAGAAAAAAGGAATAAAGTTTAACTAACATAAGAAAAACTATATACAAAAGTACAATAACTATAAGCAATAAATACCTAAACAATGTCTAGTCCATTTGTATTTGACAAATTCAGAGAAAATAATTCCATTATCTATCCTATTTTGGTAAGTCCAAAATGTACCTGATTCACTTTTTATCCTAACTTATATTACTAATGGAACTGTCTTATAACGTCTTTCAAATTTATACACTTTAACTCTAGTGAGTTTCTTTTCTGAAATTCTTAACAAGGAAAACTATAACTATAACTAACTGATCTTCAACTCCCTCAGAGACCTAAGAAGGAAATAATACTACCTAATAAAAAAATAAAAACAGGAAGTGCATGGAAGCAGCTTCCAAAAAAAAAAAAATGTGAGTTGACAGAAACAGCCAGCTGCCTGAGGTTTCTCGCAGTGTTGGGGCATCATCTTCAGCCTATAGGCTTAGTGTATCTGACAGACTCATTTGTGAACTAAGATGTATACAAGGTCAACAGTTCGACCTCACATGTGGTGAGAGCAATTCATGTACCAGAAACACCTGAATTCCATTAGTGTCAAGTCATGATTTAGTATTTTAGATTCTGGAAATTATTGATTTTTTTTAATTCAGCTGTCCATCCTTCTTGGCTGTGTGTGTGTGTGTGTGTGTGTGTGTGTGTGTGTGTGTGTGTGTCTTCATCTTGGCATCCCATTCTTCTCCACATCCCTCTATTAAATGCCAGTCTACTATTGAGAGGAGTGAGCTTAGTTATTCTTCAAGAATAACTGTTTCATCTGCTGCACCTCAGAAGCCATTGGCCCACTGCCTGTTCAGCTGCCTTAGAAGAAAGGGCACGGTACCTTTTCCAGATTGAAAAGGCCACTCACTTCAGGGATGGTGCCATATTGTCCTGGCTTCAAAAGATGCCTTTTGTTAAAGCCACAACCACACTTGTTTTGGCAAGAATCGGTAGACCTTTGTTTCATGTCCTGTCTGTCCTGTTTGTCAGCAGTTGATTTGAGGATACTTTGTTGTCCAGTGGCTAACTTTTGCCACAATGAAAGTTAACCCCATATGCAGTTTCTTCAATGCCCATATTTTCTCTGAAGTAGATTGGTATTGCCAGGAGCCAACATGTCTCATAGTCATAACAAAAAAGAAAAAAATTCTAAGTTATTAAAACATTTTAAATGCCATATTCCGTAGATCTCTGAAGGGTTTTGAAGATGACCTGTCTATCTAAAATATATCTGCTTGATCTTGAAAACACACCTAATATGACTACAAGTTCGATTGTAATGTCTAACTACTAACTTTCATTTCTATATATCCTAATAGTTGGTAATAACATTCAAGTATCAGCAAATTGCATTACTTTGTTAAATGAATGGTATAAGTACAATATCTTGAGCAAGATTAGAAATATGTGTATGGCATATTCTAACAATCTCATTCTCAATATATATAATTTGTATACAATATAAAACAATCCAATCCAATTTAAAATATTTAAAACTAGTAATTGTCTTTTTCTTTTTTCTACTTTTTTAAAACAAGCACCTTAAATCTAATCTCCTTTGCCTAGCCCTTTTCCTAACCCTTAACAACAACTTGTAACCAACCCTCCTAAACAATGAAAACTATCCCAGACCCAAAACCCATTAAAAGACCAAAAAACCACCCGCCGCACACCACCCCTTTGGGAATGTGGGCGCCGAATTCTTAAAATTGCTTCCTGCTGGGTATGGGCAAGATATCTTTATTCTGAAAAGAAAATTTTGCTTTATTTGTCAAATTCTAGGAAAGGTAACTATATTCTTTGTTATTCATAATGCCAAATTTCAGGGTTTATCTCAAGTCCTTATTCAAGCAGTCTTTGAAACTGGATCATCTCAGCTAGCCATCTCAGAATTGCTCTAAGCACTTTATAGTCCAAAGCTGATGATGTTTGTCAGCTTAGTGATATTACTATTGTCCATGTGGAATTGTCGTTTGGGGCCCCAACTTCTTCCTGGATATTTCAGTTGATATTAGCCCTGGCTGTGATTCCCTGCAGAAAACTGATAAGAGACTTGAACCCAAAGACATGTAAAGGCAGCTAATTGAAGCCTTTTTTCCCCAAAATTAGTTAGTGCTCTATATGACCATTATTTTCTCTGAGGATGCTTGGGCTAGGCATCAATCTATCTATGAGTATAGGAATAATTTCATTTAATTGACCCCCCACCCCCGTGTCATGTTTGGCTCTAGCCTAAGTCTTTGCGCCATCCAGCTTCCAGTTTCTGGCCATCCAGGCAGCATTGGGCATGGGCTTCAAGTTAGACCAGTCATCACTTAGCCACTCCACAAGCTCTGAGCCAGCACTGCTCCAGAACATTTTACAGACAGGACAGGGAAAGACTCAAAAGTCTTGTGGCTGGGTTGATATCTCAGTCCTGCTATTTTCCTATTTACAAAAGATGATTGACTCAGGCTCTGTACCCTCTATTACTATGAGTCATTTCTAGGGTCACCTTCATAGGTTTCAGGAAGTTTCCAGTTTATTAGGTTTCCACATTGCCCCCCCCCCAACTCCAGTCATCTCTCCCTATACTCTCTCCCTTCATCCCTCTCTCCCTCATCTGATCCCTCCTGTTCCCATGCCCACCTTCTCTTAGTCTACCAGCATAATCTATTCTATTCTTCCTTCCCAGGGAGATTCATACATCCTCCCCAGGGTTCTCCTTGTTACTTGGCCTCTTTGGGTCTGTGGATTGCAGGATGATTAACCTTTATTTAATACCTAATATTCACTTATAAATAAGTAAACATCATTTTTGTCTTTCTGGGTATGGGTTTCCTTCCTCATGATGATTTTTTCTAATTTTAATCATTTGCCTGCAAATTTCATGATGTCCTTTTTTACCAGCTGAGTAATACTCCAATGTGTAAATATACGACTATTCTTTTGAGGAACATCTAAGTTTCCAGTTTCTGGCTCTTATGAATGAAGTTGTTATAAACATAGTTGAGTAAGTGTCTTTGTTGTTGGATGGAGTGTCTTTTGGGTGTATGCCTAATAGTGCTATTGGTGGATCTTGAGGTAGATTGATTCGCAACTTTCTGAGGAACCACCATATGGATTTCCATAGTAGCTATACAAGTTTCTACTCCCAGAACTCTTAGCAACAATGAGGGAGTGTCCCCTTTGCTTCACATCCTGGCCAGCATGAGCTGTCACTTGTGTTATTGATCGTAGCCATTCTGAGAGGTATAAGATGGAATCTCAAATTAGCTTTGATTTGCATTTCCCTGATGGTGTATTTAATTTTTTAATGTCACAAAATTTTGATGTAATTAAATATTATTTAGTCTATTTAAGTGAAAGCAACATGATCGAGCACTTTTTATTCTGGGGAGATTTTGATTAAGTACTTTAAAATAAATGAATTCAGAAGTCCTCTTTGAAGTTCTTTTTATTTTATTACAGGTTTCATGATGATCACTGCTGGAAAATATAAGTCACATGTTGTAATTTATACAACAGGAAATAGCTCTTGGGGATGTTTGTCCTTATCAGAACATGATGTACATTTGTTCTGGAGATAGCAGTGTTCATATTTTGAACTTTTTGACTAGTTTTGCAGACTCACCTGCTGTTGGTCTTATTTGTTCTGCCCAGGGGAACAAGTTTGCACTGGAAATAAAATGTCCCGTCTGCACTGTCAGGCTATACACTCTTAGCAATTGCAAAATTTGTTGAAGTCATTCATTTTAAGAGGATTAGTTTTTGTCAAAACCAGATAATATAATGCATAAATCCAGTTAACTGGTCACAAATACATTGAAATTCCTTGTAAAGTATGGAATTAAAGCAGACATTACTGTGCATATCTCTGAATTGTGAAATATGCAATTTACCTCAAAAAGATCATATATCCTAGACTCAGTGGTGGAACACATGAAAATCAGTAATGTCTAACTGTTCTGCACTAAACTAAGCTGAATGTCCACCTGTACCTCTCTTCCTCCACCACCTGGGTCCCAGTAATCAAACTCAGTATGCCAGGCTTGGTAGCAAGTGCCTTTACCTGCCAAGTCCTCTTATTGGCCCTTTGTACTGTCTTTAGTGCTTGCTGATAAATACTATAAGTCACCATCTCTAACTTTATTCCCTTAACACAATAAACTCTTTCCTGGATTCTTCACATATGCAACTTGCTACTTTACTATTATCAAGTGAGTGTCCCCATTCCCTATTTTCTAAGCAGAAAATATTTAAAAAAATGATCCTATGAAAATGAAAATTTATGGTTAGAGGTATTAGATACTAAGACATCAATTTATGCTTAACTACAAAAATGTTTACTAGCTCTGAATGAGTTCAGCACTTTGTCAAGATTTGTGGGGTTAGAAAGTTTTTAAAAAGCAAAATTGTTTATATTGATAAACAATATAAGTATTTTATAGGCTCAATTAACATCAATTATACAGCAGAGTGTTTCAGAAGGACAGATGGTAAATTACAGTTTTATGACCTCTACAAAAATGGCAAAATCTATGAAACCTATTACATCTTCCGTTCTGCTCTCCTGCGTACAGACAACAAACAACAGGTCACATCACACTGATGAGGATTGATTCTTTAATGAGGGGTCCAAAATTAAACAGGAATTCACCCTTAGAGCTAACTAAACCCAATACATATACATTTGTATGATTCTCAGAGAAATACAAGAAATTTGGAGTATATTAAAACCAAGTTGTTAGTAATGAATCAAACACAATCACTTAAGTATGAACATACATGAAAACAAGTGACATAAATTTTAAGTATTATATTTTTTTAGGTTTTCTGGATATCCTACCATAAAGAGACAAATGAATTCAGGTGTTTAATAAAATTTTAGTTGAGGAATAAAAATGACATATGTATGGAATATATAGATAACTGTGCTCATTCTGAAGTGCTTAAATCAAGATAAATAATCACATGTGTCTCCTTAAACAGTTATCAATTCTTCATGTTAGAAAACAATAATCAAGGAATGTTTAGCTTTCTGAAAGTTCAGCACATTACTATCTTGGGTTACCCTACTGTGCACATTACAGCTTCTTAATGCCATTTAACTACAACCTAGCAGCAATTTACCAACATTTCCCACCCCTTCCTCCTCACATTTACAATTCACATGATCTTGTGCTAAAACGTTAGACGTCATAGGTGAAAATAGTGAAGAACTCTCAAGTATGGGGCAGTGTTTTGACATTTTTATAGTCATCTTGTGTCTAAAACTCTTGTAAGATATTGAACCCTTGTGTTTAAATTGTGTTTGTTTATTCATTTATTTTGTTCTCCTGGAATTAACTCTAGGGACACATACATGCTAGGCAAGTGCTCTACTCCAGAACTACACTTCAGCCCTATTTGAGAAAATATTGTTGTTTTATCTTTAAGAGAATTTCATTCTGGAGAAACTGTACTAAATACCCATTGGCTATATTTTTACAGACACTGCTGATATCTCTACCATCTTGTTGCACTTTACAGTGTTTCTCCACTTCCAATATCAATCATGCAAACTCTGGTTCCTAATTAAGGCTTTTTCCATCCTGAAGGACTGTGTAGTCTGTAAGCAAAGCCAAGTGCACCCTCTCTAGTTGCCCTTCATCTCTGTTCCAGTCCAAGTAATGTCATACAGAGCTGTATTGGCATTTGAAACACACACAAAGAATGAGCTCTTTTAACTTTGCCTTAATTTCAAATTCCGATTCTTTCTTACACATGGCTTTAGACTTTAACACTTAAAATATTAATTGAAATTCTGACTCACCTTATTTTCTGTTATATTTTGGGCATCTTCTTTAGATTTGGAAAAACACTTGACCTACCCGGTAGGAAGTAGTCCTCATACCATCTGATTTTAGCCTCTTTCTGTCTCTTTCTGCTGTGTCATAAAGGAGTGGCCAAATCATTTCAGCTTAGAAATATCCAATGCAGGATTAGCACAGTGCACATTGAAGTATAAGTACACACTTTGCTTATGACACTTAGAAAGGGTTTAAAAAATCCATTGTGAATGAGTCTACCTGGCTTCAAATTTAATTTCAAATACAAGACAGTCATATTTATTCTTGATTTTAGAAGCTAAAATTAATTCTATTTTATATTTAATTCAACTTGCAGTAACTTTACACTAAAACTAACATAGACTGCTTGTTAAATAAAATTTAACAATTTTTTCACTTAACCCATATTTTTCAGGTTTTGTTTCATTACTGTTGGATTTAATTGAGTTTATTTTAAGTGAGCTCCTGCAAGTATTATTAGAGTTTGATCTACATCTTAATAAGATGTTCAGCAGGGCCTACAGTTAGGTCTCAAACTGGAAGTGAAATTCTGGAGGGATTACCAGAGGTTGCCACCTAATGGCAGGCTTGCATCCAGAGGATACAAAATAATTAATGTGGATTCTGAAAAGAAGGAACCACTAGCATAAATTGGAATAAGTAGGTGTGCTTATTATCAGATTTATTGTTGTTTTAGTATCTCAAAATAAGGAGACCTAATCTTCAATCTACAAGGTTCCTGTAATTAGCATGTGGTTGACACATAAGCTATGTATGTCTTACATTTATTACCAAACCATTAGTAGTTAGAGACATGTACTTCAAAATCAAATTGCTAAGAAAAAATTGTTTAATTCATTCTATTTAGTCTGTTATTTTCCTAATTTAATTCATGGGTGATGGAATTCATTTTTCCGTGTTTTCTTTACTGTACTCACCTCAAGATTAAGAGATTTTATTCTTAGTGACACTCTGTATCTCATAAACCTAAAATTGAACCAGAATGAATGTTATAGAACAAATCTTATTTCACAAATGAAGTGATGGCAATACTCCTGAGTGTTATCTTAATTTTTGATGATTTTCCTATATGTATGTATTTTCTAAAGACTGGTTTATTTCAGTAGTTACGTGTTTATTTATGTTGAAGTCTGTCTGGGTATGCACAAATGTCTGTGCAGGTATGTGTGACTGTGTACCTACATGTTGGCCAGAAGAAGGCATAGGGCATCCTCTCCATCACTCCCTGTTTATTAAAAATGTAAATAATAAATATTTTACATATTAAGTGATGTATTTTCATGAGTGTTCATGAATATGTTATGTATGTTTATACTACAAATGAATATATCAGATAAATACACTTTCTGAACTGAATTTTTACCTCAACAACAATTTTTTAATAAGAGCAGAGAAAAGGACTTCTCTCTTACAGTTGATTTGATCTTCCATGGAGCATTTTAGCAGTGTGAAATAGTAATTATTGGGATAGAATTGCTAGTTATTTATAAATGTGAAGATTTATCTTTTTTATTTTATCACTTCAAATTCTGTACTGACTACAATGCAGGTCAGTTTGCAGTGCTTGTTTGCCACGTTCACTGAGTATTCACAGACTCTGAACATGGAGGCAACAGCTGGGTAGGTGTTCAGTGATGTGGACCATAAGGAACTCTAGCCAGATGTGAGAGCAAAAATCTTTGTAATTAGGATGATGATCAGAACAGACATGGTTGTTGTAGGGACTCATATGTGGATTATTTAGCCAGTCTTGAGGATCATAGATGCTCCATTTCAGAAACCATACAACCGTGTTCCTCAGTAGAACAGACATCACATCTGGACTCATATGTTTTGATTAGTGTAGCCATCATCTCATTCATAGATGGCAACAGGTCCAAGGATCATGGATATGACTTTCCAAGTTGATCAACAACAATCTTGGTTAATTGTTTTTAATTCAATTTATTTTAAGCTATGATTACAGATTAATAGAGAATGAGAGCATGAACTTGTAGCCTGCAACTCTCAAGCACATGGGAAGAACTGAAAGAGAGGCTGCTTTTTCAAAAACTTCCAAATTCTTGTTTTCATAAAATGGTTGTTAATTCTTGTGCTGTGATGAAAGGATAGGGAACATGAACTGATTAGCTGAGGGGTCCAGGTACAAAATAAGCAGGGATTTTCACATAGGAAGCCAGGGTTCTTTCAAATTATTCACATAAGAGCTGTCCCATGTCCAATTATGGTTTTGCTAAGAACTCATGGTCTTAGAATGAAAATTTGCAGTGTCTGGAAGAGAGTAGATTTTATTACTTATTAAAGGAAAATATGCAAAGAAACTAAAAGAAACATGCACACAGGTAGGGAGTTGTGATCCCAAAAGATCACAGAACTCAACAAATTCAGTTCTCATATTCATTAGCAAGAGGTTATTTTGTTTTATTTTTAAACTGAATATTACATTATTAATGAGGTTCTTTCTCCTTAATATTGTGCACAGTTCAAATGATGCTTCAAGTTTAATTACTTTCCCATTGTGATGCTAATACTGATGACTGAGTGAATAAATTTATAACATACATCAGGCTGGTGTAATTTCCAAATTACATGGAATTCAGAATCACAACTACCTTGTTTAAGGTGCAATATCATATTTAAAGAATAAAGAAAAGTGGTTTAATGTTGATCTTTCCTAGGTTGAAGGAAACAAATGTTGACATATTAAGACTTCATTAAAAACTCAGTCAGTCATTTAATTTAATACTTAACAGAGAAAGATATTTCTCATGAATCAAATCATACATATAATATGTTTAGATCACAATGTTTAGAATGTCTTTGTAAAATCCTTGTTTTTATCACAGGAAGAAAGAGACATAAAAGCAGTGAAATGGACCAATGGATATGTACAAACTGGAATTTCTAGAAAATCATAGGATTTCACCCTAAATTGTGCCTGTTTTTACATTTCTTAAGTTCAGAATCCCCCCTCCCCACCCCGACCTGGGCTACTGTGAGTTTTCGTGGTGCATTGTTGCTTCTCTTTAAGAATTACCGAGAAAATAAGTCAGGATTTGTTTTTAAATGCCAAATGTTGCTTACGACTTAGAGCTAAATAAAACCACAATGGAGAACAGCTCATAACCAGAAGGTTATTCATTTGCCTTGCAGTCACTAAGCTCTCATTAACATTGAAGGGCCTAATAACAAACTAGAAATACCTTTATTACTGAAGCTGACCTGTACAGGGACTGGATTACTGCAACCAAAATATTGTAAAAGAAGAGAAATAAAGTAGTCCTTCAGGATCCCTGGAAGGTGGCTTGTCAAAGCAAAGAAACAGATGGGTATGTAATTTTCAATGCTAAAGATATGTCAAGCATATCTATGATTTGATAGCCAACCACTATGGGCTTTAATCTTGAAAAGACCTTTTGCATCAACTGGTGCAAACAAAAGAAGCTTCTCCTTCTCATCTTTCAAGGATAGTCAAGTGCAGTTTGATTTATCACTGAGGCACATGAAAGATTTGCAGTAATTTTAGACTTAACAGACTCTCAAGCCACTCAAGCACTAAGAGTTTTTATTGGAGGTTCCTAAATTGTGTTACTTCTGTGTCCTGTTCGGGTAGGCTGTCAGGATTTTGAATCTCTAGAAATGATGACTATTAGTATTCAGATCCACTTCTTGGAGTCATGGTCAATAAGCAGGTAATACCTTGGCCCACCCAGCATCCTGACAACTAAGTTCTATGTAAATCCCCCTTTAAGAAGAAAAACTTCTCTTCATCCATCTCTCTCTCTCTCTCTCTCTCTCTCTCTCTCTCTCTCTCTCTCTCTCTCTCTCACACACACTCTCCCCTCTTCCCCCCTCTCTCCACAAAGTACACAACTCCAGGCTTTCCCTCTCTCTCCTCTCTCCCTCCCTTTCCTTCTCCCTTGGCCCTTTAATAATAAAACTTTTCTTGTAAGTGCTACCTGTATGATATGTCTTTCCCATTGCTTTCACCTGCCCTGATGGCTGCTCACCATGCTTGCATGGCATGTCTCCCTCACCCACCATGAGGGTCCAACCCATCAAAGTCTCTCTCCTGCCATTTTACAACAATAACATTACAAAAATTAATACTAGCAAACTTATTTTAAATCCTAATTTTACCCATATTATTTTTTCCAACAACTTGGATCTTTCTAAAGCTACCTAAACATTCTGTGAGACAGAACTATCTTTAATCTTAAAAGATTATAGCAAATAAAAGGGTGCTATCTTCTCCCATTACTAAGTTGCTTGAACAACACAAATAAGAGCCAACATATAAGTTGCAGTTTGATTGTAAAACGTCTTCCATATGCTCATGTGTGTAAAAGCTAGGTTTCCAGGTGGTCGCACCCTTTGGGGAGGTTATGGGACTCAGCTGAGGAGGAAGTGTATCACTGCCACAGGCTTTGGGTGCTTATAGCCTAGATTCACTTCCTGACTCTCCTTGCTCCTTAAGGGCAGGGCTGGTTTAGTACCCAGTGGCTGGGCTTTTCTTATCATGATGGAATGGAACCTCTGGAAGAGTAAACCAAAATAAAAGTTTTCTCCTTCCAACTGCTTTTCTCAGGGCATGCTATCACAGAAGCAGAGAAGAAGCTAATAAAGCATATGCTTACCTATGTATACAGAAAAAAATCAGTGTATGCATATTCAGAGAAATAATACAAAGAGAAAGAGCCTTGAAAAGTCCTTTGCTCCTTTATTTCCTTTCAATTTTCCTAGTACTACTTTTTAAATTTTATTCTGGTTGGCTTTCTAATTCAGCTGCTGACTATAGTAGTTTCCCTCATGCTGTGGCTGTATGGTCCAACACTACTAAAATATTGATAAATGGCACATTCCCCTTCTACCAATAAATACTCACAACCTGGTCACCAAAACCAAGCATGTAGTTTTACTTTCTGTATCTCACTCTGTATTTGACTGCCAAATTCATCTGCGTAGGGGCCCAAAACATAGATTGTATTGGGAATTCTAATGTAGCTATTTCATATTAGCCATTTTATTTTTTTACAACTACACATTTTTGTGTAAAAAATTACTCCAAAATGCAGTGAATTTAAAAAGTTTTGTTTTGCTTAAAGATGTGCACTTTTTGTTATTTTGACTCAGTTATCATCAGGGAGGGCTCAAATCTTGGGATCTAGTGTCCTCCTCAGAGCAGTACACCTACAGCTCATGCATGCCTTAGGAAAACTCTGTGTTGTGTGATGAAAATTATAGCACATCGCACTCAAGACAACTATTTCATTTTTTTAATGAGAGCATTAAAATAGCTTTGTCTTCAAGCAGAAGCCACACAATTTAGTTCTTAGAAAAATAAAAAGCCCCAGTTGAAGCTACTAATTACTTAGTGCACCCTATACACCTTTTGTCCAAATGTTTCGATCAATTTTACTACAGAAATTAATAATGATTTTAAAATGAAATAATAAATAACTCCAAAGATTTGATAAAAGAAACATAACAAACAAAATAAATATAAATATGATGTGTTAGAACAATTGCTATAAGGTTCAGAAGAAAGCATAAACGATATTTCTAAAACTCATAAATTTCTTAGAGAAAATAAAAATAAATTAATTGAAACATAGATTAAAAGAGGGACAAACCTAAGATGCATAAAATAAATGAAAAAAGGTCACTATGGAAATGAATGATACCTTCAAACAAAAAAGAAATACATGAAATACTATTCAAATTGTACACGAGGAAAGATTAGTTTTAAAAATATAATTTATAATTAATTTCAGTTATTAAAAAGAAAATTCTGAAAACAGTAAATGAGAAAAAAATCTATAAAATACAGTAGATGTAATAGACCACTGACCCTGCTAATGTAGGAAAATAGACATAAATTCAGTTATAATATCTATATACATGCTAGAGCAGAGATAAACTAGAAATTATATTAAATGAAATGTTGCTCTTTAACTAGAAAAAAAACACAATAATTGCTAGAAATACATAGTATAGTGATAGTTTTAGGAAACTTGAATATCAAAACCAAAATGAAATGGCGTACTGTAGCGAGCACACACCCCAGTTACAGGGGAGGAATAATCACTCTTGATTCAGACTTGGTATAACACTCATTTATTCACACAGTAAGATTACAAGCAATATTTATCCTGTCTTCCAAGTGGAAGCAGGAGTACCTCTCCAGGTATACAGGTCCAGACTCACCACATCTGTTCCTCTGGATCTTGGGTCAGCCTTCCCCTGGTTAGCCACGTCTGCACTGGGGACAGGATCTCACATCTCTGGCAGAGGAGAGTTGACTCACATGAGGGCCTACAAAGTTCTGTTGGTTGGGTCTGGGGCTTCATCTTTTATATTCTTTCCTGGCTAGGTTTCTAGTCTTATCCCTACTTCCACGCATAGCTTATAGCTTATCACTACTCCATTTGTGGTTTTCTTACGTCATTCTATTGCTTATCACTCCTGACCGGGGCTGTTCACCCTAGGCATTACATGTTCCTTACACATACAGAAAAATACCACAGTGCTATCAGCTCCAAAGTTTCATGCTGAATTACATTTCCAAAGGCACAAAAATGTAATTTAAAAGAATTATACTCTTAGCTGTATGACAGTCAAAATATTACATGCATTAGACTAGTACAATAATAGAACATACAGAGAATGAGGAATAGTCTACCTAATGAAAACTGACATAAATGTCTTATTAGATTTTAATGTCTACTAGCATAACACTGAAGATCAGTGTTAGTTCCACTGAAGTCAACTTATGGCTAGCCTGGGTGTGTGTGCGGCTTTGAATGAGAATGATGCCAACAGTCTCATACATTGGAATACTTGGTGGAACTCTTTATGGAGGATTAGGAAGTGTGACCATGCTGGAACAGGTGTGTCATTGGGGTTACTGAAGTTTTAAAGTGCTTTTGGGTTTCTACACCTTACTTTCCTACCCCTTACACCCCTCTACCCCACTCCCCACCACTTGCCGCATGGTTATGGAACAAGATGTGAGCTCTCAATTGTCCCTTGGCTCTACCTTTATGGACTCTAACCCTCTGAAACTGTAAGCCAGATTCAAGACTTTCTTCTATGAATTGCTTTGGTCATGGTGTTTTATCACAGCAACAGAAAAGTAACTGAGTGCATTAATGTACAATATTCCCTAAATTAGAAGAAAACAAAAGTTCATTTCTGCCTTGATTTTAAAGAAATGCCTTTCAATATTTTGCCCCCATAAATAAGTCAATCACACTTTTGGAAATCACCAATTTTCTTTGTATTTGACCATCTAAAGACACCTTTAGTTATTAAGCCTCTTGGTACTCACTGCAGTCATATTGTTTAGCTAAGCTAGATGATCTGCTTAACTTGTATAATAATTAGGATCTTGATATTTTTTCAAAAAAAGGTAAAATTAGAATGATATAATGCCAAATTCTGTTGTTAAAGCTTTGTTTACCTGTTTTAGAACAACCAGGGTGCTGTAGATTCAGTGACTTTCAGAATGTGGGTATACCTCCTTCTCTGGGGTCATTGGCCACTGGCCCAAGAAGGAAGAGGGAGCCAAAGTGGTAAGCATGGTTCAAATGGCTAGGAGTACAACACAAAGAACCTTTGGAGGTCAACTTCAGTGAGACAGCTCAGTTTGCTGAAGCTCGGAGGCCAATTTATGTTGCCCAGGCCAGAGGGAAAGGAAGGATGGATGAACAAGGAGGGAATGCACCTAATTTACAAATGCAGACCTGATTGAGGACAGAGGAACTTTAATGATGCACCCATTTAAATCTGGGCAAAGGAGTGGGATTTGTGTGCTGAGTCATACAGACTTTTCAGGGAGCTTTTTGTGCAAAGTCAGTCTCCAAATAAGGTCTGGCATTTGGGCCTACACATTAAATAAGGTAGAGAGGGAGTTCTGCTGCAAAAGGTGTCCTCCATATTACATCAAGCTCAGAGAGCTATCCGAACATGGTGCATAGGATCTTTAAACAGGAGACTCCACTACAAAAGACTGAGCTCCCATTACATCAATAATAATTTACTTCCATTTTCTCCTATCCATAGACAGGCCGTAGATTTAATAGCCCAGTATCTTGGGTATTGATACAGGTAAAAGAGGCAAACACTATAATGGTTTTATCACTGATCAATTTCTTCATCTTCTAATGAAGGAACTGTACCAGACCAAATTTCAGTACTTTGTTTTGCCAGCTTTCCATTGTTTATGGGTTGGCAGTTTGATTGAAAAACACGCCTTTTAATCTAGATACTCTCAGTTCTGTGAATTGCAGTCTTTACTCATTCTGCCTCTATTTCAACCAAGAATTTGCATTTCCCACTAGGAAGAAGAGACAAAGAATGCCATGATGGTATCCATTCATATCTGGTACTTTCCAGAGTCAGAATTCTCAATGAGTATTGCATAGCAGAGGTCAGATGGTTTATCTTTGATATAAGAAACCACTTTAAATTCTAATTAGATGAAAAAGAAATATGGTTTATTAAATTAAATTCTGCAATCACTTCAGTGTAAAACTTCTTTCCTGTTCAATTATAAAAACAAAGCAAGACCCATACAAAGTGTGCTAACACTGATCCTTTTGGTTTTCTATTAGGTTCCAAACAACTGCTGATTAAAAGAATGAAATCTCATCATAAGATGGGAATTTAATGAGTTCTCATGAACAATTAAAATGATTATTTGCATATTTTAGTCCATTGGAGGAAAAATACCAAGCAAGAAAGAGTTAGCAATAATCCTGTGCTGAGAAGGAAACATTAAATACTTTCTTGTTCCACTTGAAGCCATGGATAGCATTTCAGGAGGCTTATTAGCATGCATATTGGCATGACCTGGTTTACCAGTCCTCTGCACTCAGGCAGGTGTTATTACAGGTGCTCCATCACTGGTATTTTTATCCCTCTAAGAAAAATTAGCAACACAGAGAAGACCTATGGCTAATTTTCTTCACAGTTATATATCATCGGTATGAGAAGAGGGGAATTAAACCCAAAGTAAATCTTGAGTAACATTTGGTGTACTTTCTTTGACTTCTCTTCTATGACATCTATTCTGTCACTGGTTTTTCATAACCTGGAATTATCAAATACAACTATCTCTGAGGTCAAACAAAAAGAAACCAGAAAAATGCTGCTTTAAGTTTGAGATATGATATCATTTACTGTCAAATGACTCTTAAAAAAGCAGAAGTTTTAACTATCTGTCCTAAATTATAAGAACCTGGTACTAACATCTAACTTTTGGGGAGTTTGTAATTATCTGGAACAGTTTTATTTTTCTCAGTATTTTCCAATCCTATAGAAAGTATTTGTTGCTTGATAGATAGGGGCATAAAGCATTTAAAAATAAGCATCTATTATCAGTTATACAGTGCATCATTAGTGGGGAAACTATTAACAGTACCTAGAGTACAGGAAGCAGTGCAGCTCCCCAAGTCATTGTGGACTCTGAAGACAACTGGTAGATTTTTGTGGCAGTGTCTTTGTTCACTACTTGAATGACCCTCCACCCTCAAATATTCCCTCTGCACAAATGTTGAATGGTCAATGGCCACTTGCTGGTATACATACACACACATACACACACACAAACACAAACACACACACACACACACACACACACACACACACACACAACACCACCACCACAAGCCATATTAACTCTTGCTTGCTTTTCTTTCAACACCAGCACTGTAGGATCATACAGAGTTGGGTGATGCAGTTGTCCATGAAACTGCCTCTGCTTGCCTGCCTATAGACTTTTGCAGGAGCTACAGAAGCCTTCTCAGAATATACAAATGTTGTCTCTTTCAAGGCTCAGAGTATAAATAGTGAAGTCAACTTTTCCATACTTCCAAACCACTGCAATGGAAGCCAGTGGGTGAATATTGTAACTACCTGTTAGGTAAACATTTTAGAAGGCATTTGTTATGCTTCTCCATGATCTCATCTAACTGAGCATCATCAACCCAACTAAAATGTTAGTTATTTTACCTATTCTCAAGTATTTTCCTTAACTAGCTTTGGACATATCTAAAACATCACTTCTAATGAATTGTTCATTATGAGTTTCTGAGACATTTTTACATAACAATAATTCCAGGAACATAACTGAAAAATTGACATTATTTATTTTAATCTAGTATCCAGTGTGGTGGTATTGTGTTCCGCAAAATATTGTGTACCCTATAAACTTATCTGGGGTCAGAGGACAGGACAGCCACTAGATAAAGAGGCTAGAAAATGGTGGCACTCACACCTTTAATCCTATCACTTGGGAGGCAGAGATCCATTTGGATCTCTGAGTTTAAAGCCACACTGGAAACAGCCAGGCATGGTGAATCACACCTTTAATCCCAGGAAGTGAGCCTTTAATCCCAGGAATTGATGTTAGAAAGCAGAAAGGTATATAAGGCAAGAGGACCACGGGAACTAAAAGCTTTTGGCTGGTTAAGCTTTTAGGCTTTGAGCAGCACAGTTCAGCTGAGATTCATTCGGATGAGGACACAGAGGCTTCCAGTCTGAGGAAACAGGATCAGCTGAGGAAATGGCAAGGTGGAGTAGCTGTGGCTTATTCTGCTTCTCTGATCATCCAGGATTCACCCCAATAACTGGCCTCAGGTATGATTTTATTAATAAGACCTGTTAAGATTCTTGCTACAATCCAGTCCTCAGCAAGTGTTTTTCATTCATCTTGAAAAAATGCATTTGAATCAAGATACCTTGAATCTCTGATGATTTATTACAGCTCATCTTCCATTTTATACATGCAAATTGCTGAAACTTAAGATAATGAAGTGAATATATTTTAAAGTGTATTTTCTATGAATTTTGATAAATGTATGTATTATAAATATTTGCTTTATCAATATTTATTTTTGTCACCTATAAATGTTCTCTAATATTATTCTAGACTAGCCTGTCCTAACATACTTCCTGATATAATCAATGATAAGGTTTCTATTATTATAGCTTAGATTGACCACTTTACTATGACATATAATGAAATGTACATGCTTCATTGTTTCTGGTTTTCTCTTTCAACTGAACTGTATTCATATTTATCTATTTATTTTATTACTCTTATTAAAGTATGTAGTTTTGCTGTTCGTTTGATGTCATGTACTTTACACTTTTTAATCATGTACAAAACGAAACAGCACTGTGCATTTTTATCTAGGTGCATTTAAGACCTGTGAAATGATCATGGATGTATGTATGTGTGTGTCTACATTATATACATATATATGCATATATACATTTTATATATATATATACATATATATGTGTGTGTGTGTGTGTGTGTGTGTGTGTGTGTGTGTGTGTGTGGCAGATAGATATCTCAGGCAATATCTAGGAAAGGAACTTCTAAAGCAATGTGTTTTTTTCTTTATTTAAAAATCATAAAACCTTTTGAAACAAACATAAATTGTATTTGTATTTTCATTGCTCTCAGAATTCTGTTAATATAAATGAAAAAATTCTAGAATCACATTGCTGGTTTATCATTATTAACTGACTAAAAAATGGTACCAACACCTTTTCCACAAGCATTCCTGCCACTATAATGAAATACGTTGTTGGTGTATACACATTTTAAGAAGGTTCAGAAGATTCTACTCCTGGGAGAGTGGTGGTAGAATCCCATATAACCCCTCAAATGATCCTTAGTCTTAACTTTCCTTTCCTCTACTCTGTCCCTTACCACCTGCTTCTTTTCCATTTTGATTTAATCCTCCTATTCTAGTCTCCCCTTGGTATCTCTCTGTCTTAGGGTTTCTACTGCTGTGATGAAACACCATTACCAAAGAAAGTTGGAAAGGAAAGGGTTTATTCAGCTTAAACATCCATAGCACTGTTCATCATTGAAGGAAGTCAGGGCAAGAATTCAAATAGAGCAGGATCCGGAGGCAGGAGCTGATGCAGAGGCCATGGAGTGGTCTCAGTTCCTGGCTTGACCTTCATGGCTTGCTCAGCATGCTTTCTTATAGAATGCAGGGGTGGTACCACCCACCATGGGCTGAGGGCTCTCCCATTGTTTAATAATTAAGAAAATATCCTACAGTCTTGCTTACAGCCCAGTCTTAAGGAGGCATTTTATTAATTGCTGTTGCCTTCTCTTAAATGGTTTTAGCTTGTATCAAGTTGGATTAAAACTACCCAACACACTAACTCTAAAATTATATCCCCTTACTTGGGAAAGTCTTTCCTCCACGGTTTATTATTCTGTGCATAACCTCTGTGATTATTGGCTATAAGCATGTCTATTAAACGCTTAAAATCTTATATCCATGTATAAGATAATATATACAATATGTCTTTGGGGGTCTAGATTACCTCACTCAGGATGGTTTTTTTTTCCAGTTTTATCAATTTACCTGAAAAAGTTTTGATTTTTTTAACAATTGGATAATATTCTGTTGTGCACATGTTCCACATTTTCTTTTTCCATTTATCTGTTAATGGATATCTGCTTCTATTTCTGGCTATTATGAGCAGAGTGAAAATGAACATGGTGGAGTTTTGCAGTAGGATGACAAGTCCTTTGGATATATTCATAAGAGTGGTAAAGCTGGATCCTGATGTAGATCCACTCCAGCGTCCTTAGGAAGCAGCATACTGATTTGCATAGTGCCGATACAAGTTCACACCCTTGCCAGAAATGAATGAGTGTTTCCCACATCCTCGTCAACATGAGCTGTAATTTGTTTTGTTGATCTTGGCCATGTGAATGGTGTAAGATGAAATTTCAGAGTAGTTTTGGTTTGCATTTCCCTGAACCCTAAAAATCTTGAACATTTCTTAACTGTTTCTTGGACATTTATTAGTCAGTTTTTGAGCTGGGCACCCTCTCTGGAGTTTGGTAGACCATTTAAACAGGGTTTTTGTTGTTGTTGTTTCTTAATGTAAAGATTTTTCAGTTCTTTATATATTTTAGATAATAACTCTCTATCAGACATGTAATTGGTAAAACTTGTTTCCCATTGTGTAGCCTGGTGCTTTGTCTGAATGATGGTGTCTTTGCCATATAGAAACTTTTCCATTTCATGAGATTCCATTTATTAATTGTTGTCTTAGTGCTGTGCTAATGGTGTCCTGTTCAGGAAATCCTTTCCTATGCCAAAGAGTTCAAGATGTCCCCACACTTCCTCTTTTATAAGATTCATGGTGTCTGAACAATGGGAATTATGTTAAGGTATTGATAAATTTGCAAGTTGAGTTTTTCAGGGTGATAAATATGTCTCTATTTGCATTCTTCTGTATGCAGCTATCCAGTTTGGCCACCACAGTTTGTCGAAGATGTTGTCTTTTTCTAGTGTATATTTCTGACTTCTTTGATAAAAATTAAGTGTCTATAGGTGTGTGTGGATTTATATCTAGCTCTTTAGTTCAATTTCATTGATCTTAATGTCTGTTTTTATGCCAAAACCATCATGACTATAGCTCTGTATTACAATTTGAAGTCTGGGATGGTAATAACATATAGCAATTCTTTCATAGTATAAGATTGTTTTAGCTATCCTACTTTTTTTTTATTTTGGGTGTGTGTGTATGTGTATGTGTATTTGTGTGTGTGTGTGTGTGTGTTTCCATATGAAGCTGGAAGATCCTTTCAAGATCTGTGAAGTACTGTTTTGAAATATTGACAGAAATTACATTGAATCTGTAGATTGTTTTTCTTGTACACCATCATTACTGGACCCTCACTGAGACTCCTATTGGATATCCTGCAGATGGAGAATCTGCAATTGTGGTTCTGCAGGACCAGTTCCTTCAGATACTCTGGCAGGTCACAGATGGGGTATATGTTGGGATGGGTCAACTCAAAGGCCTGGATGTGGGTCTGGGTTGTATCTGACTTGGTCAGTCTGGAGAGGGGACCACCCCCATCAAGTGAGGGACAGAGCCAACTCTTCTTCACCAATGTCATGGGGGCCAGATCACCCATGCCTGTGATGAGGGATGGGGCCATCTTTTCTGAGTATGGAGCCAGCTATCCCATGAGGCGTAGGACCAGTTCTTCTGCTGTGGTTGTCAACAAGTGGCAGAGCCAGCTCTCCCAGGGCCAGCAAACAGTGGTACTGGCTCAGCATGGCACTCAATTTCAATACAAATGGTTCCTATGGCCCCCTCTTGTAACATGGACCATGCAGATCCACACAGACACCAGCTACAGCAAGACTACAGAACCAGACATGGCCCTTGAGAGCATCTTGGGCCCAGATGTCAACATGGCTCTATGTTGTGATGCAGGCCATTCAGATATGTATGGCGTCAGCTGTAGACTGCAGCGTGACTCAGACACCAACATGTCCTCAGGTAGAGACCCAGCCCCCAGGTCTCTGCATGGCCTTCAGTAAAAATGGGAGGTATAGACATCAACAAAGACCCTGGATAAGTGAGGGCATCAACCCAGACATGATCCTTGGCTGCAGGATGTCAGCATGTCCCCAGATCTAGTGCAGGCCATGCAGATTGGCATGGCAATGGGAGTGGTATACCCTTAGATACCAACATGACTTCAGATGGCATCTCAGATCCTGGACATCTACACAGACTATGGACATAAACACAGACCCCAGCTGTGGTAGGACCATGGACCCAGATATGGCCCTGGGCTTCAGCTCAGGCCTGAATGACTCCATGGCCCCAGATGACAGCACAGGCCACTCATATATTTTGTTTTTATTGTTGTTTGTTTCTATTTTCTTGATTTCAGCCCTGTTTGATTATTTGTTGCCATCTATTCCTTTGTATAGTTATTTCTCCTTTTTTTCTAGAGCTTCCAGGTGAGTCTCTGTCCAATTTTTTAGTAGGAACTTACTGCTATGAACTTGCCTCTTAAAATTGCATTTTCTGTGTCCCATAGGTTTGGTTATATTGTGTTTTCATTTGCATGCAATTCTAAAACATTTTTAATTTCTGTCTTGACCTATCTTTCATTTAGTAATGAGTTGTTCAGTTTCTATGAATTCATAAACTTTCTGCTCTTTCCGTTTTGACATCCAGAATTCTTATAGGATGGAGGCTGTTATTTCAATATTCTTGTATCTGTTGGGATTTGCTTTGTATCTAAGTATGTGGTCAATTTTGGACAAACTTCTATGACTTGTGTGGAAAAGGTGTATTCATTTTGGTTTGAGTGAACTATTCTGTAGATATCTGCTAGGTCCTTTTGATTTAGGATACTACTTAACTCCAGTATTTCTCTGTTTAGTTTTTGTCTGCATGACCAGTCTATTGGTGGGATTGGAGTATTGAAGCTATCCACTATAATTGTGTGAGAGTCAATATGTAATTTCAGCTTTTGTAGTATCTCATCTATGAACCTTGGTACCCTTGTGCTTGGTGTACAAATGTTTAGAATTGTGATATACTCTTGACAAATTTCTATTTTGATAATGTAACATGCTTCTCTATCTCTTTTATACGTCTTCATTTGAAGTATATTTTGTTAAATATTAAAATGGAAACACCTGTTTGTTTCTTTGCTTCACTTGTTTGGAATATCTTCTACCATTCCTTTACCCTGAGGTGATGTCTATCCTTGGTGGTAAAGTATGTGGTTTTTGTTTATTTGTTTGTTTGTTTGTTTTGTATGCAGAGGAAAAATGAATCCTATTTTCTAATCCAATTTATTAGTCTGTGTCTTTTTTGGGGGGAATTGAGACCATTGATGTTGAGTGTTATCAACGAAGAGTACTTAGTTTTTCCACTATTTTGTTGTTATGGTATGGTCCCCCCATCTTTTTTATCTGCTGCTCTGAGAATTTTTATTCCTTAGTTTTTCTTACATATGGCTAACCTCTTCAGATTGAAGTTTTTCTTCTAGTGACTTCTGTAAAGCTGGATTGGTAGATAGATACTGTTTAAATTTGGTTTTATAGTAAAATGTTTTTCTTTTGTAATCTATTGTGGTTTTGCCTAGTCCAGTAGTCTGGACTGATACCTGCATTCTTTTAACATTCATAGACAATCTCTCCAGGCCATTCTGGCTTTTTGTGTATTAAGAATTTGGGTGTTATGATGAATCTGTCTTTATATATTAACTGGTCTTTTTCTCTTCCAGTTATTAACATTCATGTTGGACATTTAGTTTTTTGAATATCATGCACCCTGGGTAATTTTTTTTTGGCCCAGTATATTTGGTATTCTGTAAGCTTCTTGTACCTTGATAGGCACCTTCTTCTTTAGGTTTTACAACTTTTCTTCTATGATTTTGTTGAAATATGTTTTGTTCCTCTGCCCTGATTTATTTTCCTCTCTATCTTTTATTCTTATTATTTATAGGCTTGGTCTTTTTATATTGTCCCAGATTTTCTGGATTTTTTTTAACCTGGATTATTGGTAGATTTAACATTGATTTGATTGAGGTATCCATTTCTTCTACCTAGTCTGAAACACCTGAAATTCACTCTTCCATGTCTTGTACTCTGTATTATGTATGTCTAAATTGATGTTTGACTTCCTAAATTTTTCATGCCCAGTTTTATTTCATTTTGGGTATTCTTTTGTAATTCTATCTCATCTTTCATGTCTTGAACTGTTTTCCTCATTTCATTCCTCTACTTGTGTTTTCATAGAATTTGCTAAGACATGTATTCATGTCATTTTTAATGTCCTTGGCCATATTTAAAATTGTCATTTTGAACCTGTGTCTTATGCTTCAGTTATATTACATTCCTCAGCTTCTATTATAGTAGAGTTTCTGGGTTGTAATGTAGAAATACTGTCCTGGTTTTTATAGATTGTGTTTCTACGCTGGTGTTTAGCTTTTGAGATGGAATGATTGAAGTGATTTTAGGTGTTGATATTTTGTCTGTGTTTGTTTGGTAGTTGTTCATTTCCTTAGTTTCTGTTTTGTTGTCTTGATCATAGCAAATTTGATTTCTGGAGGTTGCCTGGTAGCAGTGGGAGAGTGCTTCTCCAGGGCAGTGGGTGACAGAGATGAGTAAAGATGGGCTATAATTGTCTTTAGGAAAGAGCTAAGGGAATCCTGTTTACATCTACAACAAGGTTTCCAGGGACTTGGGTTGTGGAGAAAAAAGGAGGTCCTGTACATAGGTTGTTGTAAGGCAACACACTGTCTGAAGAGAGAAAAGGATTAAAGTACTAGGGAAGCCCTGATTCTGAACACAGATTTGGACTTTCCAATGATGTGAGGTAGGAGAGGAGCATCTGTGTAGGAAGGTTGTTATTGGCATAGGGTGAAAATGCAGAGATTGTAAAGGGGGACACAAAAGACAGTGTGATTCATCTACCTAAGACCTTATAACGGGATCCTAGGTGAAGAGTGTTTCTAGGTATAGATGTCTGAAACAAGGGCTTAGGGGATAGAGGAAAGCTGCATCTACTGCAGTGAGGTAAAGTCTCCAGGGAATGGATGGAGGAAGGGAGGAAATGCTTTTGCTACATGATTGGGGAGACTATAGAGAATGACAGGTAGGAGAGTGGAAGCTGTATACCTGAGTTCAGATCAGGTATAGTTTTCAATGTATAGTATCATTATTAAAAGGTATTTTCGAGGATTAAAATGTATTAGAATTTATTTTATTGTTAAGCATTTATTTCTTTTTATTATATGAACTAGAGTATTATGTAAACTTTAATTCTTGGGTCCTGTGTGTGTGTGTGTGTGTGCGTGTGTGTGTATTCTCATTTCTAGAGGTTGAATTCAAGACCTTAACCATGCTAAGCAAATCACTCAACCATTGAATGTTACCCTCAGAATTTTGTTGAGTCTCTTACAAATGAAATTGAAACTTAGATAACTTTCCTGTTATTACTTATAAAAATAAATTCTTTTACCATTAAAATTTTTTTCTCTGTGACTCCTGTTGAACACATTGGACACATTTAATGTTGCCTCTCAATTATTGGTCCCAATTTTTACTGGAACTTTTTTAATCTTTTTTTTTTTTTGAAATCTTTTTCTCTTTAACATTTCACATTTGTTGTTTCAAAAGTCATTTTTTCACTCACTTCCTTCTCCATCATGTTCTCTGTACTTAGTAAACCCATATTGTAAATATTTTAGTGAATACATAGTACATTTACATCATTATAGATAGCTTCTAGTTCCCCATTATAGCCTTTGGGTGTTCTTCTACTTTCCAGATTATTCTTGAATTTTCTAGGTTTCTTTCTTTGCTGACAGGTTTGTGGGTTGTTGGGGTTAGTTCTTTGAGGTGAGTTTTGGTAGATGTCCCATGTTACCTACAAATACTTGATCTTCTTGGTTCTTCTTCTCTTGTGCTGCCTTTTTAAAAATTAAAATCCAGTCATCTCAGCACTGTCATTTGGTTGCTTATTATTTTCTGCTTTTAGAATTAATACTATTTTGCTGATCCATTGTGTGTCAACTATGTAAAGTATGTTGACTAATTCTAGAACTTAATATGTTTCTCTAAAGATTTTTGAATTTTCAATTTCAGGTAATTAATCAATCCAGTTAACTACAGACAAGTATACTTTTGTCTACTGGTTTGAAATTTAATATGATCCATCATATTTTTCTTCTGCTTGTTTGGAGATTTTTTCATAGACCAGGTTAATTCAGTGATTTGAAGAGGTGATTCTTGAAGAAGATAAAAAAAATCAATAGACGTACCCTAACCAAAAGAAAAAGAACACCCAAATTAACATATTCAGAACTGAAGAGGGAAACATTCCAACAGACACCAAAGAGCATTCTAAGAGAAAGTTATCAGGGAATATTTTAAAGCCCTATATTCTGTTAAATTGGAGCACCCAAAAGCAATGAACACAATTTAGAGTCATCCAAATACCCAATTATAACCAAGAAGAGATCAGCAACCTAAACAGATCAATAATAAATAAGGTGAGTGAAATTCCATTAAAAACTTTCTGACAAAAGAAAACCCATGCTCATCTGGATGAAAAGCAGAATTTTGCAACGCCTTCGAAGATCTATAAGTGATAGATCTCAAATTATTCAAAAATGAAAGGAAGAAACAAAAGAAGGAGGGGAGGGATGGCAGGAGGGAGACAGGGGGCAAAGAGTTGTGTCCTATTTTGAATGACTTTGATACTCTGCTGTTCCAGCATTTGGGCAGAATTGAGTAAAAGATTTTCTGTTGGGGACACTTTTTGGACCAGACTGTAAGGGGTGTGTTTTCTCTCTCTGGACTATTGGTCATGATCTGTCCTTCACAAACTTAAAATAAAAAGGCAGAATATAATTCTTTAATTCAGAAAGACCAGCAACACACACTATTAGTATATTTACATTTTTCTTTTAAATTTATACATATGGATTGAGAGTGGGCGAACATAGTCAAACTAAAGGAAGAGAAGAGGATTTTAAATATTAGATTAAATAATGTTAACTTAGAGTAAAAAGGCACAAAGCTTTAAAACCTTGATACAAATTGGACTTTCTTCAAAAATATGTTTTAGTCTTTAAAAAATTAAAAACAATTGACTAATTTCAGACATGAAGGAAAACATAAAATATATTTTTACAAATATGTATGTAAAATAACCAATCATTGTTTTTCAATTTTTTAAAAACTTCCTCTTACTGTGCATATGTGTATGTTTGAGTGTGTGCTTTTGCACACAACTGGGTGTATGTGGCATTGGATACTTGTGGGGTCAGAGCACAGTTTTCAAAAGTTGGTTTTTGCCTTTACTCTGAGAGCCAAGGGATCAAATTTAAGTCATCAGGCTTAGTGGCAAATGCCTTTACCTGCTTTCCCATACTACCAAGTTAAAAACTCTTAAAAGTAAATAACATAAGAGCAAATAACTCTTAAAAGTTAAGATTAGAGAAAAATCTACTTAATGTATGATAGTAACATTTACAAACTTACTTCTCAAAATCTAAAGATAGTCATTAACCAGATGCAAAAATATTCAAAATTATTATTTAACTGGGAAATACAAGTTCAGTCAGAATGAAGGGCAACCGCTTAGACTGATCTGCATGCTCTCTCCAACCTTGTGTTTCACAGTCTCAGATGTCAGTTGCTTTTGTTTAATCTCTGCCTGTTTGCCTGGTCCTCTACCACGAACTAAACTTTCATTCTTTGTCACATTGTAGGAGGAGACATTTGAATGTGACATTTACCAGTTTCAAACTACTTTGAAGTCTACCTTACTGTTGAGTGAAACACTGATACCAAGCCTTACAGGAAGCTCTGCAACCTATATTCGATTGCAGTTTAATTAAATCACATTCAAATTTCTGTAATTTAGTAATAGGACATATTTAGTGATTGTAATTCTCAAAGAGAAAAGACAGGCAGAGAAGCATGCTGTTAAGGCTAAAGAAAAGTATTAACGAAGATTTCAGAGAGAATCTTAAAGTTCAAGTTACATGGAGAATGAAAGCACAAGACAATTTTCCCTCCTCAGTTAGAGAAAAAAAAAAAAAAAAACCTTAGCTATTGACTGACAAATCAGATCTGAATAAAAGAGGCCCTCCAAAACAGACTCTTTGGTCTAAGCTATTGCAGAGATCTTCAGTCCTCTAGAAATTTCATGAAGGATTTTCAGTTTTCGAGAAGTACTTTTCAAGCATCTCAATTCTGCTAATAAGTGAATGTTATGGTGAAAATAAAAACTGTACCAAGCAAATCAAAGGAAGCAAATATAAAGGAAATTTTATTCAAGGCTGTAGCAACAGGGAAGATTTCAGTCTGAGAATCAATGTTGAATGGTGAGGGATGAAGCTTCATGAGGTATCTGTGTTTCCGAATTGTCTTAGTCCAAATTAAACTTGTCTTTTGTTTTTATGACAGGAGAAAATATTACATTTTGATCAAAAAGTTCACTGTGACAGTTGGTTAGGATTCTGGCTCCCACAGAAGCTGGGAGATAAAATCATACCCTTTTGATTATAATTCAGAGGTTGATCTTACTTAGGTCCTCAGAAAAGACAGTCCTAAATTAGAGATTTCTCCTCCTCCTCCTCCTCCTCCTCCTCCTCCTCCTCCTCCTCCTCCTCCTCCTCCTGCTCCTCCTCCTTCTTCCTCTTCCTCTTCCTCTTCCTCTTCTTCTTCTTCTTCTTCTTCTTCTTCTTCTTCTTCTTCTTCTTCTTCATCTTCTTCTTCTTCATCTTCTTCTTTATCTTCTTCTTCTTCCTTCTTCTATATCTTTATTGGTATGTATATATGTATAGTATATGCATTTAACTATTAACTGGATAGTTGATGAATTCTAAAGGTCCCTCTGTTTCTATTTGCCCTCCCCACATCGGAGGTGGGACTACAGACCTGTGCCGCCATATCTGCCAGCTTTATGCATTCTGAGGCTCTGAATGCATGTGCTCATGCTACCATAGCAAATATTTTACCAGCCAAGCCATCTTTTGATTATACTATTTTATATTCAGCTATTAGCTTTGGTTTAGCTACAACAATAGAAATTATCCTTAAGCAAAAATCATGTGCCTTGATTAGGAAATGTAAGTTGAATGCCTATGAAAATACACCATTTTCTTCTAATGCATCAAGGCCAGAGCAAGGACAAAATTGCTTGCTCTGGTTGCACACACACATAGGGATTTAATAGGAATAATTTCCCCTAATTGATCAAGGAAATGCATCTTTCCTCTAATAGCAATGAGAATAGAATTGATAATGCTTGCCAGGCTCCAACTTAAGTCTTTTCTAAACAGTTTGTCAAAAATGATGTGACATGCATATTATTTTGAGAGCAAGAGAGGTTGAATTTAATCAGTGCCTTTTGTTTTCTTGCTATTTGCTTTGATTGCTACAGCTTAGCTCTTTGGTTCTGTTGAGTCATTATTTGTTCCTCCCCATCCTTCCTTACTTCTCTTTGTTCCATTAGCATCTTTATTTTATAATTACTTTATTGTTTGATCTGAAGCACACTGAGTACTTAAATGATTATTTGGTTTCTTTTTCCCTTAATCAGAAACTTTTACATCAAGGGAAAGTAATTTGAACAAATCTGACCTAAACTTTTGAATTATATTTCTTTATGTAGCTGTGGGAGTTAGTAGCAAGCATTCTAGTGAAAAGTAGATAATTATGTGAATTAACGTAATACCCTTCAGGTAGGACATGCTGTATTGATTGTCCCAGTTGATGATATTAGGATATACACACACTACTTCTCTTATCAAGCAACAGAAAACATTCCTCTACACCTTAGACTTGCCTGAATCATGTGACTTGCATTTTTCTGTAGATAATTAATAAGCTGTTCTTGCCAGTTATAGGACTATGGACTCAAAATGATACCTGCATTTTCCAAGAGTATAAGCCTTGAACAGTTGCAGCTGTCCTATGTCAGGGAACTCCAACTGATCATCATAAACTGAGTGCAAGTGTTCAGAGACTCGAGGTCAAGATCAGCTACATTTGTTCTTATAACTGAGCTTTGGTGTACAAAGATTCAGAAACAAAAAGAATGCTTATATTTCCCACCACTGAGGTTTTCTGACACTCAGGTGTTAAGTAAATTCATCTAATTCTTGTTTATTAATTTCATGTATATAATTATGTTAAGTCCCCGCTGAGGGTCATGCTGCCAGCCAAGATAGCAGGATAAATACTAAATGAACAATTGCAAATGTCATTGACAATGTCTCTCTCAACTGACATGGGTGTGGAAAACAGGAAAGCTGGTCTATGTCAATACCACATGGATTTTTGTATCACATGGGAATAAGGGTTCACAGAGTCCCTGAAAGGGCACTTAGCTCAGGTCAAGTTGATTTTCTGATTGAGGTTGATTGTGGGAACCTTAAATTAAACTGAGAAGATACTAAGTATATACAAACAATGATAACAGAGAAACTACCTGTCCTGTCTTAATTAGGATTTTCATTGCTATGAAGAAACACCATGAATTCAGCAACTCTTATAAAGGACAACATTTCATTGTGGGGGTCACGTACAGTTTCACAGGTTCAGTCCATTTGAACATGATGGCAGCATGGTGGCATACTGGCAGACAGAGTGCTAGGGCTGAGAATGCTACATCTTAAAGGCAACAGGAAGTCAACTAAAACACTGGGCAGTATCCTGAGCAAAGAAAACCTTAAAGCCTGCCCCCACAATGGCATACTTCCTTCAATAAGGCAATATCATTCCAGTAAAATCATACCTCCTAATAGTGCCACTCCCTATGAGATTATGGGGGCCAATTACATTCAAGCTACCACACTTTCTAAATTGTTTTCTAATGTAAAAATGAACAGAGTTTGGGGTAGATAGCAAGTAATTGAAAACAGAAAGACACATGTTTATTTAGAAAAAAATAAGTCCGAGGATGTAAGCAATGAAATGATTAGAGCATACATGTTCTTATGTTCCAAATGCTGAGCAAAATTCTGAAATTATATAAAACAATTTGAAGATGGAAAAGAACTATAGGTAATGTGGCTGTAACATAACAAGAGCTCTTTATAGCAGCTGTGGGGTAAGAACTGTGTGTGTGTGTGTGTGTGTGTGTGTGTGTGTGTGTGTGTGTGTATGTGTGTGTGTGTGTGTGTGTATGTGTGTGTGTGTGTGTGTGTGTGTGTGTGTGTATGTGTGTGTGTGTGTGTGTGTGTGTGTGTGTGTGTGTGTGTGTGTGGTGGCGAGAGAAGTCATATACAAGAGCTGTGCAATAGAAGGCTGGTCAGTAATTCAGACAATTAAAGAGGAGGATTGGTTATACTTGAAACCATGGAGACCAAGCAAATATCAAGAGCAAGCAAAAGGATGATATTTTAAGAAATGCTCTCTAAGTATTAGGGCAAGAAATTTAATGAACTAGATTACACATTGTGGACTGGGTATTCCAACAACGGCCTTCTGAATGCTGCCTAAGAAGAGAACCAGGTTCCTAACTTGTGATACTGGGCATCTCCACAATGCCAGTCCAGGACTGAGAGTCTGGAAGCTCAATGGAGACTCTCTATTGAATCCACATTGAAATGTCAAGGAAGTGAAACTCTGAAGTCAGCATGGGGCCATAGAGATACACTCACTCAGAAAGAAAGGGGCTTTGCAGATACCTCTGCTTTCATCCTCTGACTATCAGCCCATTAGAAATCTCACTCGTATCCAGGGAAGATCTTCTTCCCATTCACTGTCTCATATGACTATATTTTCTGGAAACACCCCTACAAATAGCCCCATTTTAGCCAATCCCAGCCATCTCCTAATCCATTCAATTTGACCACCAAGACAAACATTAGAGATGGAGAACGAGACTAATCCAAGCAATATCTGTTATAAGGACAATAAGAATTTGAAATAAAGGAAGGAGGGAGGGAGGAATGGAAGGTAGGAGGCAAGGAAAAAGTCATAACAATCCCACATGAAAGGAAAATGAGGAATTAAGTTAGCGCATGACATCAATTATGTAATTGAGTATTCCATGTGAACTTGCAAAATGTTCTGAGGTGGTGGTTGATTGAATGATAATGTAACAACTGAGACAGGATTAGTGGCCTGGCAATGATCTTTGAAGCTTATATTTGAATGCAGTGATCTTCAGAACCTATATTTATGCTACAAACTGAGTAATTTTAACCTCTGGATTGTATCTTCATTGATGAGAGTTCCAAAATAAGAACTTAGTAAATAGCCAAACACGGGAACCAATATTTTCAACTTCTGGGAGACCATTTCTTTTTCTACACTCCTTTGATCTCAGAAGCCCAGATGACTTCACATAGAGAGCAACAGGGGAACAGACCATCTGAAATCAGAGATCTTTGATTGCTTCTTGTTCTGAGGCACAAGAGACTAAGTGCACAAGACCGGCTGGCCCATGGAGGGTCTAAGACCACATAGAATTCAAAACACACATCTTTGCTAATGCCCCATTAGTGTGGGCCAACTGGTGACAAAGCTCCTGCATCTGTTTGACTTAGTGGATCACAATTCTCCAGCACCCTTTACTTTCATTTTTGATGATTCTCACTATGTATGTATGGATGGATTTCCCTTGTGCCTTTTCCTGGGGAATTTTTGTGTGGGCTTTGAAGGATGAAGGTGTACAAAAGGGCAACCTCTATAAACAAAATATTTATTTGGATAAAATACCTACCACCATGGAGCTATATAGTGTGATAGCTCTGCCTATGTCCATACAAGTTAACACTAAGCTATTAAAAAATTTAGGTAAGCAACACATGCTTGATAAATAAAGTATGTTTGTTAATCAAGATTTATAAATTCCTAAGGTCTACTCAGGTTCACAGTAGTATTTGTCTAGCCTTGTCTTTGCTCACTTTTAAGCTTTAGTTAATTGGATAAACTAAGCCATATAAGAAACTTGAGTATTGTATAAGGGAGTGTCTGATCCATCAAGAAAGTCCTAAGGTCAGGCACTTTGAAAAACTCCTATGCTCTCAGGGACTTGAAAGAAAATTTCTGCTTGGTAAAAATAAATAAATAAGGGCTGGAGATTTAGCTCAGTGGTAGAATGCTTTCCTAGCAAGCGCAAGGCCCTGGGTTTGGTCCTCAGCTCCGCATAAATAAATAAATAAATAAATAAATAAATAAATAAATAAATAAATAAATAAACGAAGGGAATGAATGAATGAATAAATAAACAAATAAATAAATGAATGAATGAATGAGACATTTTATGTCTGTCTAGAAAAATTTGTGACACTTTCATTAGCATTTGAGAGTGCCTATTAATCTGTCTAAGACAATGCTAATTTCTTAACCCCTGATCATAAACCACACCCTATCTTACATGCCCCCATTCCCCATTCTCCCATTTAATTCTTTGTGTAATTATAGAGTAAAAAAGGTATAGTTTTTCTTCAATAAAGTAGTTGTCATCCCAATTCACCCTCAGATCATGTCCATCTCTTCTTTTACCCACCTACTCCACATCTCCTTTTTTGTGACTTGAACCCCAACAACGCAGGATTCAGGCACCACATTCATTCAACTTCATCCTATCTAACTAGAGTTCTGCATATAAGTAAGCATGGGTGATATCAGATAATGGACTTTCAAGCTGATTAGTACCAAAACCTTGTTCCACAGGATAGTGAAATTATGTGCAGTCGGCAGTGGAGAGACAGAGAGAAAGACAGAGAGAAAGGGAGAGACAGAGAAAGAGAGAGACAGAGAGAGAGAGGAGGAAGTGCAGATGTGCCATTGTGTAGACTTGGAGGTCAGACATCAACTTTCAGGATTCTTTCTCCCCTTCTATATGATTGCAGCAGTCTCTCTTGCTGTTAGCTGGTCAGTCTACTCCATATTAGTTATGTGAGCCTCCACCCTATTCTTCCAATTTCATTCTCCATTTTACTACCATGTTTGCTTTTTGTGTCGGTTCTGGGGACTTGGGTAGTCAGCTTTACATGGAAAGTTCTTTTTTACCTGCAGAGCTACAACCCTCTAGCCCACAATACATACATACATTTTCCTGAAAATATGGTTTCAGAATGCTCTGGCTTCAAACTAGAACCAGGCTCATGTTGTTATACATTCTGTAGTACTGTCCACACACTGTGACCTGGACATAGCAACACAAAGAAAATAAAGCATGAGAAAAAAAAGAGATGACTTCCTCCTTAACTAAACTTGGCAGCAGTAAAATCGACAACTGTGGTCATATTTTATTTGTGCACCCCAATAAAGCTTATCTGAGGATCTTAGGAAAAAGCCAGCCACTATATTAAACATAGAAGTCAGGCAATAGTAGCATGTGCCTTTAATCCTTGCATTCGGGAGGCAGAGATTCATCCAGATCTCTGTGAGTTCAAGGGCACACTGGGAACAAAGGTAGCCATGTTGGGACGTGCCTTTAATCCAGTACTAGTTAACCATAAAGGTTACAAAAAGATTACAAAAGAAGAAATAATTTTATTTTGAAGATTTAGAGGGATCTTTTGTTTAATTAATCATGATGCCAGGACAACTGAAGCTCTTACCCACAGACTGCACCACATAACTTGGCAAAGTCAATATACTCTTCATTTTTCTTTTTCTGCTTTGGATGAATTATTAATTGATTAAACTGTCATGTTCAGAACACAGATGGCACATGACTTTAGGATGTGTCCATTAATAGCAAAGACTTTTATAGAGTCAACCATTGCCTTTAAGTGATTATAGGTATGCCCAGGCTTTTCTTGGCACACACTCTCACTCCCCTGTAATCATCTTTTTATACCAGAGCTTGTAAATACAGAGCTAGATTTTCAGCCTGCATCTCTGGAATGATATTGTTTGGTATAAATCAAAGGAATAAGTCAAAGTGTCATGTGGTATCTACCTCCTCTTTCTTCATTTCTACTCTGTCCACTTGTTCTTCTTCCTCTGGTCCCTTTCTTCTGAACATTGAAGGGCGTTCCATTCTTTTTCTATGTTGCTGGACAGAATGGCCTTACTTAGGTTTTTCTGTGAACTCTTACCTTTCATAAATGTTTCCTGTTCCTGGCATCTAAAATTTTTTCTACTTAAACTTTAAATAGTATAGAAGAAAACTTGACCTTATGCATTTTGGATTTTAATACCAGCTGTACAATAGTATCACTAACAAATAACTGATCCAAATGGTTTCTTTTATCTTTCTATAAAGTAATATAAATGGTCTTATTTTGGTATGAGAATGTATTTTTATATATTTAAAATAACTATTTATAACATAGATGGTGTTGATTTTTGCAGTGCACTTACCCTGTAAGTAAAAGACTCAAACATGGCAAACCTGCTAACAACAGTTTTATCAAAGAGAAAAAGAAGCAAAAGAAGATGTGCTCAGGCCTGTGAGAAACACCTGAAAAGAGAGGGGAACATACACAAGACCTGCATTTTAAGGACTAGCCTGCACATATGCCCTCAGGTCCATGCAGCTACTCAATGCAAGCACATAGATTACACGAATGTGAATTATGTGACCACAAATTGCATGGGTTTATGTGGGACATATGACCTGGAAAGCATGCACGATCACTGGGGTGTGATATTAGATGGTACTTTGAAAATTATGATATTGTGGATGATAATGTCAAATTGGTTAGAGAAATAGTAAATTCCTAACATGATCTAAAGGAGAGAAAGGCCTTCCTTATGCTTAGAATTTTAAATGGCTCTTAAATGGTCAAATTATTATTTTTTTAAGAATGGACAAATTTTCCAGAAAGGAATTGCAATGACTATGCACAGAATATCTGTTGTGGAGTATTCTAAATGCTTCAGGTTAAAACTTCTACATGTGTATGACTAGCCTGGCATAAATTCTAAACCTTAGATTATCTCCCAGTCTATCTGGCTGTCTTCCATCAATCTGCCTACCTACCTCTTGTCTGTCTACAATGTGTACTTGAGATATGGGTACAAATACATCACTGTTTAGTAAGTGCCAGCAGCAGTTTCTTCTGTCACGAGGGTGTAGAGAAATTTTGGATTTATATCTTCTAAAGAATATTTTCATCATTTAATCTAAAAAGGGGGAAATTGTTTTCTAAAACATTGTAAGTTTGGCATGTTCCTTATCCAAGAATTCATAAGTTATTACTCAGAGAGCAAAGTGATCTACAATTCAGATAGAGGCTGTGTGGGAAAAAATATTATTTTGTCATTTGTTCATCTTGTTATTTTTCTATTTCTCATTGTGTGTGAAAGAGAGAGAGAAAGAGAGAAAGGAGAGAGAGAGAGAAAGAGAGAGAGAGAGATCTTTGGTAATGCACAAAGACATAATGGGATTGTAAGGAAATGAATATTGCTAATGGGACAATGGGAATACATTCCTTTCTTTTTCTGGAGAATTCACTAACCCTGGTGTGTAGCATGAATCTTAAAGGTACTTATTAATAAAATCAAATCTGAGGCCAGTTATTGAGGTGAATGCCAGAAGATCAGAGAAACAGAACAAGCCACAGCCTCCTCATCTTGCCAATTCCTCAGCTGATCCTGTTTCCTCAGACTGGAAGCCTCTGAGTCCTCATCCAGAATGAATCTCACCTGAACAGCTGCTCAAAAGCCTAAAAGCTTAACCAGCCAAATCTTCTAGTTTCTGGTCTTCACGCCTTATATATCTTTCTGCTTTCGGCCATCACTCCCTGGGATTAAAGGTGTGTGACTCCAAGTCTGGCTGTTTCCAATGTGGCCTTGAACTCTTAGAGATCCAGAGGGATTTCTGCCTCTGGAATGCTAGGATTAAAGGTGTGAGTATCACCATTTTCTAGTCTCTGTACCTAGTGACTGTTCTGTTCTTTGACCCCAGATAACTTTATTAGGGTGCACAATATTTTGGGGAACAAAATACCACAGCCCTGGTGTTTATGCTACTTTAAATATTATTAGTTACAAAATGCAAGCATACTATTTAATTATTTATTTATTAAATAGGATCCCTGGGGCTCTCTATGTAGATTAGACTGCCTCCAACCTGCAGAGATCCACTTGTCTCTTCCTCCTGAGTATTGATGTACCACTATGGCCATCTCCATGCTTATTTATAAACGTCAGAATTACTAAATTTGTGTCTTCTTTTTATTGGACTCCAGGGAGCAGAATTTATTATTTTCACACAACAGAAGGGTAATGATGACAATCTACCTATCATCTAGCTCATAGCTCAATTAATATGGATGACTCTCAGTAGGAATTACTTAAACTCTCATTAGAGAAGAAATTGTATGCATGAGAAATATGCAAATATATTATGATTTTAAAAGTTATTCAACATTTTTTTTGTATTTCTGGAAGATCAAATGGAAAATGGACAACTCAGTAAACGAGTCTCTTGAACTTGACTTATTCCCTACAAAACCAAGAGAAGCAGACACGGACAAACAATGAGTTCTCCCAAAGAGGAGCAGTTACAAGCAAATATATCCTAGCTAGTCCAGATACACATCAAAGAGAGCTTTGATTAACTATCATCAAGCACACATAAATGATGGGACTTTTAATATGAGGACCAGTTGATAGATAACCAGCAGTAAGCTAATGACTGTGTTCTAACTATTAAAGCAGTGGCTGACCCATGCCAGTTGAAGGGTAGGGAAAGCAAGTTTGGATTTTTATCCCAACAAAACTGCTATGGCTTCTACTTCTTCTGAGGTATTCAATGGACAAGTCAGGAAAACAAATTTATTCTAATAATTATCTCTGTTATATTTTTTGTTTTTCTTAAATCAAGGAGAAAGATGGTCAAAAATGACCATTTCAAAGAGAATACTGCCAGTAAGGGGTAGAGAAATGTACTTCACTTTTGAATTATACTTAAAAGCTGAAGCAACAGAGATTCTTGTGATTCAGAGAATGAAAAATGAAAACAGACCACTGAGAAGTCAAGAGTGACATGCTATGGACAATTGCACACAATTGTGCTGATTTCCATAAAATTAAAATACAATAAAGTTGTGACACTATTCTAAAATATAAGAGGAAAATGCTTTCTTTTGATATAATGAACATGTCTGATAATATGTGTCTGTGGTTATGTATGGGACTTGGTGGCATAAACTTGCACAGTACCACAGCATTTACTTTAATGTAGGGAATCCCAAGATACTGAAATGTGATTGTAGGAAAATTAACATTTAGTGGGAAATGCAGAATGGTAGAAAAATGTTCTCAGCAAATTGTTTTGCTTCACATGCTTAACCAGTAAGAATAAAGCTATACTTGCTAAACTCTTCTAGGAACACTGTAATTTACATGCAAAATAAGTTCAGGTGGAAGTATTTGAGAATATGAGTGTAATGGGATGACCATTTATCCAAGATTATTACTCTAAAGTCTCCTTAAGAGAGGCATAAATTTGACCCCAAATAACACAGTGTGTAATAACAGCAGTGAACCTATCTTGTTCTCCTTCTAAGTTTCATGCCTGCTCAGAGGGACATTTGAGCCTGGCAGCCAACATTTTGATTCAAGTGACAATCCCAGCCCAAACATGCTAAAAATTCTGTCTTTTACTCACAGAGGGGCATAGGCTGTTTTATCTGAAAGGCTAAATGTTTTAAGAAGGACACAATAGTGTAATAGGTTGACAACAAAAAAACTGGAGTCAAATACACCTAGGTAAAATCTAAGTAATTGAGCTGTTTTTTTGGCCATGAAGACCAGTGCATTTCAATGTAAACTGAGAAGAATGGGGGCTCAGAAGAACTCTGTCAGTAAAGTCCTTGCACCAAATACATGAGGACCTGAGTTTGGATCCTCAGAATCCACATTAAGAAGCCAAAGGAGGGGAAATAGAACATGGTAGTATAAAGGGTTAAAAAGGAATAATGGAGCAGAAAAAGTTAAATGGGATAGAGGCTGAAAGTACAGGGTAGATAGAGGAAACATCGAAAGGGATAACTAACTCTTAACACATAATGAGAAAGTCATGTAAAAATCTGCTATTGTAGAAGCTTCTGGAAATAGATCCATACACACATAAAAAAGTTTAAATGGAGTGCTCTATAATGTGGCAACAATATCCCCACTAACACATTAAAAGCCCAATGCCAGGAATGAGCTACCTCTTCTGGAAATATTGGCCAGCAAGGTCTTATAGACATCTAAACATTACAGGTTACTATCAGTGACCTTGGCTGCACTCCAGAACTTAATGGTAAGATGCTGTTGTTGAAAACAACACATCTTTGTGTCATGTAAAATGAAAAAATTAAGGGAGTATTTACCAAATACAAAGGTTTCACTCCCAGTGGCTATTGTTCATGTTGCTGGAAGGTGTTACTGAATGAGTAAAGCAATCTTACCAGTCTGACTCTGCTGTCAACCTTGAGTGCTACAACAAGCAGCTTGGTAAGATAAGCACACTGGTGCCCATGTTATGGGACTTCATGCCCATTTTATGATTGGATTTAAAGCCTGCTCTACAAGTTTAAATCTGTATTTGGCCCCATCATCAGGGCAAAGAACCTATGGCTAGAAAGACCATACACCTAAAGGAGAACCTAGTACTCTTATTTTGCCAAATGGGAATATTAAACTGACTCCTAGTGACTCATCATTATATCCCCAGATTAGAGAATCTCTCAACTGTCCCCAGAGAAACTTTAATTGCAGTACAGTATAATTAACATCAATATCACCAAATGGTCAAGGTACATACAGATAATTAGACAGTAAAATTCTCATCCTTAAAAGGACATCCGTCTCTCATTCCCCATCCAAAGACTCAGATTCTTTTCAGAATTGTGGGTGGAAAGATTGTAGGAGCCAGAAGTAGTGTATAACCACAGGTAAACCCTATTTTCCAGACAGAGTATGACAGTTGAAAATTAAATTCACAATAGTTCCAACAGGATGCATAAGACTTGAACATGCCAAGCCAGAAATAATCCAAGTATGGATAGAGATAAGCATGAAGTACCACCAGTAGGATAAGAATATATTAGCAACTGATAACTTCTCAGAGAAAGAGAGTCAGTTTTCTTTAAGTGGGCAGCACCAATGGATGGACCATGCTTCATTAAAGGCCACATATTCAAAGCTATACCAGTACCAAATTTACCTGACAGGTTTGAAAAGGGGTCAGAAAACTGGGTGAGTAGGGAAAGGAGGATGGGTCTTTGGGGGTCTAGGAAAGATATTGATGTGATCAAAACACATTATATGAAATTTTCAAAGAATTAAGACAAAAATGAGAAAAAGCACCCAACAGAAAGAAAATCATGCTTTGAAATAGGAACCTTGCCAATTAATAGGGACTTCTGAAGTCAAAGATCTTGAAGAAGTACCTACAACTGCCACATAAATGTTACTAAACCAAATGTTATCTTCACAGAGAAATTTAGTTTTCATTCCTTATCAAGAAACTTCTCTTTGAAATAAATGAAGGGAATTACAGAAATCCATAGTCAATGAAAATGTAGAGAACAGAGGATCATGTGATGACTAGTCTCAACTAATACATATATAACACAGCTTCTAACTAAGACTCAGGGAATATCACAGAAGTGGAAAAATTTTAAGATTCAGAGAAACAAAACATGTACTGTGAGTTTTTGTTTCCTTGAACTGTCACAGAAGTTCCACCCATGAAGTTTCATCAACATTGCTAACTAAACACTACCTGAACAATGACAACACCAACAGACCAATCAATATGGATGGGGGAAATCTCACAGGACCTCAACCCTAGACAATACACACACACACACACACACACACACACACACACACACACACACACACATTGGAAATAAGAAATGCTGAGATAGAGAAATAGTCTTCACCAGGGGAGAGGACCCCCTATTGGTTATTTAATATCAAGTGGTCGGCACTGAAATTATATGCACACAGACAAGGAAAATTTCATGTAATATGTAGATTGAACTTATATTTTTAGGAACGTATACATACACACATACATACACACACACACACACACACACACACACATACACACACACACACAAACACACACAGAGTATAATCAACAATTAAAGAAAAACAGTCCATAAATTTGAGATAGCTGAATGATTGCAGGAGAACGCTTGAAGAGATGAAAGGGAAAGGGGAATATGAATCCCCAGGAGTGCCTTGATCCTGGAGGACATGGGAATGGAGGGGAGGGGCTGGGGGAAGGTGGGGTGGGGGCGGGAGGGGGGAGGACAGGGGAACCCATGGCTGATGTATAAAACTTAAAACACATAGTAATAAAGAAAAAAAAACAAAAAAGAAAAGAATTATAATAAAATAGTAAAGAGAAAATCAGGCCAAGAGTGGTAGCAGGTGCCTGTAATCCTAGCACTGGGGAGGTTTAACTAGACATAGCCTTAGTGCTTGCTACCAGGCTAGTCTGGCTGTATTAGTGATCTCCATGTTTAGTGGGATATAATATCTCCAAGAACATAGTGGATAATTATAGAAGAAAGCACCTAATGTTGCCCTTTGGCCTCCACATGCACATCTACCAGGCACCTCCATACATATACTTAATTATTTACACACAGACATCTACCTGTAAAAAGAAAAAAAGCTCAATAATGCTATTTTGAAGACTATGATGACTTTCAGCAAAGTGGGTTGAATAGACTGTTTCTTTCTGCATTGAAATTAGGATACTTTTATTACACTACTTCATATACTGTCCTTTAGTTAAGATGATAGAGAATCCACTGAGAGCACAGTTCCATGCTCTGAGCACTGGTTCTGACCCAGTCCTCTCTGTGTCCCTGCCCATAATTAACTACAACACTTTATTCTGGTCATTAAGGCTGAATGAGAGGAAGGGTGATCCTGGCCGTGGGACTGCAGAGAACTAAGTGATAGTAAATGGGGTCCCTCCTTTCTGCTCGTTCAGCACTGAATTCCAAAAAGCAGCTTTTAATCTAACTAGCTCTTGTGCATCATGCAAGGGAACTTTAAGGCAAACTTTCTGCTTGAGAACTACCTTAGTTAATTGCATGAGTAATCCCTGGTACCTTTATCCATATATAGTCCCACTGTCATTGTGTCATTAGGAAGAGTGATATGAGGAAGCACATCCATTTACTCAGCCTACATTAGCAGTTGGTAAATGTGGTTTTACTGAAAGTTAAATGAGAAGCTAAACTCAGCAATTTAATCCCCATAATGAGATACCAATTATTTCAAGAATCTTCATGCCCCCTTTGGTTATAGATTGCTGTTTGCAGATATCAACTAGTCAATCATTTTCACCACAAAGCTTCTTATTATATAAAATGATTTTAATCACTGAAGGTTTTTGGAGTTTCAGAAAGACAGCACAAAAATTCCCTAACAAAACACCCCAAATCAGATACAATCAATTCCATCTTTATCTAGATACAAAGAGAATATTGGATCATGGGCTTCCCATGCCTGCATTATCTGCACCAAAGATAGGCACATGTTAAAAAACAAACAAAAAAAAACTACCTAATTTGATTAAAATATTTGTGCAAAGAAAATTAAATATGAACTTACTAGTTCAAGAGCATCGGAGGGCATTTCAACTATTTAACGTGTTTCTATATTCTATATATTCAAACACACTTAACTTAAAAAAAAATCTATCAATAGCTTGTAACATTAAATTCCAAGTCTATAAAATGGATGGTTTGGTTATCTGAATGGACCAAACTAGTGGCCATTTTATGTCAATAAAAACCTGTTCTTTTCATAGCAAAAGAAGTTACAACATGAAGAATTCAACGTCATGGGGACAATAGAATCTCCCTTCATGAATAATTCTTGTCTACTTTGTTGAGGCAGCATCATGCTCTAGTCCAGGAGACCTGGAACTCTCTGCACTAACTTTGAACTAACAGTAGTACTCCTACCTCAGCATCCCAAGTTCTCAGATTCAAACAGTGAGATACTGAGCCTGGCACTGTAACTACTATTTTTGTTTGTTTGTTTATTGTCATTTTAAGACAGGTTCCTGGAACTTGTTCCACAGACAAGTCTGCCTTGGACTCACAAAGATCCCCTCAACTAATTTTGGTACACAATATGCTAAGATTTTAGTGAGATGCCATAAAGCAATTCCTACCTTCAAATATATCTATCAAGTGCCAACAAGCAGGCTGTTATGGGTGCTGAAATACTACAGTGAACAAAAGTCAATATCCATGTGGAATTACTCTAATGAGGAGAAAAAGTAATGGATAAAGAATTGATCATGTTGGTCATGCCCTGCAAGAGCATTTAATGGAGCTATGAGAAAAATAACACTGTAAGCGAAAAGAAAGTAATAAAGTTGCTATTTTAGCCTGAGCAGAAATCTCCCTAAGGTGAAGTTAAACAAAACAATTAAAGAGAGTGAAAGAAAAACCACTTAGCAAATATCTGGGAAAATGCCATTCCAACTCTGCCATGGTAAGCACAATGCCCCTAAGAAGAAATAATCTCAGTGTTTCAAGAAGCCTTAGGACCAAGGTAGCTGGCCAGGTACCTTCAAGGGAAAGATAACAAAAGAGAAAAAGAGAAGAGTGGGCCAGCCCACAGTGGAACCAGGATTGTGTTTTGTAATAGGGAAGTTATGTACATTTTTGATAGAAGAGCAAAATGACCTGGAGTACCATCAAAAGATCAGTCTCACAGCTGTGGCCTAAGTGCAGAAAGAACAATGGAACGACACAGTGTCTATCAGCTACACTCCAGGGTAAGTCACATGCTCTGGAATAGTTGGTTAGTACAAAATAGACTCCATCTGTTTGGGTTTTTGTTGTTGTTGTTGTTTTCTTTTCTTTTTGCATGATCTTTCTTTTTGTACATTGTGGGTTTTGTTCTAAGACAAATAAAAATACAAAGATAAGCAAGTGGGTGGGGATCCTGGAGGAGTTGAGGAAGGAAAAGAATATGACCTCAAAACCCAGCTATACCACTCTTTGGTATATACCCTAAAGATACTATATCCAACAATAAGGACATTTGATTAAATAAATGTTCATAGCAACTTTATTAATAACAGCCAGAAACAGGAAACAACCTAGATGTCCCTTAACCAAGGAATCGGTAAAGAAAATGTGGTATATTTACACAGTGGGGTATCACTCAGCAATGTCATCATGAAACTGCAGACAAATGGATAGAACTAGAGAAAGTCATCCTGAGAGAGGCAACATAGACCTCCAGGTCTCTATGGTTGGTACTGGGATTAAAGGTGTGTGTCACCACACTGGGCTCTGTTCCTACTGTGGCCTTGAACACACAGAGATCCTGCCTGCTAAGGGATTAAGGGCATGTGGTGCCTGACTTCTGTTTTTACTAAAAATGGCTGGCCTTTTCCCCCTGATCTCCAGGCAAGCTTTATTTATTAATGTACAATAAAGTATCACAATTTTACAGCACAAATAAAAAGTTACCACATTTCCCTTTTTTCTAATAATAATAAAAAATAAAAAAGTTATAACTAATATAAGAAAAACTAGATAAAATAAGTACAATAACTATGTATAATATATACAAGCAATAAACACATTAACAATGCCTAGTCCACTTGCATTGACAAATTCAGAGAAAATATTCCATTATCTATCCTGTTTTGGTGAGTCCAAAATGTACCTAATTCACTTTCTATCCTAACTTATATCACTAACAGAAAACTATCTTAAAATGTCTTTCAAACTTATACACTTTACAGCTCCTTAGTGAGTTCCTTTTCTGAATTTCTTAACAAGGAAAATTGTTACTACAACTATCTAATCTTCAACTCCCTCAGAGACCCAAGAAGGAAATAATATTACCTAGTAAAATAGGAAGTGCAAACAAGCAACTTCCAAAAATATGAGTTATGATGGAAACAGCCAACTGCTTGGATAGTCACCCAAGGTTTCTTTGCAACTTTGAGGCATCATCTCTGCAACTTTGCATCATCATCTTCAACCTACAGGCTTAGTGTATTTGACAGACTCATTAGTGAAGTAGGATGTACCCAAGGCCTACAGCTTGACCTCATATTCAGTGTGAGTATTCTATGTACCAGGTAATCTTGAATTCTGCCCGTGTCCTGTCATGATTCAAGATTTTAAATTCTGGAAATTGCTGGTGTTTTTGGAATTTGGCTGCCCATTCTTCTTGGCTTGTGTGTGGCTTAATCTCCTTTATTAAATGCAGTCTACCATTGAGAGGTTAGACTCTGTCAGCCTAGTTACTCCTTCAAAAATAACTGTTTCAGCTGCTGTTCCACTGCTCACCAGAAGCCATCTGTCTACTGCCGTTGACCACAAGTTTAACATCTGCTTTACAAATGGAGAGTGCATGCCATATGATACTATAGCTTCCTTAAATCTCCTTAAATCTAGCAAGGAGGGAGACATGGAAGGATAGAGTTCAGGTAGAGAAAAGTGGAGTAATGGGGCATTTAGGGGGATATATGGAAGCCTAGTGCAGTGGAAACTTCCTGGAACTTACAAGAGTGACTCTAGAGCTGTCCATCTTTGTAACCAAGCAAGGCTCCTAGTGGTGGGATTGGGACAGCAACCCAGCCAAAAAACCTTTGAGCCACACCTGTCATGCCTGCAAGGTGTGCCATGGCAATGATGGCTCAGAGCCTATGGGAGTGGCAAACCAATAACTGTTCTAACTCGAGGCCCAAGCCTTGATGGGGAGCCCATGATTGATACTGCCTAGATGACCAGGAATTGGAAACTGTACAGTGAGAAGACCTACCTAGGGTAAAACCAAACACGGATGATAAAAAAGAAAAGGAAAGGAAAAGAAAAAATGTCAATGATATGATTCCTAACAAATTCCCAATGATACCTAATGATATTCTGCTATACTCATAGATTGGTACCTAGCCTAGTTATCATAAGAGAGGCTTCCTCTGGCAGCTTATGCAAGCAGATGCAGATACCCACAGCCAAACATTACACAGAACTTGTGGAATCTCACCAAGGAGAAAGAAAGGATTCTAGGAGCCAGAGGGGTCTGACACCAGAAGAACACATGCTAGAGAATCAACTAAGCAGGGCTCATAGAGCCTCACAGAGACTGATGTAGCAATCATGAAGCTTACATAGTACTACTTCAGGTTCTCTGCATACATGGTGTGGTTGTTTAGTTTGGAATTTTTATTGGATTTCTAACAGTGGAAGTAGGGGGATCGCTGACTCTTTTGCATGCTCTTGGGACTCTTTTCTCTGGCTGAGTTGCCTCCTCCAGCTTTGACATTAGGATGTGTCTAGTCTTTCTGCACCTTGTTATACCATGTTCAGTTGACGTCCTTTGGAGGCCTGCTCTTTATTAATGGGTAATGGAGGAGTAGTGGACTGTACCAGCCTTTTCTGTTAGGCCACCAACCAGGTCCCAAATCATGACACAGAGACTTCTTATTGGTTATGAATGTTTGACCATGGCTTACCTCTTCTCTTGCTAGCTCTTATAACTTAACATGTTTCTCTTCATCTATGTTTTGCCTTGGGGCTTCAGGTCTTATATCTATCTATCTATCTATCTCTATCTATCTATCTATATCTATATCTATATCTATATCTATATATTAGGCAGGCAAGGAGAAACAGATACAACACATTTTAGATAATTAAATACACACCCTGCCTTGTTAAACAAATGCAGTATAAACAAATATAATCCACCTTTATACAGTTAAAGCAATATTCTCCAGCATAAACAAATGTAACACATCTTTGCCTAGTTAAAATAATGTTTCACAACAATGAATCCAGAGGAGAGGGGAGGTGAGAGAGGGACTGGGAGGAGTTGAGAGAGAGGAGGCTGGGGTTGGGATATGTTGTATGAGAGAAGAAAAAATTTAAAAAAGAAATTTAAAAAAAAATTAAAAATTACATAGAGAACAGCCTCCCAATATTGTCAGGTTTTTTCCACCCAAATTTAACCGCAGCAGTTGGTTATCTAAAATCAAATTATCATCTCTGAATATATATACATATGAACAACATCATGCAGAATGAGCGGGTTGTTTTACATTTAGGAAAATTGTGTGTGTGTGTGTGTGTGTGTGTGTGTGTGTGTGTGTGTGTGTGTATGTGTAACAACAATTCAAAGAAAAGTGGTCATGAATTAAAAGAGTTACATGAGAGGGTTTGGAGGGTGGAAAAAATGAGAGAAATGTTATAATTATGTTATAATCTCAAAAAAGTTTTAAGTGTATGCAAGTAACATTATAAAGACTGAACTAGTTGTATTTAAGCATATATGTGTATGTGCATGCTTGTATAAAACAGTAAATGAAAAAAGAAGCCATTAATCTGAAAAAGAGCAAGTGGGGAGGGGTCTATAGAAGAGTCTGTATGGAGTAAAGGGAAGGACAAAATGATATAATTATGCTAAAATCTCAAAAAGCAAACAACTAAAATTATAATTTTCCACACCTAAAACTAAAATGGAGAGCCCAGATAAAATATGTACAAAGAAAAGTCTGTATTCATTTCCAAATATAGCCATATCAATTTCATTCTCATCTGGTTCTAGAAAATTCTATAAACTTAGTAGAAAAACTCGACTGTCTATTACCATGTAGAAGAAGAACATTTTTTAAAGATGCAGTTGGTTCCACCAGAAAAAGAAAATTTTCTTTTAAGAGCTCCAATGTTACAGTGTCAATGTACTATAGTGTAAACTCCCTTAGTTTGGGAGAATTATGTACACCTTTATTTTCTGTGTGGTTTTATAACTAGGCAAACTCTAAAACAAATAATGATTGCCATAGCTGTAGATATGTTTGGATGAAGATTAATAAATGAGGAAATATATCAACAATTTTTAGAAAGAAAAGTACATGGAATAAGATGGTTTAAATTTAGTTAAAGTTGGAATTTTACCAGGCAAAGGAGCAGATGGATAAGAGTGGTGATTATGTAAGTGCATTATAAAAATTTAGAAAAACATATGCTACATAAGTTTAGTATTTGATTATGTTTTCAACCTAGGGCTTAGTCACACTTAGCGTGTTCACATACTTAGTATGTATGAAGGTGGTCTGTGCCATCAGGATTATCCAGCTTCACAGCACCTGCACCTTCTTATACTGAAAATGTTGACAAGAAAATCTTCCTTTTCTCCCTGTCATATCCCTGGTCTCCATCTTCCTCTTTTCATTTCTTCAAATTATACTGCATTCATTCTTATTATAAGTAGAATCACAGGACAGTTTTTTTTTTCCTTTAGCTTTTGGTTTATTTCACTTACAATAACATCTTCAGGGTTGATATATTTGTAGCATATGCCAGAATTTCATATAGGTTGACATGGCATGCCACACTATATTTACACATCCATCCATTGCAAGACAATTGGATTGTTTTCGTATTTTTTTCTGTTGTGTGTGACACTATAATATTTGAATATTACTAATCAGAAACCTATTTAAAACTGTGATTCCTTTGTTTGGGGTTTATATCCAAAAGTGGGATCTAGTTATCATACAATAGCTGTCCATGTATATTTTGAAAGACTGCTTTTTTTCCTTAAGTGAATGCATCAATTTACATTTCTAACACTTGTTCATAAGGGCTCTAATATTTCTACATCCACACTAACAATTGAAATTTTTTGAAATTTTAATACAATTATGTAATTTCTCCCTTTTCTTTCAACCCTCCAAACTCCCTTATATTGTGCTCCCTATTTTCAAACTGATGGCTTCTTTTTTCATTGATTGTTCTTGTGCCCCTTTTGTGTTCTTTGGGTAGTGTTGAGACTTCATGGAATTTCTCCACCCACTTTACCATGCCTATTTTCAGCCTTGTTCAGTTCATATTAAGGAAGTTATGTTGGTGAGAATGTATTTGTATAGTTTCTGAAGATAATAGAAGATACAGCCTCACAGCAAACTCCCTGATCCTCTCGTTTTCAAAGTATTTCTGTTTATTATTCCTCAATATTCCCTGAACCTTAGGTGCAGGCCATTTTCTATTCCTTCTATTTTGTTTTTATTATTACAATTCAAATGGATGTGTAGTAGTGTGGCATTGAGGTCATGACTCCTCATTTCTGTAATGAGTGTTTCTTCATCTACTGTTAGCTATTGATAGATTATAATTAGAGAAATATTTAGTAATTTGTTCAATTTTTATTGTGTATATGGGAAATATTGTAAACAGGAATCAATGTGTCTTTCAGACTGGGCTATAACTCACAATGTAGCCCAGGTTAACCCAAAACACACAATTATCTGCTGTGGATATCGCTCTGTACAAATAAAATGCTGATTGGCCAGTGGCCAGGCAGGAAGTATAGGTGGGACAAGAGAGAAGAAAATTCTGGGAAGTAGAAGGCTGGGGAGAGAGACCGCCAGCCGCCGCCATGAGAAGCAACATGTAAAGACACTGGTAAGCCACAAGCCATGTGGCAAAGTATAGATAAGCAGAAATGGGTTAATTTAAGATAGAAAAGGTAGATAACAAGCAGCCTGCCACGGCCATACAGTTTGTAAGCAATATAAGTTTCTGTATGTTTTCTTGGTTGGGTCTGAGCGACTGTGGGACTGGTGGGTGAGAGAGATTTGTCCTGACTGGGCCAGGCAGGGAAACTCTAACTACAAATGGCGTCCAACGTGTTGGCAAGAATTTCCACCTAAAACCTGAGAAAAAAGATTCTAAACCAGAGCTAAAAACAGCTTCCTAGTTGTCTTTCTTAAGTTAGCGGCAGCCTGCGGGTTTGAGCTACTATGGCGGGTTCCTGGCGTGTGCGTCTGACCTGCAGTGTGGCAGGAATGAGGAGTCTACAAGCGGCACTTTACTCTGCTGCATGGTAGATTTAGCCTTTGCTAGTTTAAAAAAAAAAAAAAAGGTTTCTGGGCTATGCACTGCTTTGATAGAACTGCTTCTGATAGTTGATGGTAAACATGGCTCCAGACCCAGAGCTGGCGGTAAACTGTACCACCGCCATGTTGGGAAACTGAGGAGGGCGGAGCCAGCAGCCACAGCGGTGTTTCAGTCTTACAAAGATGGATATTACACAGAGAATCTGGTTTATGTTGTCTTTGGAATTTTTAACTACAAAAAAAGATTTGATCATAAAAGCTGTTGAGTTAAACAAATATGTAAATTTTAAAGGTACCTTGACTTCAAAATTTGGATATAAGGATATGTTGCTTTGGAAAGGAGTCTCTGCTTTTGTTTCCACAGAAAGCCAGAGGCTGTGGATTTGTTCCAGATTAAGATATATCAGGTTTGATCAGCCAAGACCACCTGAAAGGTCTCCGATGACACCATGGCCCAGAAGATCCGACATCCAGAATGGTTTCAAGACAACTGGCTCAGAGGTTCACCCTCACGGACTACTCCATAATCCTAAAATTTTCTTTGTGTCCCCATAAGATACAGCGCCCCCCTCCAGCAGGAAGTAGTAAAAAAAACTACGCCCACATTCCCAAAATTATCAAGTTGGCTTTGGAGATGGAATTGGCTCACTCCTTCTCTAAACCCAGACATATTGCTAAAAGAAGGGGTTAAGAGATTCTTGTGTCCCAAATCAGAAGAGCCCTCTGATGTGGGACAGAGAAAAACCAATATTTTTCTTTAAAGCAGGTTGATTATAAATGTGATCTCTTTCTAAAGAAGAAAAGGGGATATGATACAGATATAATAGGATGAAAGGATAGATTAAGGAACTTACTTCTAAAAAGCAACAACTTGTTTAAAATGTTTTACATTGGTTTAGATTTTAGTCTATTGATACAAACTTAGTTAATTTTGTTATATTATGTATATATTTCTACTCTTGTTTAAGGTATTATGTTTATATAGCTCATTTAAAATTGTAATAGATAATTAAAAATAGATTGATAATTAGTCATCTATGATAATCATACTTGTAGCCATGTTAGTTAAGTCTTCTAGGTATACATAGACATATTTCAGATAGATAGGTAATCTTCAAATACTTCAAAGACCTACAGAATATGGCATTTAAAATACTTTTAAAATTTAGACTTTCTGGACAATGAGACATGTCTGCTCCTGGCAGCACCAATTTACTTCAGAGAGGAGGATGGGCATTGAAGACACTTCATATGGAATTTATCTTCACCTTGGCAAAAATAGCCATTTGGGCAAGAAACTGTTCTTGCCTGGACTGCTTGATCAACTGGACATGCAGGACCCATAGAAAGGTGACCACTAAACTTTGTTTGACAAAATGGTCCTTCAGGTTCCTGCTTCGCAGAGGAAACTGCCAGACATTCTACAGGACACTGAGAAAAGTGACCGAGAGACTCTAGACCTGTGGGCTAAAAACAGATGCCCCAACTTTACAAAGGAACATTAGGTGACTGTCCAGGCTGCCAGCTGTCTCTGTCTACTCTTGCAAGACTCCTGAAAAATGCTTACATCCTTCTCCCGGTTTTCAGGTAATATTATATCCTTCTGAGGTCTTTGATGTGGTTGAAGACTAGATAGTTATAATTTCCTCAGTTATGATACAAGATAAGTTAGATATAAAACCTTAGACTCACAAATATAAGATAGATAGGATATCTTCTTTAATATTGTAACTGTAATTCTTGCTTGATAATTGTTATCTGTAATTTTACTATGTGAAAGTTAACCTTCCTTTTTTAACAAAAAAGAAAAGGGGAAGTGCTGTGGATATCGCTCTGTACAAATAAAATGCTGATTGGCCAGTGGCCAGGCAGGAAGTATAGGTGGGACAAGAGAGAAGAAAATTCTGGGAAGTAGAAGGCTGGGGAGAGAGACCGCCAGCCGCCGCCATGAGAAGCAACATGTAAAGACACTGGTAAGCCACAAGCCATGTGGCAAAGTATAGATAAGCAGAAATGGGTTAATTTAAGATAGAAAAGGTAGATAACAAGCAGCCTGCCACGGCCATACAGTTTGTAAGCAATATAAGTTTCTGTATGCTTTCTTGGTTGGGTCTGAGCGACTGTGGGACTGGTGGGTGAGAGAGATTTGTCCTGACTGGGCCAGGCAGGGAAACTCTAACTACAATTATCTCTCCTAAAATTTCCATGAGCTGGGACCACAGGGGTGCACCGCCCAAACTTGTGATTTTGTCATTTTCTTTATGAGAAGTTGCTTTGCATTTTTGGTCTTTCTTGAGATGAAGAATTTCCTGGAATACTGTGAATGTCATCAGTATGATTTGCAAATTTTCTCTCTCATTCTAAGGGCAGATATTTGCCTTCTATAGTTCTTTAATGCAAAAAAAGGTTTTACATTTTCATTACATGCAATTTTTCCCTTTTATTTCATGTGGTACCCAGCAAATCTCCCTGAGATCCAACGTTGTGAAGCTTTTCCCCCAGTTTAAAGTTCTATAACCTTATCTGTTATGTTTTGGTCATTGATCTAGTTTGCTGATTTTTTAATATCATGCAAGAGTTGCTTTTGCCTATGATTATCCAATTTTCCCTGCACTATTTACTGAAAAAAAAAAAAAAAAAACCTCCATTTCCCAGAGAATCATCTTGGTGACTGTGTAGAAAATAATTTGGCTATGTGTGTTAAAGCATGCTTTCGATCTCCATATTCTATTTCTTTGACTATTCTGTCATACCACTAACAATTTTGAAGGCTAGAGACTTATAGTGACTTTTATATATAAGTATTAATGCTATATATTTGATTGGTATATATTCATTATTCATGATCATGGGTTTCATAAAGATATTATTATGGAAGTATATCATGTATTGTGATCATATTTATCCCCAAAACTCACTCTTTAGGCTCTTTCTCATCCAGTTAGTCCCTTTAATATATCCATACAGTGAACATTGATTCTATGTCTACTATATAAATTCTAGAACCCAGAGATCAAGAAAACTTGTGTTATTTATGTTTGTAGGTCTGACTTATTTCCTTTAATATTATGTATTCATTGTTCTTTTTTGTGAATTAAACTCTCTTATCTCTCAGTCTCTCTCAAGGCCCCCTCTCTCTCACATCTCTTTGTCTCTATGTCTCTGTCTGTCTGTCTGTATGTATGTCTCTCTCTCTCTCTCTCTGTCTCTCTCTCTGTCTCTCTCTCTCTCTCTCTCTCTCTCTCTCTCTCTCTCTCTCTCTCTCTGTGTGTGTGTGTGTGTGTGTGTGTGTATGACATTTTCTTCATTATTTTAACTGTTGAGGGACATTTAGCTGATTCTATAAGCTGTTGGCTGTGAACAAACTGCAGTAGACAAACACATCCAAGTATCTTTGTGATATACTTCCTTAGAATATTTAAAGCACATAGCTAGCGGTAGTTCAGCTGTATGTTGTAGTAGTTCTACATTTAATGTCTTTAGAAACCTCAATAATAATTTCTGCATTAGCCTCAACAGTTTACATTTCTACTAGCAGTATACAGTGGTCTCCTTGTCCCTTTGTCTTCAGAATTTCTTGTCATTTGTCTTCTTAATGACTACAATTGAGATGGAATCTCCCAGTAGTTTCAATTTGCACTGTCTTGATAACTCAAGGTTTTGCTTTTCATATGTTTATTGTTCATTTGGACTTCATCTATTCAAACCTCTTTCTTCTTTCCTTTAGCTCATTTATTGATTGGTTGGTTGGTTTCTTGGCATTTTTAAAAGTAATTTATGTGTTCTAAGTATTAGTACTCTTCTGTTATATACTTGACAGAGATACTCTGTTATAAAAGTTGTCTTGTTAAATTGTTACCTTTGTTGCTCATATATTGAATTTCAACAATCTAATTTTCAATGATGTGTTTTATTCTATTAAATATAGTCATTTTGAGAAATTCCTTGATTATTTCAATCTCTTGAAGTATTTTTCCAATGTTCTTCTCTAAGAGTTCTAAAGTTCAATATTACATTAAGGTTATTGTTCTGTTTGGAGCTGAATTTTGTATAGAGCAAGAGAAAAAAATAGACTTTCTTTCTTTCCCAAGTACATGCCTAGTTTCCTCAGCACCATTTGTTCAATGGACTGTATCTTCATACATATGAGACAGAGAGATGCTAGACAGACAGACAGATATATAGATATGTAGATAGATAGATAGATAGATAGATAGATAGATAGATAGATAGATAGATATGTCAAAAGTTAGGAAGCCGTATGCACATGATGGTTTTATACCTGGAGATGCTGGACAGTGAAATCTCATAGAAGTGCAGATACTATTGTTTCTCTCAGTTATTCTGTAGTTTTCTGTTTCAGGGAGGAAGGAAAACTGTGGATGGTATATAAAATAAATAAAAAGTTATTTAAATAAAATTAATAATAATAATAATAATAATAACACCTAAGATAGTCATCTTAAAATGTTATATACATTTTAAGTCAAGTATATCTCCCAAAATATTTTTCTCTATTAACATTAATGACAAAGCAGCTTATCAAAAATTATAAGTTATATTCAAACTTTTTAAGTGCCTAAAAGTATTTTCCAAGACTTTGTTCCAGCCCTGTTTTCCTCTTTAACTTGTTATTGTCCATGATGTATCTATTTAATTCCTGCATCTGTCAGTTGACAGCTGTTTCCTCAGCTGGAATACTCTCTCCAATTCTTCTTGCATATCTAAGCCTGATTTCTGTTTCTATTATTTCTGTTTCCATGTTCAAAACCCATTTCTCCAAATCAGCTCTCTAATCTAGCACACTTTAAGCTCCACAACACCTCATCTCCTATTTCAGTTGTTTATTGAGCCCAACTTGTAACTTACAGTAAGTCTTATATTTTAGGTTTTAAAATAAGTTATTTATTCATTTATTTATTTATTCACTCATATTATTATATGTAGTATCCTGGGAGCCACATGTAGAAGTATGCTTTGGTTTAGATGTTTATCAGGTTCTGAGGCTGGGTGGCAAGTACCCTTACCAAATGAGTGATCTATCTTCCATTATGTTTTTAAGGCTATTTATGATGGAAATTGCAATTCTCAGTCTGATGTTCATTTGTGAAAATTTTATTTAATATATGAATTCAATTTGCTTGTAATACAGAACTTTGAAAATGAGGGTGCTGAAATCAGTATTTGCTTTAGGCATGGTTTTACACATTGCATTGTGAATTAAAACAAATAGAGCAAAACAAATACAGCTTGACTTCCATATACATGTGGCTGAAAAAAGGAAATTTATGAAAATAATTATATTTTATATGCTATCTTTATGAACTATGTGAATGCCATATTCAAACAATATAAAATATAGATTATGATTATGAATATAAAGGCTAATGCTTTACTGTGTTGTATCTGCTTTTAGAAAAAAAGTACTTTATAAAGCCTAGATAGATCACTTAAAGATTAACTAAACTTGAAAAATATAAATATTTTATTTACAGTGCTGAAAATCCAGTAAAATGGTATCTTTTCTCTCTAATTCATAGCATTTATCTTTCACCAGGCTTCATGTTAATTCTAACATTTTTTCAATTAATAGAGATCTCTTAAACTTCAATTAATATATGCCATAGAACTGTGAATAGAGATGTACTTTATAAATTTAAAGTATAAGTCAAACACACCACAATGTTTATTTGAAATCATTGTAAGTATAGTATATTATTTCATGAGGAAAAGAAAGCTGGGTTAGGCCATCTGTTGATTATCCAAAGACCCCAGTGAACTGCCACATTATGAATTTTAAGATGTCCCAGGAACTGAGCAGATAAGAGACTTTCTCTAGGATCAAAGATAATAATGCACCTTTGTGAGTTTTTCCTATTGGTTTGTTATTTTCTAGGCTCTTATGCTATTTGTTGTGCATAAAAATTATTTTGTCACTTCCAATGAGACTTTTGATCCTATGTAGACTTCTATTGTATATGATACTGGACCTCTGCAAAATTTGAAAACTGAGAATTTAGATGAAATTATGCTTTCCTTTTTTTCTCTTTCTCTTCAAAAAATGTCTAGGGCAAAGTTACAAAATATGTGAAAGTGGCATTCCTAGAAAGACTCAATGTCACCAATAACCCCCTAGAAGACTCTAGAAACTACAACGGTAATGATGCTGTTTCTCCTGACTTGGTCCTCATGATGTGAGATCTCTCTTACTGCATTAAGCCAATCAGAAGTGTGAATATTTGAGGAGTGATGGTGCCTATATATAAATCTGTTGATCTGACTCACAGAAGAAAACAGAGGTTGCAGTAGAGTTCAATGGGTCCATTTCAGCTTTCAGCTCTTGTATACTCTACATTACATTTTGTTTGTTATTATTGCATTTTGTAACAAGAGCCTCAATGGTATATATATAAATTTTTAAGGGGCTCTATGGAGAAACCAGACTCACTGATACAAGATAAGGTAAATTCAGTTGCAGAGTCCTTGGAGAGCTGGGGACAGACTACACAATACTTCAAGCCAGTTGATCAGGTCTTTGCCACTCAAGAGAGTGAGGCACCCTTTCTCCTCCCTAGGTCATAGTCACCTAGTCACATAAGAAGGAAGGCCTCTATCCTTCAGGTCATGGGCAGAGTGAATTCCAACCATAGTGTTTGTTTGCATAAGTGTTTATGTGTGTGTGTGTGTGTGTGTGTGTGTGTGTGTGTGTGTGTGTGTGTACATATGAACACTCAGGGTTGCACAGTAAACACATGGAGGTCAGAGAACACCTTTCAGAAGTAATTTCTTTACTTCTGCTAGGTTCTAGAGATTGAATTTGGATCAGCTGTTTGATGGCCAACGATTTTTACCTACTGCGCATCTTGCCAACCTGATACACTCTTTCCAAAGGATCTTTCACATATGTGATGGATAGCAAGCTCTTAACATTAAATATCATCATGAAAATTTCCATAAAGATGAAGGGTCAGCAAACATTATGATGAGCCCTACGGGAACAAAACACATCTTCAAAAATGTCCATGCTACCATATGATTCATATTGGCTGTGACTTTATTGCAAAGATGCTGTAGATTTCTCTCTTGACAGACATAAAAATGAGAAGAAAAATGTCCTTTGCTGCAACATTTTCCTATGTGACAAATCTAGAATCAACTCCAGAAACATAGAGCTTTAAACATTTCTAGAATTTTGGGTCAAATACTCTGAGACAAATTAAGATAAAATTCCCTTGTAGAGTTTCTTGTCTAACTTGAAAAGCATTTAATCAAGTTGTCAGTAATCTCCATTATAATAATATTCCTTTTTTGTTGGGCACTGCTACCAAATAAAGCCAAAATAACATGTTCAAGTCTGAGCAAATAATCTTGGTACATGTGAAAACTTCTGAGTCTATAGGTATAGATGCAAGTTGAATGCATTCTTATAGGCTTTAGTTATGTAGCAATATCCAAACCCTGAATTGCTTTTGGTATCAGCAGTATATTTAAATTTGCCAGCAAGAATTCAGCAGTGATTGGTTAATAGAGAAGATAGCATTTCACATAATTAAATGTAGTAATTGAAAATATACTGAAAGCCATAATTAATTGGTTAAGGATCTTCAAAGGCAGAGGGGAGCAACATAATAAGTCAAAAAAGTGGTATGTCACTTAATGAAAATAAAATACCACAGGTAATTCCTCCTTTGAAGGAATTTCACACAATAATGTTCTCTAGTATCACAAGCATGAAGTCATCTTCAAGAACCACTTTCTTAGGTTAACTTCCTTGGCCACACTCATATTCCTCACAAATGATGACCTTTTGAACATTACATTTCTCATCCGCTGCAAATTCTTTGATCACAGTAAATTATCAAGAGGCTCAATAAAGGACAAATAATATACTTCTAACATCCCGCCACAATGATAAAACGTACAGCAAGTGTATTTGCAAAACTTCATGTCCTCTTCATGACTTTACCTTCAGTGTCTCCCTCCCTGTCCTCTCAAGCTCTTGAGTACATACATCTCTTTTGGTTTGCTTTGATGATTGTTTCGAGTTGGTATCTCATGTATCCTAAGCTTGATTTTGAAATTCTCATCCTTCTGTCTCCATCCTTCTTGAATGTTGGGATTATACACATACACCACTACACCCAATCATGTGATAAAACCCAGGTCTTTATACATAGCAGGCAATCTGCCAAATAAGATGAAACTTCAGTTCCATGCCTCAGCTTTTTATGTCTGTTATTGGGAGTGTTCTCAGTTTCTTGTCTCCTGCACACCACAGAGGAGCTCACAATGTGTCATATGAACATCTGGTTTTCCAGTAGAGGAGAGTAAGAGAAACCAGAAAGAGAAGATACAATAGAAATCACACCTTTTGTACTTTTGGAACTACAAAGTAAGGTTTTTCTTTCTTAGAAGCAATTTACTGGCCTTAAGGAAAAGGGATTGCAAAAGCCTATGAATACCATGAGAACTCTTATACCATGTAAATATGGGATTCGATCTCTGAGAAAAGACAACAAAGGTGATAGCTACAAGAATTCCAAAGGAGTTGGCCATGGCAGTGCAAAACTTTAATCTCAGTACATGGGGGGCAGAAAGTAACCAATTTTTGCAACTTTGAAGTCATTCTGGTATACACAGAGAGTTCCAGAAAAGCCAGTGCTACATAGTGAGACCCTTCCTCAAACAATTAAACAAGTTCTTAAAGAATGGACTTATGATAATTTCTAGAGTTCCTCTGTGTCAGTTATGTCCCATCTTTCATCTGCAATTTTGTCGATTTGGATATCTTAAAATCCTGTACTCTATCAAATTTGAAAAATCTAAAAGAAATGAGTAATTATCTTGATACATACTACCTACCAAAGTTCAATCAAGATCAAATAATCAATTTAAACAGACCCATAACACTCAGTGAAACAGAAACAGTGATGAAAATTCTACCAACCAAAAACAGCCTACGCCCAGATGGTTTTGACATGGAATTCTACTGTACTTTCAAATTTGAGATAATGCTCTTACTCCTCAAAGTATTTCATAAAATATAAACAAGAGGGACATTGCCCTACTTATTTTATGAGGCCACAGTTATCCTGATACCTAAACCACAAAAGACCAAATAAAGAAAGAAAATTATAAACAAATTTCTCTTATGAATATGGATGCAAAAATATGTGCAAACTGAACTGAAAAAAAGATCACCCACCACGATCGAGTAAGCTTTATTCTAAATATCCAGAGAGGGTTCAACATATGGAAATCTACCCCCATAAACAATCTGAAAGGCAAGACCATGTGATTATAAACTATTAGATACTGAAAAGTTCTAAGAAATCCAACACCTCTTCATTATAGAAGACTTGAAGGCATTAGGGATACAAGGGACATGCCTCAATATAATATAGGCAAATTATAGCAAGCTCTAATCCAACAACAATAATAACAAAAACAAAACCATATCCTAATGTAGATGAGAAATGATAGAGAGCAGCAAGAGATACCCATAAAGAACTGGTCTCAGGGATAAGACTTTGCCCTGAAGTCATGACCTAGAGCCGTTTGAACCAATTCACAAGCTTTATACCTCATTCTTAGTAAAGTTGTAGCAGTTATTATTTATTCTAGTTTAGTTTCTTCCACTTTGATTCTGAAAGATGAATTCAAACACAAGTAGTGTATCTGGTAGATCCTCTGTGGAAACCCCAGGAGAGGAATGGGAGTGGAAAGGGCAAAGGGAAACAAGCTAGAGAAAGGTGCCCACCAAGTCAGTTACTGGGTATCACAAGGAAGAGCTTCATCCCATGAGACTACTCTAGGAGCCAGACTAGTGCTCACATAATATTTCCGTTAGACAGTAATTACTGAGATACTCATAATGAGCCATTGAGACTGGCCCAAGGGGACCTAGAAACATTAGTATTTGATCAGAGAGCCACAGGCCAGGAGATGCTACAGAGTCCCCAGTGGCTCATGACTTCAATGCTTTTGACACACCAGGGTATTATTCTTATCATGCTACAACCATGAGGATGTAATACTGCTTCACCAATTCTAAGGTACAGAAAACTGAGGTCAGAAACGTGGTATATTAGAGCTCTGTATCCTCTAATTTAAAAACTTTTGTAAAAAAATGAAGTACCATACCTTCTCATGGTGCAGCTAGACACAGAGGTAAAAGAAACTCTCATGGCTATGCATGTGACAATGCATGCAACAATGGAAGGATGGAAATGCAAGCCCATGAACCAAGTGTGCACTTGTCTCTCCAAGTGTTATACATAGAGCTGAGGACATTATAGACACAGGAATCATTTGGATACCTTCAGGCTTAATCATCCACATATCTCTTAACACATAATTTTCTTACTTCCAAAAAGGTAAATATTCTTTAATTAGATATGATCATCTAACTAATTAATCTTATCTTCGATAAGAATAGCTGACAATAGCTTTCAGAACATGGTAAAAAACACATTCATGTTGTTTCCAGCTCCCTTTTGTACAGTAAGCAGTTACAGGCACTCCAAGAAGCTAGTATGATGTCATAGGTTCAACTGTGGCCTCTGCCCCAAATTCTTCAGCTGAAATGGCAACCAACCATGATTATATGTGGAATCAGAACATTTAGATTGACTAAGAAGATAAACTGAGGTCAGATGAGTGTTCCTTAATCCCTTAGAAGTGGCACTCTTACAAAAAGAGATTCAAATGTGGCAAAAACACTGACAGGTGGCATCTGTGGGAAGGGAGACTCATCCAGAGCAGACTGCCTTCAAGTCACAGACAGAAACCACACACCTGAAGATGACAGCATCCTGAATGTCACATTGCAACTTCAAGAACTATGACAATGTAATTTGTTTTTCTTAAGCTCCCCCAGTCCATCTTGCTTTACTTAAGCATCCCCTCACAGTGCATGCTGTTTTACTTAAGCCCCATATATTTTGAAAGCTCCCAGTCTCCTTGGTTTATGTATGGCCCTCCTCACACCCAGTCCATTTTGTTTTATGGAGCACTGCAGTCAGATTGTTTAGAGTCCTTAGCAGTCATCTGAGGAACTTGGTGTAGCTTTCGCTAAATAAAGACAAGCAACATCTCCCTCTTCACTTGCCTCCCTCTACTTGGCTGTGTAAGAGGCAGAAGATGGTGTTTGGAGAAGTGGCAAGAGATCCTCTTGGGGGAGGAGGATGGGACTGACTGTGTGAAGCTTGTCATAGGCAATGTGTATTAACTGTGTACTGACTTTGCTGTTGCTTCTCTGGCTGGCGCTGGGGACCTTAATTCTGGAGGGCTTTTGTGTTTCTTTAGAGGTTGCTATGGCCATCTTTGGCCAGTGTTTCTTATTGTGGCTTTCTTTTCTGGGAGTGCCTGCCTTTTTCATGTGGAGCCTCACTAATTTCAGAAAAGAAGCAGAGCAGTGGTGGAAATAGAACAGAGAACATGGAACTGCATCCGCCATGTGGACTAGGGGATTCATGTGTTCAAGATTGCTTTTATTTCCAACATTGCCCCACAGAGTTTGAGAAGACATGCCAAGAAAACACTTAGTGTAGGAATAAACCATGAATGTTGGATTCCTACTTCCCCAAAAATACAACATTTATTTACCTGGGCCCATCTGTACATCAGAAGTTTAAAGAGAAAACCCTTCAGAAACTTCTACCTAGGGATGTTACTCTCAAGCATGATAGTCCATAAAGCTCAAAGCTCTTAGGGCAAGAGTTATTGTGTGGAACAGATATCTACAGTTTAGTATACACAATTTGTCTTAACATTTTTTACATTTATTTATATAGGGAGAGGTGTCACATGTGTATTGCCTTGTGGTTGTGTGTGTGTGTGTGTGTGTGTGTGTGTGTGTGTGTGTGTGTGTGTGTGTGCCTGTGGGTTCTTGCTCTGTAAGTCAGAAGACAACTTACTGGAATCAGTTTTCTTCTTCCACAGTGTATGACCCAGAACTGGAACTCAGGTTATGATGCTTCTCATCAGGCAAGCATCTTTACTAAATGAGTTGTTTCACTGGGACTTGTTTTACACACACACACACACACACACACACACACAAATTTAATACAGTATAATCTGATTATGGATTTCCCTCCCTTGTTTCTTCCTAGGTCCTCCCCAACTGCCTACTCATTAACTCCAAGACTTCTTTCTCTCTCTAGAAAACAAATAGGCCAATAAAAAAGCAAACAAACCAGAATAAAATAAAGCAAACAAACAAGTATAAAAGTAAATACAAAGCACATGAAAAACATACACTTGCACACACACACGTGCACAGAGATAAATGCATACACAAACACATAAAAACACAAAATTAGAAATTCTAATAGATAAACAAATGACAACTATGGTAAACATCCCCCAAACAAAGTACTAAGAGACAAAACAAATCTGCAAAAACAACACTGAATTCATTTTGTTTGGTCATCTACAGCTGGGCATGGGGGCCTCCTTAGCATGGTTATGTACTCCATTTAAGGGAAACTAAATTTTCCTTCATGAACAGTTGTCACTTGTCAATAGATTCTGGATTAGGAGTGGAGGCTCATCTCTACTTCCTTCAGAGCTGAGACCTCATCTTGCTTAGATCTGTGCAGGCCATGGTGCCACATTTGCTGTGAGTTCACATGCGTTTCAATCCTACTATACCTGGAAGGTTCTTTTCCTCAGTATTCATCATCACTTATTCTTATGATCCTTCTCCATCCTACAGTTCCCTGAGCCCTTAGGGTAGAGGCTGGAAGAAGACAACCCATTGAGGACTGAGTGTTCCAATGTTTCTCACTCTGTACATTATCCAGTTGTGGATCTCTGTGATATTTCACACTTCCTGAAGATGAAGCTTCTCTGATACTGGCTCAGCAATACATTGATCTATAGGTATAGTACAAGTAATAAGGAGTTAATTTATTGCTATATTCCTTTAGTAGAACAATATCACATGGTTGTCACCCTAGGTCCATAGCCTATGCAGTCTTAGGTCTTGGCTACCTGAGGAGTGTCAGGCCTGGTTTCTTCTCATTACGTTGCCATTAAATCAAACGAGTATTGTTGCTTACATCTACAGCTTTTCTGCTACTATTGCACCAGTGTATCATAAAAAACAGTCACCATTGTAGATAGAAGAGTTTGTAGCTATTTCGTGTTTAGCTTTCTCCTCTGGCAATGTGCAGAGTACCTTCCAGTACCATAAACAACTAGTCAATTGGGGTAAAGGCTCTAGTTAAACACAAGCCAAACTTCTCTGTGCTGAATGAGATATGTAGGTGTGCTGTTTTTAACAATATGACTCTAAACCGTGTTGGAAGATAGTCAGAAGAATGACTCATGGTGAACAATGCTTTGAAGAACTGTGAGAGAGGCTCCAGTGAAAAGGGCAGAGGGCCCTTTACCTCAAGTGAGTTTTGTTCCTTGGATTATTCTTGGATATGATTTAGTGCCTTGTATGTGGACTTTTTATCATGACAGCCAGCTCCAAAATTAATGCACAAAGACTTAATATTAATTATAAATGTTCAGCCAATAGCTCAGGCTTGTTACTAGATAACTCCTACACTTTAAATTAACCTATATTCTGTCATGTAGCATTATCTCTCTTTCATCTTGCATCTCCTGTTTCCTCTCCATATCTGGCTGGGCAACAACTCTCATGCTTCCCCTCTTCTTCCCAGTGTCCTTAGCCTGATTCTCCTGTCTAAACTTATTCTGTTATGATATTGGCCAGTCAGCTTCTTTATTAAACCAATCACAGCAACATATATTCACACAGTATAAAGGAATATCCCACAGTGCTTCCTGTGTTAAACATTCATGTTCAATTAATAACACATGGTTACTTTTGTTGGATGTCAAAATTAACTATTAGAACCCAACCTGGTCAGTGTACCCTGAATCTGGATATGGCCTTCAGCCTTACTTTTATGCTTTCCTAGATATAATCTATAGTCTATGCCAGGCAATTGTGTTTCAATTGGCCCATCCTGAGAAAGTTCTGGGAAAAGGCTACTTAGTCAATACTTAGTATGTACTTACTGGTGTTTATTTACATGTTTTTATAATCATGTCTTCCTGAACTCAAACAACATTCCTTGAATCTCTGCTTTCTTTGTTACATGTCACATGTAAAAGCACAATGAAACAGATCAGTTTGTCTACAGCATTGGACTGTAGTCACCTTGTTTTTTTTCAGGTCCTCAAATCCAAGGTCTAGCAGACACAGATCTGCATATGTTGACAACACCACCTGTTTGTGGAGAGCAACCAATAGCCTTGGTGGTAGTGTGAGTTGTTTAGAAATTTTCATGAAGCCCTTTTGGTCAATAACTCAATTAGATATAACCTATTCCTGGCACTGAGTTTTCATTTGGTGGCAAGAGATGTCTAGGTGGAGTTTGTCTTCTCTATTGTTTAGTAAATTCATTTAGATTTCTTTCATATTTGTATATATTTTAAGGTTTTGTTGTAGTAAGTTCCCATATGACCCCTCTAATGGCACTTAATGTTAGCTTACCCTTCTTGTACTCCATGCCTTATGCCCCTCTTCCCTCCAGTCTCTGTTTAATCCTCCCATTACAATCTCTGCCTCTTACTTCTCTATATTTTCTATTTTTTCCTATATTATGGATTTCTTCCCTAATCCCTTACTCTATAACTAATATTTATGGTTATATAGATAGTAACATACATATATAAGGTTAAAAGCTAACATTCACATATAAGAGATTGCATTTCATTTTTGGCTTTTGAAGACTGGATAACCTCACTCAAGATGATTTTTCTTCTAGCTCTATCCATTTATCTGTAAATTTCATGATTTTGTTTCTTAACAGCTGAGTAATATCCCATTGTATAGATGTACCATATTATCCTCATCCATTCATCATTTGATGGACATCTAGGATATTTCTAAATTCTGGCTAATATGAATAGAATAGCAATGAACATGGTTGAGCAACTGTCTGTGTAGTAGGAAGAAGTTATCATTTAGGTATGTGACCAAGAGTGATACAGCTGGATCAAGAGGGATATATATATATATATCTCCAGATTCCTGAGGACTTTCTAGACTTTCATAGTGGCTGTACAAGTTTAAAATTTCTCCTGAAATGCATGAGTGTTCCCCTTGTACCAAATCTTTACAAGCATAAGTTGTCACTTGTTTTATTAATCTTAGCTGCTCTGACTGGTATAAAATGAAATCTCAAAAGTGGTTTTGACTTGTATTTCCTTGATGGATAGGGGTGTTCAACATTTCTCTAAGTTTTTCTCAGCCATATGAGTACCCCATTTTAAATTGACTTTTTGTTTTTTAATGTCTATTTTTTAGTTATTCTTATATTTTAGATATTAGTCCTCTATCTGATGTATAATTGGTAGAGGTCTTTTTCCATTCCATAGCCTGTCACTATATCATAATGATTCTGTCCTTTCTCATACAAAAGATTTTCAATTTTCATGAGCTTGTTATTTTTATTGTATTTGTTATTAGTGTCCTGTTCAGAAAGTCATTTTCAATGCTCATGAGTTCATTCCTATTCCACATTTTCTCTTCTTTCAGGTTCAGTATATCTGAACTTATGATGGGGTCCTTGATGCTTTTGGAGTTGAGTTTTGTGCAGAATGATTAATATACATTTACATGCAGTCTTCTACTTGAGGCTATCCAGTTGTCCAGCACCATTTGTTGGAGATGATGTCTTTTTTTTTACACAAGTATTACTGGTGTTTTTGTCAAAAATCAGGTGTCTATTGTTAGTGGATTTATGTCTAAGTCTTCAATTAGATCCAACTGTTCAACATGTCTTTTTTGTTTTATACTAATACTATCCTGTCTTTATTACTATAGTTCTTTTTAAGTACCACTTGTTATCAGGGATGGTGATAACCCCAGCATCTTTTCTTTTTAGATTGTATCAGTTATCATGAGATTTTTGTGTTTCTATATGAGGGTTAAAGTACTTTTTATTTATGTTAAAAATTGTGTTGGAATTGTGATGAGGATTACCTGAACTTGGAGATTGCTTCAGGTGAGGTGGCCATTTTCACTATATTAATCCTATGGATGCATGAGCATAGGAGATTGTTCCATCTTTTAGCATCTTCTTCAATTCCTTTCTTCAAGTCTTAAAGGTTTTATTATATCTTTCACTTGTTTAGTTAGTCTCACCCCAAGGCATTTTTTGAGGATATTGTAAAATAATTGTTCCCGTGGTTTTGTTCTCAGTCCATTTGTCATTTGTATATAAGAAGGGTACTGATTTTTATGTGTTAATTTTATATGCTGATATTTTGGGAAGAGTGTTGATCTATATTAATACTTAACTTCAACATTTCTCTGTATTGTTATTGTCTAGATGACCTGTCTGTTGGTGTAAGTCAGGTAATAAAGTCACCCATTATAAGAGTGTGTCAATATGTGATTTTCACTTGTAATTGTTTTACCTATATGAATTTATATGTAATATGTTTTACCTATGTGTTTGGCCTTGTGTTTGGTGTATAAATGTTTTGGATTGTAATATCTTCTTGATTGGTTTTTCATTTCAGGTATAGTGTCCTTCCTTATCTCTTCTGATGAGTTTTGTTTTGAAGTTTATTTTTTCAGATATTAAAGCAGCTATATATTTTTGTTTCTGTGTCTGTTTGCTTGGAATATCTTTATCTTTTTACTATGAGATGTTGCTAAGGTATATTTCTTAGATGTCTATGGTGGGTATTGTGTTCCCTGAAATATTGTGTGTTCCCCAAAATAAACATATCTGGGGTCAGAGAACAGACAGCCACTAGAACAGAGCCAGAAATGGTGGCTAGAAAATGGGAAGAGTAAACCATAACAGAAGTTGGGTGGTCGTGGTACACACCTTTAATCCCAGCACTTGGGAGGCAGAGCTAGCCAGATCTCTGAGTTCAAGGCCACTTTAGAAACAGCTAAGCATGGTGACCCACGCCTTTAATCCCAGGGAGTGGGGGCACAAAGAAAAAGGTATATAAGGCGTGAGGACCAGGAACTAAAGAGGAAAAAGCATGTAGTTAGTTAAGCTTTGGAGCAACACAGTTCAGCTGAGATTCATGTGGAGGAGGACTCAGAAGCTTCCAGCCTGAGGAAATAGGATCACCTGAGGAACTAGCAAGGTGAGATAGCTGTGGCTTGTTCTGCTTCTCTGATCTTCCAGCATTCACCCCAATAACTGGCCTCGGGTTTGAGTTTTATTAGTAAGACTCTTTAAGATTCATACTACAGATGTCAATAAAAATTACCATGTTTTCTAATATAGTCTATTAGTCAGTGTCTTTTGATTGAGGATTGAGATCATTAATATTGAGAGTTATCAATGATCAGTTTTATTGATCATTGTATTTTGCTGTTAAGGTGTGGTTTAATCCTCTTTTTTGTTGTGTTGGCCTTATTTGTTCCTTGTGGGTTTTTTTGGTGTGTGGTCAATCTCTTCAGATTAAAAATTTCCTTCTAGCACCTTCTGTAGAGCTGGAAATGTGGATAGATACTACTTAAGTTTAACTTTATTATGGTATTTTTTTCTCCATCTACTGTGATTGATAGTTTTCCTAGATATAGTTATATGGGCTACCATTTGTTGTCTCTTAGAGTTAGCAGAATGTCTATCTTGGCCGTCTTGATATTAGAATTTCCACACAAGAAATCTGGTCTTATTTTAATAAGTCTGCCTTTTTATGTTACTTGTTCTCTTTCCCTTGAAGCTTTTTTTTTTTTGCTCTGGTTTGTTTTTTTGTTTGTTTGTTTGTACAGCCTTGAATGTCCTAGAACTAATTCTTTAGACAAAGCTGGGCTTGAATTCACAAAGATGTGCCTGCCTCTTCTTTCTGAGTGCTGGGATTAAAGGTATGCACCACCACTGCCCGGCTTCCCTTGCAGTCTTTAATATTATTTCTTTATTCTTTACATTTATTCATTTTATTATTAGGTCTATGGAATTTATTTTTATGGCCATGTCTATTTGGTTTTCTGTATGCTTCTTGTACCATAACAAGCACCTCCTTCATTAGGTTAAGGAAATTTTCTTCTGATTTTATTGAAAGTATTTTCTGTGCCTTTGACCTGGATTTCTTCTCTTTTCTCTACTCCTTCTGTTCATAGATTTGATCTTTTATAATGTGCCAGTCTTGCCGGATGGCTTGTGCTTGGATTTTTTTTTTTTATTTTTTAGATTAACCATTTTATTTGACTGAGTATCAATTGCTTTTTATCTTGTCTTCATGCTTGGAATTCTCTTTTCCATGTCTTTTACTCTTTGGTTATGCTCACCTCAGAATTTTCTTTGTCTTCCTGAAGTTTGCATCTTTAGTTTTGTATGAATTTGGATCTTCAGGGATTCTATTTCTACTTCCATGTCTTGAAGGGCTTTAATTATTTTATTCTACTATTTGTGTTTTCACAGACTTAAGAGTTTTATCCATATTCCTTTTAAGGCCCTTAATCATATTCATAATAGCAATTTTAAAGTCCTTGTATTATGCTTCCACTATATTGCATTTCTTTTGCCTACTCTAGTATTTTTCGTAGGTTCTAGTGTGGAGACATATTTTCATGGCTGTTTATGGTTGTGGTTTTGTGTTGATGATTAGGTATCTGGAGTCAGGATCATTGTGATTATAAGTATTGGTATCTGGTCTTGTCTTTGCTGGTTGGATGTTTTATTCCTTCATTTTTGGTGACTTCCTTGGACCCTAAGAGTGTGTTGTGTCTGTGGGTTGCCTGTTAGAGACTGCTTCCACAGATCAGTGACTAGCAGAGAGAAAAAGAGGTAGACAAGGAGACAAAGCTATGCTGGCCTTCAGGAATGAGCCAAGGTGATCCTGTCACACATTGAGTGTTGTCCACAGGTGTAGTGGGTAGCTGTTCCAGCTTTGACCTGGAAGTACTACCCCCATTAAGGCTTCAGTAACTGTCACGCCTACAAGGTGGGGCCAAGACAGGAGCCCTTAAGACCTGAGATCTGGATGTGCCAGCTCTCTTGGTTCCTGGATCCTGGACGCTGGAAGGAGATCAAACAGAGTTCTCCAGAGAACACCACTGCTGGACTGCACTATACCTTTCCCAGACTCTGTAATCTATCCCTTTACTTGTAAGTTACCCTACAAAATGAACCTCCATTTCAACTACATGGAGTTGCCTTAAAACTATGACCAATACACAGGAATTTAGAAATGAGGCAGGAATACACGATCCTATCAGTAGGTTGCAGTAAGACAACAGATTTTCAGAGAGAGAAGGATGATAGGACTATGAGTATGCTTGTTCTAAATCAAGAGTTGAAGCCTCCAGTGAATGATATTGAAGTTGAAGGAGTGGTTCCTGTAAATAGTCTATTACTAGGCTGAGGATCAGAATGGAAAAATAGTAATGAAAGACTGGAAAGATAATATGATTCACCTGAGTCACTGTCAGGTGTGGCAACTGGGGTTCTGAGGAAAAAAGTATTTCTAGTTATTGGAGGCTAGAGAAGAGGTGGAGAGGGCTAAAAGTGTCCACAGGAAGGACAAATTCTGGGTTCACTCCCAGGGTTGGCAGAGCTCCTAAGGAGTAGAGTTAGAATGAGAGGACAGGCCACTGCAAGCAGCCTACTACAGAGTTGAGGTTGGAACTGAAGCAGTTGTAATTATGGACAGGAATGAGAGCAAAAATAGCCTGAGTCTCAGCCCAGAATGGTTGCTGGAGATTTTATAGTGAGTATGTCTAGGTATGTGTGGCTGATGCGAAGGGATGGGAGGAAGGATGATGGTTTGGTGGGGTCCCCAGGGAAGGGGGGAGAGAGGACACAACTCTGCAAGCTGTCTGCTACATGTCTGAGGATGAGACTGTGTTTGAGGACAGGAAGTGCAGAGAAAATTTCCTATCTCCATCAAAATCCAGTGTGGCAAGTGGGGATTCTAAACGGAAAGTGTTTCTGTGTATTTGCAGGTAACAAGAAAGAAAAGAAATGAGATAGAAGGCTTACTGGCTGAGAGAGTATGGGAAGAAGGTCCAAACCTGGGTTCCCTGAATGCTTTGGCGAAGTACCCTCAGAATACAGACAGAGTGAGAGGCCTGGTCCTGGCAAATGGTCTGCTATAGATCAGGTCAAGAAACTCTTGTTTTTCATTTTTAAAAGAAAGACCAATCCTATCTTAAATGAAATGGTATTACTATAAGTGTGTTGGTGGATAGCTGATGCTGCAGAACTCATGGAATAGAGATAAGGAGATCATCCTTTGCTATATTACAAGTTTAAGGCCAATCTGAGATGCTTGAGACTATAATTTTTGTTTGTTTTGTTTTTGTTTTTCAAGACAGGGTTTCTCTGTGTAGCTTTCTGCCTTTTTCCTAGAACTCACTTGGTAGTCCAGGCTGGCTTCAGACTCACAGAGATCTACCTGGCTCTGCCTCCCTAGTGCTGGGATTAAAGGTGTGTGCCACGACCACTGGGCTGAGACAGCTCTGGAAACAGCAACCAAATAAATAGTCCTTTGTAGTTAGAGTTTTCCTGCCTGGCCCAGTCAGGACAAATCTCTCTTACCCACCAGTCCCATAGTCGCTCAGACCCAACCAAGAAAGCACACAAAAACTTACATTGTTTAGAAACTGTATGGCCGAGGCAGGCTTCTTGTTATCTACTTCTTCTATCTTAAATTAACCCATTTCTCTTAGTCTATACTTTGCCACATGGCTTGTGGCTTACCAGTGTCTTTACATGTTGCTTTTCATGGTGGCAGTAGGCGGTGTCTCCCTCCAACCTTCTACTTCCCAGAATTCTCTTCTCTCTTGTCCCGCCTATACTTCCTGCCTGGCCACTGGCCAATCAGAATTTTATTTACACAGAGCGATATCCACAGCAGTCCTTTTTTGTATCTGCCAAATACTTTTAAAGTAAAAATTTTGAATCTTTTAAGTTAGTAGTTTCCTGTTTCAAACATGATATAAAATATTTCTACCTGAATTTTGTTGTACACAAAGCTACTAGCCGGAGATGAAACAATTTCTCAAATTCTTCCAGATAAGAAACACCTTATATGTGAGGCAGGGAGAGAAAGAGAGAAAGAGAGAGAGAGAAAGAGAGAGAGAGAGAGAGAGAGAGAGAGAGAGAGAGAGAGAGAGAGAGAGAGCAATCACCACCATCAACAAGAAATCAAGACCATTGGTCATTAATATTTCTCAGTATCAATAGGCTCCATTCCACAATAAAAAGACACAGGTTAACAGAATAGATGCAAAAACAGATTTATCTTTCCACTGCATACAAAAACACACACATTACCTTAGAGTAAAAGGTTGGAAAAAGGTTTTTCGAGCAAATAAGCCTAAGAAGCAAGCTGATGTGGTTGTTCTAATATCTAACAAAATACACTTCCAAACAAAATAAATCAAAAGAGACCAGGAAGGGCACTTCATACTCATCAAAGGAAACATCCACCAACATGACTTCTCACCTCATAAAAGCTATGCCCCAAACATAAGGGCACCTATATTTGTAAAAGAAACATTACAAAAGTTTAAATTATACATTGACCTTCACACATTTATAATGGTAGACTTCAGTACCACACTCTCAACAATAAATACCTCATCCAGAAACAAACTAAACAGAGACATGATGGAGCTAACAGATATTTTGACTGAAATAGATCTAACAGATACCTATAGAACATTTCATTCAAACATAAAAGAATATACCTTCTTCCTAGAACTTCCCAGAAGTTTCTCCAAAATTGACCATGTGCTTGATCATAAAACAAGTCTCAACAGATACATGAAAATTAAATTAATCACCTTTAACCTAATAGACTACCATGGATTAAAGCAGGATTTTAAAACAAGAAAAACAACAGATATCCTACAAATTCATGGAGACTAAACAACTTTCTACTGAATGACTACTGAGTAAAGGCAGAAATGAAGAAATAAAAGACTTTGTAGAATTCAATGAAAATGAATGCAGAACATATACAAACTTATGAGATATGATGAATGAAATAATAAGAAGAATGTTCATACCACTAAGTGCATTATAAAGATATTCTACAGACCTCATTCTAGCAATTTCACAGCACACACGAAAGCTCTAGAATAAAGACAAGTAAACAAACCCAAGAGGAGTAGATGGCATGAAATAATTAAATAGAGGGCTCAAATCAATAAAATAGAATCAAAGAGAACAATACAAAGAATAAATAAAACAAAGAGTTGGTTCTTGGAGATAATTAACTGGACAGACAAACCCTTATCTGGCATAAATAGAACAAAGAGAAAGAATATCCAAATTCAGAAAACCAGAAAAAATGGGGGAACATGAAAGCAGACACCAAGGAAATCCAGAGAATCATCAGGTCAAACTTCAAAAAGCTGTACTCTTCAAAACTGGAAAATCTAGATGAAAAGGACAATTTTTATCCACAGACATAACTTACTAAAGTTAAATCAAGATCATATAAAAAATTTAAATAGACCTATAATTCCTAAGGAAGTAGAATAAGTCATTAAAATTCTACAAGTCCCCTCCCCCCCCCAAAAAAAAACAAGCTCAGGACCAGATAGTTTTAGTACAAAATTCTACAAGATTTTCAAAGTGCATCTAATATCAACACTCTTCAGATTATTACACAAAATAGAAAGAGAAGGAACATTGCTAAATTCAATTTATGAGGCCACAGTCCTAAAAAACACACAAGGGTTCCACAAAGAAAGAAAATTGCAGACCATTTTCCCTCATGAATATTGATGTAAAAATACTCAATTAAATATTCATAAACTAAATCAAAGGACACATCAGAAAAGACCATCCCCAATGATCAAGTAGGCTTCATCCTAGAGATGCAGGTATGGTTCAACATACAAAAATCTATAAATATAATCCATAATATAAGCAAACTGAAATAAAACTAAAACAAAACACATTATCATTTCAGTAGATGTTCAAAAAGCCTTTGACAAAATCTATGACCCCTTCATGATAAATGCCTTGGAGAGAGTAGGGATACAAGGAACACACTTAAACATAATAAAGGTAATTTACAACAAGCCTAAGCCAACATCAAATTAAAAGGAGAGAATTTTTAAAAATCTCCACTAAAAATCAGGAAAAAGACAAGGTTGTCTACTCTCTCCATATTTATTCACTATGGTACTTAAAGTTTTAGCTAGAGCATGTAAGACAACTAAAGTCGATCAAGGGTATACGGATTGCAAAGTGAGAAGCCGAAGTTTTACTATTTGCAGATGACATAATAATATGCATAAGCAACACCAAAATTTCTAGGAGGGAGCTCCTACAGCTGATACACACCTTCAGAGAAGTGACAGGATACAAGATTACCTCAAAAATTCAGTAATACTCCTTATACATAAATGATAAACAGAGAGAAAACCTGGAAAACCCCTTCACAGTAGCCACAAATAATATAAAATATCTTGGGTTAACTCTGACCAAGCAAATGAAAAGCCTATATTGGAAGAACGTCAAGTCTTTGAAGAAAAAAATTAAAGAAGATATCAGAAGATGGAAAGATCTCCCATGCTCATGGATTGATAGAATCAACATAGTAAAAATGGCCATCTTACCAAAAGCAATGTACAGATTCAACACAATCCCCATCAAAATTCAAACACAGTTTTTTCAGACCTTGAAATAACAATACTCAACTTCATATGGAAAAACCAAAACCCAGGATAGTTAAAACTATCCTGTATAATATAAGAACTTTAGAAGGTATCATCATCCCTGATACCATTTGGTTTTTATTACTATGGTATTGGCATAAAGAGACAGTTTTATCAATGTAATTGAATCAAAGACCCATACATAAGTCCACAAACTTATAGACATCTGATTTTTGGTAATAAAGCAGCCAGAAATGCACATTGAATTAAAAGGCATCTTCAACAAATGGTGCTTGTATAACTGTATGTCAGTGTGTAGAAAACTGCAAATATATTCATGTCTATTGCTTTATACAAAAATCAAGTCCATATGGATTAAAGACTTCAATATAAAACCAGATACACTATACCTGACAGAAGAGAAAGTGGAGATTAGCCTTGAAAGCACTGATGCAAGAGACTACTTCCTAAGACTGAGCACAGTTATTAAGGTTAACAATTAGTAAATGGGACCTCATGCAACTGAAAAGCTTCTATAAGGCATAGGACATTCAATTGGACAAAACAGAAGCCTACTGAATAGGAAAGGATTTTTACCACGTCCACATCTGACATAGGGCTAATATCCAAAACATATAAATATTTCAATTAAAAATGGGTTATAAACCTAAACAAAGAATTCTCAGCAGAGGAATCTCAAGTGGCCAAGAAACACTTCAAGAAATGTTCAACATCCTTAGCTAGCAGGAAAATGTAAATAAAAAAGATTCTGGGATCCAATCCCATGTTACACCTCTCAGAATGGCTAAGATAAAAACCCAAAGTGACAGCTCATGACGGTGAGGATGTGGAGCAAGGGGATTACTCTTCCTTTGCTGGTAGGAATGCAAACTTATACAGCCAACTTGTAAATCAATATGGTGGTTTTTTGTTAAAATTGGGACTCAGTCTACCTAAAGACCCAGCTATACTATTCCTGTGCATATACCCAAAGGATGCTCCAGCCTACCACAAGGACATTTAGTCAATTATATTCATAGCAGCTTTATTCATAATAGCAAGAAACTGGAAACAACATGCATGTCCCTAAACTGAAGAATGGATTTTAAAAAAGTGATACATTTACATAACAGAGTATTAGTTAGCTCTTAAAATGAGATAACATCATGAAATTTGCAGGCAAATGGATTAAACTAGAAAAAAATCATTGCGAGTTATAAAACCCAGATCCAGAAAGACAAGCATGGTATGCAGTCATTTAAAAGTGCATGTTAGCTATAAAGTAAAGAATAATCATGCTTCAATCCACAGACCTAGAGAGGCTAAGTAACAAGGAGAACTCATGGAGAGATTCATGGATGTCTTTGAGAAGGGCAAATAGAACAGAATTCATGGGTGGACTTGGGGTGAATGGGAATGGGAACAGGAGGATCAGGTGGGGAGAATGGACAGAGAGAATACTGGGAGAGACAACTAGAATTGGGGTTCATTTTGGCAGCATCTCTGGGATGAATTAGAAACCTAGTGCAATTGAAACTCCCAGGAAATAGGTGTCCCTAATGAAGACTACTACTATTCAGGATAAGGATCCTGAATCAGCCATCTTTTAGAACCTGACAAGACAAGTTTTTCCTGCCTGCAAGATTGTAGACTGGATTTAATATAATCATCCTCTGAAAGACTTCATCCAATGGCGGCGGGGGGGGGGGGGGCAGATAAAGAGTCCCACAACCAAATATTAGATGGATAGGTGTAGCAATGGTAATCCTGTGGAAGAAGGGGAGGAAGGAATGTAGGAGCCAGAGGTATAAAGGACACCACAAAAAAATGCTCCACAGAATCAGCTAACATGGCCTCATAGGGGCTCACAGAGACTGAACCCATAATCAGGGAGCCTGCATGAGACTGACCTAGGTCCTCAGTTGTATAGCTTGGTGATCCTATGGGATTCCTAACAGTGGAAGTGGGGCCAGTCTTTGACTCTTTTGCCTGCTTTTGGGCTCCTTTTCCTCCTAATGGTTTGCCTTTTTCAAACTTAATATGAGGGGGTGGGCCTAGTCTTATTGTAACTTGATATGCCCTGTTTGATTGATATCCCTGGATAGCCTGCCCCCCCCTTTTTTTCGAGGGAAAGGAGGAGTCATGAATGTGAGAGAAGGGCAGATGAGGAAAGGGACTAGGAGGAGAGGAGGGAGAGGAAACTGTGTTTGGGATTTAACATATGAGAGAAGAATAAATTTCAAAAAGATAACAAAGAAATACATTAGAGAGCTTCACATAGCTTCAAGGTCACTAAAGAACAAAAGTGTTTCCATACTAAAAGATGCTTTCCTACACTTCCCTCTTTTAAAGTCATCTCTGAAGCAGTAAGAATTAAAGCTTCTTTTCTTACTTTTTGAGTTTCAGTACACTTTTTTACTTTTAACGATTTGGAGTTTCAGAATTCCTTAGTATGGCAAATCTTCAATTATTGTATTTTTCCTAGGTAATGTCCCCCTTACACAAGTATAGCATCAAAGTGAAGGTGATTTACAATCCACTAAAAGTTTTATCTTCTGCTAGGATCCAAAATATAAGACCTTATATATGAGCCCAAATACAAATTATAAAGATTAATTTTATTAAAATGTACCAACAAGCAGAATTTTCCTCAATACAATAAATCTCTCAGATTGATTCAAGGCCTTGAGTTTAAACTTGTGATGTTATCTTGCCCTCACTGATGACTGTAAAAATCTATGAGCAATGGGTTGCTCATAGACATGCTCATTATGTCCTCCTAAAACATGCAGAATATATTTTTCTGCACAACCTCGGGAATAGAAGATTAGGAAATAAGCACCTAAAAAGAGTTCATGATTAGAAGTGGATCATATTTTTAATCATTCTCTCTCAGTAATACTTTGTTTGTTATAGCAAAATAATCAAGGCTGGGTTATTAGCAAAGGAATATGGTTTATTTAACTCAAAGTTCTCAAAGTCCAAGCTAATTGGATTATAGTGAGGGCCTTCTGCTGTTTCATATAATTCCAGAGAAGGGGAAATAAGTATGCACAAATGGACAGAACACATATATGAAAAGGTGAAAGGTGTATCAGCCCTGCTTAATAACAGCTGCCTCTTGAGTCCCCACCAGTCCCATAAGAACTGAATCAGCTGCAAACTACTAATCCCCATTCCAAGTAAAGACATTAACACTCTTGACTCATGACCTCGTGAAGGTGCAGACTCCTCTCAATACCACTGTATTGGAAATGATGTCTCAGCATGAGTTTAAATGGAAAAACAACAACAACATCATCAAAACCATAGCCTGTATAAGTGGATTTATAGCCATGTTGGAATTATATACCAAAGGGTTTTAAATAGAAATTATATTCAGAGACTGAAAACTATCAGAAAACACTTAGAGTACAACAGTTGCCTGAAATAAGTCTTGTTTGTGATAGTAAACTTCTGAGGTGAACTGAGTTTGTCTTTCAGATGTATTTAACCTAGGCCAATACTCCTGAGAAGCAGAAAGCATGTTTTCTTCATCTATTGATGCTATAACTTTTAACTGTGAGAAAACCTTATTTTCTATGCTTTAAAAAATGTTGGCGGTGGTGATGCATGCCTTTAATCCCAGCACTTGGGAAGCAGAGCCAGGCGGATCTCTGTGAGTTCGAAGCCAGGTCTACAGAGTAAGATCCAGGACAGGCACCAAAATATTCTCTCACTACATGGAGAAACTCTTTCTCAGAAAAAAAGAAGAAGAAGGAGAAGGGGAAGAAGAAGAAGAAGAAGAAGAAGAAGGAGGAGGAGGAGGAGGAGGAGGAGGAGGAGGAGGAGGAGGAGAAAGTATAGATTTGTATGTTAACATAAATGAAGGAGCAAAGCACTTACAGAAGAAATGGCTCTGTATGAGTGGAAAGTGTTCTTACTCAACAAGTCCCCATAGCAGAAGGGAAGATTAGGCAGTGAAGTGCCAGGTTAAAAAGAACTGGCTTGTAGGAGAATAGTACCAGGCTGTCAACTGTAATACAACCTGTCCCTCAGACAAGAGTGTCCAATTGTCTTCCACTACAAAGAAAGGGGTTAGAAATAAAGTCTTTTATGACCCTACATGATTTTTTCTATTTTTGATTTGTTCTGCCCAAACAATACAGTTTTAAAAATATTTAACAGTGTGTTTTGTTTTAGCATGAAACAAGAGAAAAATCACTGCAATTGTAAAGCATGACTATAAATTTTACTTAACTGGGTTGCTTTAAATTCCATTAACCAAAGAAGTGTGACTGTCTCTGTACTCCCATGGGAAATCTGCTGCATGTGCCTGCAGGATTTTATTTTATTTTTATTTTGTGTGTGACTGTGTGTGCATGTAGAAGGTGTATATATGTGTGTGGCATGTGAGAGTGCACATACTTATAGGCACACCAAGACCACAGAAAAGTGTCTGGAATCCTCTCTGACTTGTTCCTTTTGAAGTAGGGCCTCTCACTGATTCCAGAGTTCATGTTTTACAGCTACTTATATCTAGTGAGGTGTATTTTTCCTCTCACTTTATCCCATGCTACAGGCATGTAAGAGTCCCTCCAAGGCTTGATATGTACACTGAGATCCAAATTTCAGCCCTGACACTGTACAGCAAGAGCTCTTAGCCTCTTATCTTAGTCCTCTCGGCTTCCATGACAAAAAGTTTATAATTACAATTCGTTTTATGTCCTAAGACATGGTGTTTTAAAAAATGATTTATAATAAAAAGTACACAGAGGTTAGTTCCCATGTCTGTCACACTTAATTTTTTTTAACCACTTTAAAATTGAACTTTATTTTTTTATAATTTAATTTAATTTTACATATCAGCCATGGGTGCCCCTGTCCTCCCCCTTCCTTCCCCTAGCCCCACCTTCCCCCCAGCCCACCCCCATTCCCATCTCCTCCAGGGCAAAGACTACCATGGGACTCAGCTCAACCAAGTAGATTCAGTCCAGGCAGGTCCAGTCCCCTCCTCCCAGGCTGAGCAAAGTATCCCTGTATGAGCCCCAGGTTCCAAACAGCCAGCTCATGCACTAAGGACAGGTCCAGGTCCCACTGCCTGGGTGCCTCCCAAACATTTCAAGCTATTCAATTGTCTCACTTATCCAGAGGGCCTGATCCAGTTGGGGGCTCCTGAGCTTTTGGATCATAGTATGTATTTCCATTAGTTTGGCTATTTATCCCTGTGCTTTTCCAATCTTGGTCTCAACAATTCTCGATCATATAATCCCTCCTTCTTTCTCACTAATTGGACTCCTGGAGCTCCACCTGGGGCCTGGCCATAGATCTATGCATCTACTTCCATCAGTTATTGGATGAGAGTTCTAGCATGACAATTAGGGTGTTTGGCCATCTGATCACCAGACTAGGTCAATTTAGACTTTCTCTCGACTATTGCCAGTAGTCTACAGTGGAGGTATCTTTGTGGATTTCTGGGGACCTCTCTAGCACTTTGCTTCTTCCTATTCTCATGTGGTCTTCATTTATCATGGTCTGTTATTCCTTGTTCTCCCTCTCTGTTCTTGATCCAGCTGGGATCTCTTGCTCCCCTAAGCACTCTTTCTCTTGAACCTTGCCCTTCATTACCCCAACTTATGTCCAGGTTGTTCATGAGATCTCATCCATTTCTCTGTCATTAGGCAATTTCTGTATCTTTCTTAGGGTCCTGTTTTCTAGGTAGCCTCCCTGGAGTTGTATCAGTCTAGTCATCTTTGTTTTATATCTAGTATCCTCCTATGAGTGAGTACAAACTATGTTTGTCTTTCTGAGTCTGGGTTACGTCATTCAGGATGATTTTTTTCTACATCCATGCATTTGCCTGCAAAATTCATGATGTCATTGTTTTTCTCTGCTGAGTAGTACTCCATTGTGTATATGTACCATATTTTCTTTATCCATTCTTCAGTTGAAGGGCATCTAGGTTGTTTCCAGGTTCTGGCTATTACAAACAATGCTGATATGAACATAGCTGAGCAAATGCCCTTGTGGTATGATTGAGCATTCCTTGGGTATATGCCCAAGAGTGCTACAGCTGGGTCTTGGGGAAGATGGAGTCCCAATTTCCTAAGAAAGCACCATATTGATTCCAAAGTGGCTGTACAAGCTTGCATTCCCACCAGCAGTGGAGGAGAGTTCCCCTTGCTCCACATCCTCTCCAGCATAAGCTGTCTTCTGTGTTTTGTTTTGTTTTTTATCTTAGCCATTCTGACAGGTGTAAGGTGGTATCTCAGAGTCATTTTGATTTGCATTTCCCGGATAATTAGGGATGTTAAGCAATTCCCTAAATGTCTTTCAGCCATTTGAGCCACCTGTGTTGAGAATTCTCTGTTTAGTTCTATAGCCCATTTCTTAATTGGACTATTGGGCATTTTGATGTCTAAGTTCTTGAGTTCTTTATATATTCTGGATATTAGCACTCTGTCAGATGTGGGGTTGGTAAAGACCTTTTCCCATTCTGTAGCCTGTTGCTTTGTCTTGTTGACTGTGTCCTTTGCTCTACAAAAGCTTCTCAGTTTCAACAGGTCCCATTGATTGATTGTTTCTTTCAGTGTCTGTGCTATTGGTATTATATTTAGGAAGTGATCTCTGGTACCAGTGCATTCAAGACTGCCTCCTACTTTCTCTTCTATCAGGTTCAGAGTAACTGGATTTATGTTGAGGTTTTTGATCCACTTGGACTTAAGTTTTGTGTACGGTGACAGATATGGATCTATTTGCAGCCTTGTACACGGTGACATCCAGTTAGGCCAGTACCATTTGTTGAAGATGCTTTCTTTTTTCCATTGTACAGTTTGGGCTTCTTTGTCAAAAAATATATGTTTATGGGTGTGTATATTAATGTCAGGTTCTTCAATTCAATTCCATTGGTCCACATGATGGTGTTTATGCCAGTACTGAGCAGTTTTTATTATGTTAGCTCTATAGTAGAGCTCGAAGTTGGGGATCATGATGCTTCGAGAGGTTGTTTTATTGTAAAGAATACTTTTGGCTATCCTGGGGTTTTTAGTTTTTCCATATGAAGTTGAATATTATTCTTTCCAGGTCTGTGAAGCGTGGTCTTGGTATTTTGATGGGGATTGCATTGAATCTGTATATTGCTTTTGGTAAGGCCACCATTTTTACTAGGTTAATCCTGCCTATCCATGAGCATGGGATATCTTTCCATTTTCTGACATCTTCTTCAATTTCTTTTGTCAGGGACTTAAAGTTATTTCCATATAGGTCTTCACTTGTTTAGTTAGAGTTACCCCAAGGTATTTTATATCATTTGTGGCTATTATAAAGGGTGATGTATCTCTGATTTCCTTCTCAGCTTGTTTGTCTATTGTATATAGGAGGGCTACTATTTTTTTTTTTTTGAGTTGATCTTGTATCCTGCTCTGTTGCTGAAGGTCCTTATAAGCCATATCAGTTCCTTGGTTGAATTTTTGGGGTCACTCATGTATACTATCATGTCATCTGCAAATAAGGAAAGCTTGAATTCTTCCTTTCCAATTTGTATCCCCTTAATCTCTAGCTAGTACTTCATGTACTATACTGAATAAGTATTGGGAGAGGGGACAGACTTGCTTTGTTCCTGATTTTAGTGGTATTGCTTTGAGTTTCTCTCCATTTAATTTGATGTTGGCTGTTGGCTTGCTGCAAATTGTCTTTAGTATGTTTAGGTATGTTCCCTGTATTCCTGATCACTCCAAGATCTTTATCATGAAAGTGTGTTGGAATTTGTCAAATGCCTTTTCTGCATCTAGTAAGATGATCATGGGGTTTTTTCTTTGAGTTTGTTTATATGGTGTATTATATTGACAGACTTTCATATGTTGAACCACCCTTATATCCCTGGGATGAAGCCTGCTTGATCATGGTGGATAATTGTTTTGATGTGTTCTTGGAGTCTGTTTGCCAGAATTTTATTGAGTATTTTTGCATCAATGTTCTTGAGGGATATTGATCTGTAGTTTGCTTTCTTTGTTGCATCTTTGTTTGGTTTAGGAATCAGGGTAATTGTAGCCTCATAGAAAGAGTTTGGTAATATTCCTTCTGCTTCTATTGTGTGGAACAATTTAAAGAGTATTGGTCTTAACTCTTCTTTGAAGATCTGGTAGAATTCTGTGCTGAAACCATCAGGTCCTGGGCTTTTTTTGGATGGGAGACTTTTAATGACTGATTCTATTTCCTTAGGGGTTATTGGACTATTTAAATGGTTTACCTGGTCTTGATTTAACTTAGGTATGTGGTACCTATCCAGAAAATTATCCATTTCTTTTAGATTTTCCAGTTTTGTGGAGTAGAGGTTTTTGAAGTATGATCTGATGATTCTCTGGATTTCCTCATTGTCTGTTGTTATGTCCCCCATTTCATTTATGATTTTGTTAATTTAGATGCTCTCTCTCTGTCTTTTGGTTAGTTTGGATAAGGATTTGTCTATCTTGTTGATCCTCTCAAAGAACCAACTCTTTGTTTCATTAATTTTTTGTATTGTTTTCCTTGTTTCTATTTTATTGATTTCAACTCTCAATTTGATAATTTCCTGGCGTCTGTTCCTCCTGGGAGGCTATACTTCTTCCTGTTCAAGAGCTTTCAGTTGTGCTGTCAAGTCACTAGAATGAGATTTCTCCAGCTTCTTTATGTGGGCATTCAGTGCTATGAATTTCCCTCTTAGCACTGCTTTCATAGTGTCCCATAAGTTTGGGTATGTGGTGTATTCATTTTCATTGATCTCTAGGAAGTCTTTAATTTCTTTCTTTATTTCTTCCTTAACCCATTGGTGATTCAGTTGAACATTATTCAGTTTCCATGAGATTGTAGGATTTCTGTAGTTTTTGTTTTTGAAATCTAACTTTAACCCATGGTGGTCTGATAGAACACAGGAGGTTATTCCAATTGTTTTGTATCTGTTGAGATTTACTTTGTGGCCAAGTATGTTTTTGATTTTAGAGAAGATTCCATGGGGTGCTGAGAAGAAGGTATACTTTTTTGTTCAGATGGAATGTTCTGTACATATAGATTAAGTCTATTTGAGTCATAACATCAGTTAAGTCATTTATTTCTCTGTTAAGTTTCAATTTGGCATATCTGTCCAGAGGTGAAAGTGGGGTGTTGAAGTCTTCCCCTATTAATGTGTGGGGTTTTATATGTGATTTAAGCTTTAGTAATGTTTCTTTTACATATGTGGGTGCCCTTGTGTTTGGGGCATAAATATTCAGAATTGAAACTTCATCTTGGTGGATCTTTCCTGTGATGAGTATGTAATGTCCTTCTTGATCTCTTTTGATTGATTTTAGTTTGAAGTCTATTTTGCTGGATATTAGGATGGCTACACATGCATGCTTCTTAAGACCATTTGATTGGAAAGTTGTTTCCCAGCCTTTTATTCTTAGGCAGTGTCTATCTTTGAATTTGATGTGTGTTTCTTCTATGCAGCTGAAAGATGGATCATGCTTTTGTATCCATTCTGTTAGCCTGTGTCTTTTTATAGGTGAATTAAGACCATTGATATTAAGGGATATTAATGACCAGTGATTGTTCATTCCTGTTATTTATAAATATTTTATTATTATTATTATTATTATTATTATTATTATTATTATTGGTAATTTGAGTGTGTACTTCTCTTCTTTGTGGTTTACTGTTATGGTGTTATCTATTGTCTTGTTTTTGATGGTGTATCTGACTTCCTCATGTTGGAATTATCCTTCTAGTGCTTTCTGTTGAGCTGCGTTTGTGGATAAGTATTGTTTAAATCTGGCTTTGTCTTGGAAGGTCTTGTTCACTTCATCTATGATGATTGAAAGTTTTGCTGGGTATATTAGTCTAGGCTGGCATCCATGGTCTCCTGTCTGCATTACATCTGTCCATGTCCTTCTGGCTTTCAAAGTCTCCATTGAGAAATTGGCTATTATTCTGATGTGTTTGTCTTTATAAGTCACTTGGCCTTTCTCCTTTGCTGCTCTTAATATTCTTTCTTTATTCTGTACATTTACTTGTTTAATTATTATGTGGTGAGGTGGCTTTTTAGGGGAGTCTAGTCTGTTTGGTGTTCTATAGGCTTCTTGTATCTTCATAAGCATCTTCTTCTTTAAGTTGGGAAAATTTTCTTCTATGATCTTGTTAAATATATTTTCTGTGCCTTTGAGTTGGTATTCTTCTCCTTCCTCTATCCCTATTATTTGTAGGTTTGGTCTTTTCATGGTGTCCCAAATTTCTTGGACATTTTGGGTCATGACTTTGTTTGCTTTAGTTTTTTTCTTTGACTGATGAATCTATTTCTTCTACCGTATCTTCAACACCAAAGATTCTCTCTTCCATCTCTTTACATTCTGTTGGTTATACTCTCCTCTGAAGTTCCTGTTTGTTTACTCAGATTTTCTATTTCCAGCATTCTCTCTGCTTATGTCTTCTTCATTTTTCTATTTCCCTTTTCAGGTCTTGGACTGTTTCCCTCATCTGTTTCATTGCTCTTTCATGATTTTCTTCCAGGGACTTACTGTTTTCTTCTTATTTGTCCTTTCCTCTAGTTTTTTATTGCATTCTTCCAATTTTTTGTTTGTTTGTTCCTCCACTTCATTTTTGATTTCTTCTATATAAGGCTCTAGCTTTTTCTTGATGTTATTCATAACGTTGTTTTCTTCTGCTTCTTCCATTTTTTGATGTTCAGGTCTTGCTGTTGGAGGAGGGCTAGGTTCTGGTGATCATTTCTTGCTCTTTATTTTGTTGTATGTACTTCTGCCTTTATGTCTGACCATCTCCTCATGGATTCATTCTTGGTCTTATCAGTGCACTTGGTCCAGACTGAGCTGACAGATTCAGGAAGCCTCTTTTTTTCTAGATGGAAGCTCTGGGCCAAATGGGAGCTCCTGGGTGGGATGGGAGCTGGGGGCTGGTCTCTAAGTCTCCGGAAGTGGCTGGGGTCTTGGGCAGATGGGTGTGGGGGCAGGGTGTGGAGATTGCAGGGTCTGCCTGCAGTCTTGGAAAAGGGGAACCTTCCTGTGAGGCCTGCAGAATGGCCAGAAACTGGGGCCCAGTTGGGCAGGTCTTCCCCAGGATGACTGGTGCTCAGGGTTGGGACCTAGGGGCAGGCTTCTCTGAGTATGATCCCAGGTACTCACCTCTGGTACAGATGGGAGTTCCTGGACAGGATGGAAGCTGAGGGCTGGTTTCTAAGACTCAGGAAGTGACTGGGGTCTCTGACAGATGGGTGTGGGGGCAGTATGTGGAGATTGTAGGGTCTGCTGGGGATCTTGGAGAAGGGGAACCTTCTTGGTAGGGATGTAGGGGGGTCCTGTCCTATGGCCACAACATGGGGCCAAGTTGGGCAGGTCTTCCCCAGAATGGCTGCTGCCCAGGGCTGGGACCTAGGGGCAGGCCTCTCTGGGTATGACCCCAAGCACTCTCCTCTGGTCCAGATGGGAGTTCCAGGGTGGATGTGAGCTAGGGGTTGGTCTCTGTCACACTTACTTTTATTCTTCCAGTATTCACAAAGAGGCAAAAGACCTTGATTCTAGACTCATGTCTTACTAAGTTGTCTATGTGGATGTAATGTTTCATTCCCTTCAGAAGCATCTGGCAGTGGAGCCAAGGTGGGTAGCACAGCTGAGTTCTTGTCTTTCTGAAGGAGATATGTATAGAGTTTTCAAAAGGCAAACTTACCGTGGAATGCTATTTGATACCATTCACTATTTCATTAGCAAATTCCAGATTTCACGTGAGTATTTTCTAAAAGCTTTTCTTAGGAAAGCTGAATGTGATATTTGTTTTCCTTTAAATATGAAGATGCTGGAGAGATGGGACAGTAGATAAGAGTAAGTATTGCTCTTATAGGGGATCCAGGTTTGATTCCAAGCACCCAGAGGATGTGACAGCTTTGTTTGCTTCTGAGACACATGCCCTTATACCCACTCTCAGATACACACAAATACACCTAATTCAAAACTAATAAAAAAATAAAATAGAGAAAGAACTTAATATGCCTGGTTAATCTTCTATCAGTACTAAGAAACCAAGACTATCTATGTGTAACCCATATGTAATTATCAAAAGACAGAACTTCTCTTAGAAAAGACAGAAGGGCTTTGTTCCTTAAATAATTAAAGTATTATGAGATGTAAAATATCTTAATACAGTTTAGAGGTAAAAACTTGCCAAATTTCCAGAATTGATCAGCCAAAGATAATTGTGTTGTTATGAGGTCATTTACTTATACATAGATTAAAAGTCTTATTTCATTCAATCTACAAGAGCTTTGCGGTATATCTGAACCATCTAAATTGCTTGCATTAATATATAAAAATGTATAATTTTGGTAGCATGCTGGATTAAATATCTCACACAGCAAATGAGTCCTGTGAGCAGGCTATGCAAATCATTTCCTAGAAGGTCATTTTTATTAGCAACAGTGGTCAAATCAAATATGCAATTTCTGAAATAATGTGGCACATAATATGCTGATGCATTTAATATGCAGATGCATTCAAATACTGTGGATATTAAACTCAAGGAAATCTGTTTAGAAAATGAGTTATCTGTGCTTGACTCCTTCATTGGCCTCACAAGTGTTTGCTGGCAATCTACTGGGGACTCAGCTCCAGTTTGGACACTCTCACCTCATTTGTGTGTTCTGTCCTGTGAAACCACAGAGGTTTTCTATCTCCATACCATCTAGTCTCCAGATATATAGGAGTCACTGAGGAAATGACTATCAATGTGTGTCTGAAGAAGTATCTGTGGAATTTGTACTAAGTGTTGGCCACAGCTGTGAAGCTCAAGAATACAGTGGTGGAAAAATGAACAAGTTTCCTACCTTTGTGGAAACCACAAATAAGCTAATAAGTAGATAATTTTTTGTTTGAAGCATGGAAGCAGGACACTGCCATCTTTGTTTCAGCGTAGTTGAGTTGAGCTGCTCTCTCTACAATGGCCTCCATCTCTGTTACAGTGGATGCACATATGTTTCCAGCCTCCTTGTCAATTTATTAGACATGGTCAGCAATGCTACTTTGTCCAGGACAGCATTTGTGCTGTTTTGTTCTGTTTTAGTGTTTGAAGGCAATAAAGAAAAGCTGTAAGGTTTCAAATTAAGCTAAGATTTCTGACTTTAAAGGAATGAGAGAGATATCTCAGAGGTTAATACAGCCTTCTGACTTGTTCTTTTAAAGGACCTGGGTTTGCTTCCCAGCACCAAATTTGTTCATAACTACCTCTAACCCCAGCTGCAGGGTATCCGATATCCTTTTCTCTTCACCGTGGATGCCTCCACACATGTGTCTCTATACAATGTGCCATGCACACATGTGGCATATGTACACAGACATATACACAAATAAAATAATAGAAATAAATCTTTCAAAAACAAACTTGAAAGCTGAGTTTCAGAACAGCTAGTATTCATTGGAGCTTCTGAGTAGGCAAGGCTATGGGTTAACCCTGTGCTTTCTATTGTTACTTCTTTTGGACTCAGTTCTGATGACAAAAAAAAAAACAAAAAAAAAACAAAACCAAAAAACTGACATCTTCTCCAGTCATATACTATCATGTTTTATCTGTAATTTTCATCAAAAATAGGAAAAGAAAAATTTCATTTAAAGCGACATCTGTTTGAAAAATTTGTAGAATAATATATAAACAAGTCTTTCTGTCAGTTTTATGCATTCCAATCTTTCTTTCCATCTATGTAGTCTTCCTGGACTTGTGATACATATGAGTTTGATTTTAAAATCAAGTCAGGACAAACCTCTCTCACCCTCCAGGCCCATAGACGTTCAGAACCAACCAAGTAAACATACAGAAACTTACATTGTTTAGAAACTGTATGGTTGGGGCAGGCTTCTTGTTATCTACTTTTTCTATCTTAAATTAACCCATTTCTATTAATCTATACTTTGCCACATGGCTAGTGGCTTACCATTACCTTACACCTACCTTGTAATGGCGATGCCTGGCAGTATCACTCTCTCCACCTTCCACTTCCCAGAATTCTCTTCTCTGCTTGTCCCACCTATACTTCCTGCCTGGCTACTGCAAATCACCATTTTATTTATACAGAGTGATATCCATAACATTGCTCTCCATCCTTGACAAAGAGTGAAAACTATCTGTGGGTATAAGGACACATATTTAGATCATAGGTAGAAGTTATGTGAGTTTAGTGAATGATGGTTCTCCTCCAAGATCCATGACTGCTAGTTCTAGATATTTGACTAGGGTTTCTGTACCAGCCTAACAGGTTTTCTGCACCCACCCACCCCTATTAAATTTATCCACCAACACAGTGAGCCAGATCAAGCAGAACTGAAAAAGTAAAACAACAGGTCTATTTGTTTTTTTGTTTTGTTTTGTATTAAGGAATTTCTATTCATTTTAAATACCAACTACACCTTCCCCTGTCCTCTCTCCTCCCACCCCCCCAGGCTTTCCCCCCAACCCACCCCCCATTCCCACCTCCTCCAAGGCAAGGTCTCCCATGGGGAGACTGCAGAGCCTGGTACATTCAGTTTAGGCAGATCCAAGCCCCTCCTCCCTGCACCAAGGCTGTACAAAGTGTCCCACCATAGGCACTAGGCTCCAAAAAGACGGCTCATGCACTTGAACCAATACAACTCCCAGGAGAGACCTCCCATCCCAGAGATCCAGACCAAAGAAAGTGTGCCCCCAAACTAAAGCAGAGAGAGATTTTACGGGTTGTAGGTGAGGGGTGATGATGTGTCCACCACAAGCTGAGTGCTTAGGCAGAAACTTGAGTGACTGGCAACTTCAGGGGAGGAGGCTGCAGTAGCCACCAGGAAAGTAGAACTGGTCTCTTTGGCACCTTTTCTTTCTTCTGAGACTCTCTGAGCTGCTAGGGTTTAGAGAGAGGGAGATAATAAGGGAGAGAGGGAGAGAGAGGAGGAAGAAGGGAGGGAGAGAGAGAGAGAGAGAGAGAGAGAGAGAGAGAGAGAGAGAGATTGGACTTTTGGGACCATGCAGGGCAAGCTGGTGCAAACAGAAATGGTTTCCCTGTTGAGTAGGTCTTAAGTCTGGTTAGAGAGCTCTTCGTTTCTGCTGAGGTATGTGAGCCACTAGTGTACACTTGGGGTTATCATGCCATGCTGCTGTTTGTTTTAATTCATAGCTGTCATGGCTGTGTAGGACTGCTGGCTGCTTTCCTCTTTTGGAAGCTTGCATGATGTCTTCTGGTACCATGAAAACTATTCTTCGGGGAGGAGGTATTCAGTTCTGGGGACTCTGGAACCTCTCTCTAATACATGTCTTCATCGACAGGTACCTTCCACCATGAAAGGGCAACCAATGGCAATAACAGCTTTTGGGAATGTTTTGTCATCTCTTGAACAACTGTGACAAACAAAAGAGGTCTTTCCATGTGTGGCGTTGTGTTATTTGTTAAAAGGTCTTCGGGTCATGTGGAGAGCTTTGCCAGGCCAGATGAGAAAATTTCATTTAAACTATATACACATATTTATACACAGACTTACTTGTATTTCGACTTTTTTGCATTATTGATAACATATTTCCTTGTGTTTTTGGCAGATGCCTTGGTGTTATTATACACTACACCTACTTCTTTTGTGTTAATTTCCCACACCCCTACCCCCAAACAGAGACTCCTTCCCGTTTCCCTGACATGGTCACTAATACCCTGCTATTCCCTTCTCTGTTGCTCTCCCAACCCCCTGCCTATACCCCTTTGTAGAATATAACATTACTTCTTGGATTTTGTTTAGATTTTGTTTCTTGTATAAATCTTGTTTAGGATATTCATATAATAAAATGTTTTTGTTTCTCCTTCAATTATGGCAGGTAATTTTGCTTAGTAGATTAGAATCTACTGGCTGCCATAGATTTTTTTTAAGACTTCAAATGCACTAACCCAGGCTTTTGTGGATTTTAATTTTTCTGTTTAGAAATCAGCCTTTATTTTATAGTTTTTCTATGTCTTTTTTTCTCTTACATCTTTCCACACACTTCTTTTGTTGTGTACACTTACTTAGTAGTTTAACTATGATGCACTGTGAAGAGTTTCTTTTCTGATCTCGTCTATTTGGTATTCTTTATGCTTCTTATATCTGTATGGGTGTGAACTTTTTTTAGTTTGTAGAACTTATTGACTATGATCTTGCTGAGGATCTGTCTGGTCTGTGCCAATGATTTGGATAACTTCTCCCTCATGGATACCTATAGTTCAGAGGTTTTCTGTTTGTTTGTTTGTTTTTGATTTGTTTCTTCTCATGGTGACAGTTCCTGTTTGCTCCTCTGCTGTCTTTCTGTAATTCCTTCCTTAATTGGTCCATATGCTTTACTTTTTCTTCAACTACTGATAATCTATATTCTACTCCATTCAACTTGTTAGATTTTCCTTTGAGTTTTCTGGTTGCATTATTGGATTTTTAAATTACATATGTATTTTAGCCTGAGTCCCATTCAATCTATCTTCTTATTAAATTCCACTCTCAAATCTTGGATTCTTTGTTATTTCCATAAGCCATGTGGTTGCGTTTTCTTGAGTATCACTAAAGTGTTTATTGTTCCTGTTATCTCTTTAATTTTATTGAGCTGTTTCTTTGTGTCTTCTTTAAAGTCCTTGAATTCTTTGATGAAGTTTATGATTGCCTTCTTAAATTCTCTGTCCTAGGGTTCCTCTAGGTAATTCTCATCGGCAAATATTTTTACCAGACTGATAAGTTTTGGAAAGAATGTACTATATTGATCTTTCATATTGTATGTATTTTTTTGATGAGATCTGGGCATTTGTGGACTTCTTTTGTTAATTTCAATCTCATAGGGACAAAGAAGGTTGCAGAAGAGAAGATATGGGTGAGTTAGAACTAGAGATCTGATGTTGGAGTGGAATGAAGTCAGGTGGACACAACACAGTAGGCTGGTATATTCCTACTCATCTAAGCATGGAGTATGGGAGTAAATCTGGCGAGGTAAAAATAATTTTTAAAAAATGAAATTGTTTAGGCAGGGGTCTGTGGGTTTAAGGGTAAGGAAGAAGGGTCTTATAAAAAGCCTAGGAATTCCTTACATTGTAGACATGGTGTTCAGAATAGATATGGACCCTGGATGTGGAAACTTGGGTAGACCTGGCAGGTTGTGGAGGGTATGTAGATGCAGAGGGTCAAAAACACTCACTGGGATAGAACCTGGAGAGGGATATGAAAGAAAGATCTAAATGAGTGGAAAAGTTGGCTTCAGTGTAGCATGGACCTCTAGTTGGTGGCAGGTAAGACTGGTTCTGGCAGAATACTAGTGGTAGGTTGTGGCATAGACAAGGATATCCAGACTAGGAGAGGGCACTGGATATAGGACCTAGGCTATATCAGTTGGACTTGGGAGAAGGTACATAGGGGAGGGTCTAGAATCTAGAGAGCAAAATGAGAAATCTGGCTGGATTGAGTTGATCTGATTGTCCTTAGAAAGGACCTATAGTGTATGGCAGACAGAACTAGTTCTTTTTTTTTTCTCCTTTTTTATTTATTATATTTGTGTTTTAATTTTACACATCAGCCATGGGTTCCCCTGTGCTCCCCCTCCCAACCCCGGCTCCACCTTTCCCCCAACCCCTCCCCTATATTCCCATATCCTCCAGGGCCAAAACTCCCCTGGGGATTCAATTCAACCCGGTGGATTCAGTACAACAGGTCCAGTCCCCTCCTTCCAGGCTGAGCAAAGTGTCCCTGTGTAAGCCCAAGGTTCCAAACAGCCAGCTCATGCACTAAGAATAGGTCCAGGTCCCACTGCCTCAGGGCCTCCCAAACAGTTCAAGCTATTCAGTTGTCTCACTTATCCAGAGGGCCTGATCCAGTTGGGAGATCCACAGCTTTTGGTTCATAATTCATGTGTTTCCATTTGTTTGGCTGTTGGTCCCTGTGCTTTTCCAATCTGGGTCTCAACAATTCACACTCTAACAGTCCCTCCTCTTTCTCAACAATTGCACTCCTGGAGCTCTACATGGGGACTGGCTGAGGATCTCTGCATCCACTTCCATCAATTATTGGATGAGAGTTCCAGCACAACAGTTAGGGTGTTTGGCCATCTGATCACCAGACTAGGTCAGATCAGGCTTTCTCTCGATCACTGCCAGTAGTCTAAGTGGAGGTATTTTTGTGGATTTCTGGGGACCTCTCTAGCACTTTGCTTCTTCCTGTTCTCATGTGGTCTTCATTTATCATGGTCTGTTATTCCTTGTTCTCACTTTCTATTCTTGATCCAGCTGGGACCTCCTGCTCCCCTAAGCTCTCTTTTCCTCAAACCTTGCCCTTCATTACACCCACTCTCATCCAGGTTGTTCATGTAGATCTCATCCATTTCTCTGTCATTGAACAATTCCTGTGTCTTTCCTAGGGTCCTGTTTTCTAGGTAGCCTCCCTGGAGTTGTGAGTATCAGTCTAGTCATCTTTGTTTTATATCTAGTATCCTCCTATGAGTGAGTACATACTATGTTTGTCTTTCTGAGTCTGGGTTATGTCACTCAGGATGATTTTTTCTAGATCCATCCATTTGCCTGCAAATCTCATGATGTCATTGTTTTTCTCTGCTGAATAGTAGTCCATTGTATATATGTACCATATTTTCTTTATCCATTCTTCAGTTGAAGGGCATCTAGGTTGTTTCCAGGTTCTGGCTATTACAAACAATGTTGACAAGAACATAGCTGAGCAAATGCCCTTGTGGTATGATTGAGCATTCCTTGGGTATATGCCCAAGAGTGGTATAGCTGGGTCTTGGGGGAGATGGATTCCCAATTTTCTAAGGAAGTGCCATATTGATTTCCAAAGTGGCTGTACAAGCTTGCATTCCCACCAGCAGTGGAGGAGAGTTCCCCTTGCTCCACATCCTCTCCAGCATAAGCTGTCTTCTGTGTTTTTGATCTTAGCCACTCTGACAGGTGTAAGGTGGTATCTCAGAGTCATTTTGATTTGCATTTTCTGGATAATTAGGGATGATGACCAATTCTTTAAATGTCTTTCAGTCATTTGAGCTTTGTCTTTTGAGAATTCTCTGTTTAGTTCTATAGCCCATTTCTTAATTGGACTGTTGGGCATTTTGATGTCTAATTTCTTGAGTTCTTTATGTATTCTGGATATCAGCCCTCTGTCAGATGTGGGATTGATGAAGACCTTTTCCCATTCTGTAGGCTGTTGCTTTGTCTTGTTGACTGTGTCTTTTGCTCTACAAAAGCTTCTCAGTTTCAACAGGTCCCATTGATTGATTGTTTCTCTCAGTGTCTGTACTACTAGTGTTATATTTAGAAAGTGATCTCTGGTGCCAATGCATTCAAGACTACTTCCTACTTTCTCTTCTATCAGGTTCAGAGTAAAAATGTCGATCTTACCAAAAGCAATCTACAAATTCATTGCAATCCCCATCAAATTACCAACATAATTCTTCACAGACCTGGAAAGAATAATACTCAACTTCATAGGGAAAAACAAAAAACCCAGGTTAGCCAAAAGAATCCTATACAATAAAACAACCTCTGGAGGCATCACAATCCCTGACCTCAAGCTCTACTATAGAGCTGCCATAATAAAAACAGCTTGGTACTGGCATAAAAACCAACATGTGCACCAATGGAATGGAATTGAAGACCCTGACATTAACCTGCACACCTATGAACATATAATTTTTGACAAAGAAACCAAAAATGTACAATGGAAAAAAGAAAGCATCTTCAACAAATGGTGCTGGCATAACTGGATGTCAACATGCAGAAGGCTGCAACTAGATCCATATCTGTCACCGTTCACAAAACTTAAGTCCAAGTGGATCAAAGACCTCATCATACATCCAGTTACTCAGAACTATGTCTTGTGGAAGCATATAGTTTGTTTTTATTGCAGATGAGGTGGCCCGACAGAGGCAGGGTACTGGATGTGGGATGTAGAATAGTTTCTATGATTTGGGAAGAAAGTATGGATCAGGAAGACACACTGCACTAGAGTCTGGAGAAAATCTTGGGAGATCAGCTGTAGTAGAGAAGTTAGATGTAGAGCAGAAGAGACCTGTTGTTGATGATGATAACAGGTAGATTTCAGTAGTTTCATTTTTTAACTTTGTAATGTGTCCTAAATCTGTTTCTTAGGATGGTGCATAATTACGACATCAAAGGTTTGACTTAATATTTGCCATCTAAACAATTTTATTTTATATCATTCTTCTCTTTTTAATACCTAGAGCCTTCCCTTTCATCATGGCCAACTAAAAAGAGACATAAAAGATTATAGGCTTGTGTGAAAGAGCAAGCCTGTTGTTTTGCTAATTGACACGTGTGACAGTCTGATGGAATAACAGCCTTTGTATGTCTTCACATCCTGTTTAATAACTTGACTTTTCTTCCTTGTATCCAAGGAAGGCAGGAACAGATTGATTAACATGTACATAAAATACTTATTAGATGAACAAGTAAAAAATAAAAAATAAAGCAACTCAAATGCTCAGTATTTGCTGAAAGCTGTCACTTGCTATAAGCATTAAATATGCACTCTATCTTTAAGATTGTGTGACAAATTGAAAATATATGTATGTCTTAAGAAAGTTGTATATAAAAGTTAGGAGAAAAATGCCTGTGTCTGGCCAGATCTGGATATCTGCCTGAGACAAGGCAGGAAATGGTTCTAACCAAGTGTCCTTGTGTAAGCTTAACAGCACCACAAATAAAAATTCATGCTCTTTGGAGGGTCCAGAATAGAGTTATAGACAAAACCACCCATTATAACTAATGAGAGAAGACACATCTAAAAGCATAAATCCCAGAATGTGTCCCATGTGATTCAGGAACAGAAGATAGTTGTTTTATATTCTAAACCATAGGACTCCCCTAAGTTCTATCTCTAGTGACTTCTTTCTATACCTTTTAGCAGAAAAGCAAATAGAGCTGAGAGCAGAGAAAGACACAGAACTGGTCAAAAATGACTAGTATAGCAATCCCATGTCTCTGTCACAAAACCATGTCCAGGACAGGCAATTCCATCTTGTCAGGAAGATTTATTTACCTATTTTTTTTTAAATTAACCCATATAATTTCTGTGGGCACATAGGCATGCATGCTAATGTATGTATTCATACACAAATATATATACACACATATGTAAATGAATACACACATATTGGCCTCAAACTTATGACAATCCTTCTGGCTCAGCCTCCATTGTGAGGTTTATAGGCTTGTACCATTATGTCTGCTCTAATTGTATATTTTCTATGGGAAACCTCATGATGTTTTGACACATGTACACTATTTATATCAGAATAAACATCTACTAAATTACCATTTATTTATGATGAAATCATTCTTGGGAGAATGTTTGAAATATATAGCATATTATTGTTGTGCCCTGGGCACGAGACCCCCCAAAGAGACCACCAGAGACATGAACTCCCCAAAATGCAAAAGCAAGGTTTACTGAAGCAGTTCAAGCCACAGCAGGGTCCTTGTCAAGCCATCCAACACAGCAGAGGCTGGAGGAGGTGCCCGCCTCTGTAAGCTCAGTTTTTAAAGGCAAAAACCACAAGGTTACATCATTTAGGGTGATAGTATGGGTACAATTCTGATTGGCTCAGGTTTTAGGGGCTTGTCAGAATTTCTGTGTTATCTTACTTTGTAGTTTTAACCGGTTGTTTGTCAAACTTTATAGATTACCTCCAGCATTGGGGCATTCTGTTGTTAATCAATTGTTACCAGATTCCTTCAAACATCCTGACTTTGTGCTTTGACCATCTCCGGCTTTGGAGCAGTCTATGGTTAATCAGTTGCTAGCAGATGGCTCTTCAAACATCCTGACTTTGCTGTGGGACTTATGTCAGCAGGTCTGAGAATTTTGAAACTTAGGCCGGTTTCAAACTGGGGTGAGGGGCTTGCTTGAAATGGGGCTGCTTTGGGTGTTTTGGCTCTTCAATTATTATTATCATATATAATCACTCAATATTATAGATTACTTACTATGTATGCTAAAATGTTTTATTTGTTTGTTTCTTTGCTTGTTTGATTTAATGTTCATTTATCTATAGATGTATTCTAAGTGTTATGTTTATAATCAAACATATAATGCTATGAAAGTTTTTAAATCATGTACAGATAAAGCATGTATCATAGGTTAGCTTGGGCAATCAGCTGGACTTGATATACATGTTGGGGAAAAGCCCCAATCTTAATGAAATTCTACATATCTTAAAAAAAAAAACACAGAAAATATAGATAGTATACATTCTTATATCCTGTATATTTAATAAATGTTGACATATTGAGGGGTTTTTTTTAATTTTTATTTTAGTAACAGAAAATCCTAAGACTACAGTCAGAGCTGTTGTGAATGTTGTCTAATTTCATCTTTCTCCCATGTTTCTGAAAAGTAATTAATATTCCTGAAGTTGGCATTGGTCTGATATTTTTGAAAATATATTATCACACACAAACTTGTTTGTGAAAACTTTGTAGTATTGTTTTGTATGTTGAAGTGATATTTTACATATAAAATCCTTTATGTTTTATACCACACATCATTTTGCAAGTGATTCATTTACTTATTAAATATCTTGGTAACTAGTCAGCTACAGTATAGCAAATTTCTAGCTGTACTCGAGTCTATGGCCAGAAAACATGAACATATCCACTCTTATATGCACTCTCTGACCTATGTTGGGTGTGTTCACATTTTGAGTAATCAAATATAGATGTATGGAATACCCAGGGTCCCGGGGATTTCCCTATGCCCTGAGTGGGATATCTGAGGGAAAAAAATCTACATACAACATACTCTTATGTCTGTTAACTTTATTTCTCTAAGACAAAATTCCATCAATTCAGCTACAGCTCCATCAGGCATTCAGGACAAGAATAACTCTAGATACACCAAGTTCTTTATCCATCCACTTTACTTCTCTGGGATGAAATCCTGTCTCCATAGCTTCAGTTCCACCCAGTTCCCTCTCATAGTCCTGCTAATGACTAAGCTCTCACGTTTCCTGCCTCATCTTTGTCCTCTGTTTCTTCTTCCTCCATCTCTACTTGCTCTATACTCCTGACTCAAAAGTTCTGCCTTAGCATCTACATTACCTCTGTGTTCTTCTCTTCTCCCTGGTCATGCCATTCTGTCCACTCTACAGAAAAATGACTGTCTTTCTTTCCCTGGCCAGGGCACCTCCACTGGAATGTTGTTCTACCTTCCACCTTGATATGTAAAAACCTCTTTGGTACTCAGTCAGTTGTTCTGGAGAGTCACTAGGCCTCAAGGCCTCATTTGCACAAGAAATAACACTATGCAGCTTCAGCTAGCTTGTCTGCTAGGCTCAGTGGGGGAGTTAGTTACCTGTTTGCCAAAGGGTCTGGTAATGTTTGGGCATGCAAGAATTTCATAGTAGAAGACAGCTGAAATATTAAAGGATGGATAACATCAAATATTCGTAATAAATGGCTTGCCTTTGGACAGACCCTTGGATGCTCAAAGTATAGCTTTAATACTCAAATTCAAATATATTTGAAACACTATAATATATTCTTGTGGCTCACCACATGGATGCTTTAGCTTTCTATTATGGGACTCATTCAAGTCACGTGACATATTGGTCAGGGTTCTCTACAGAAATAGAATCATGGGATACACACACACACACAGGAATTTATTAAGTCAATTAATGTTAAAAATAGTACCAATGGATGAATCATACTCAAGAGATTGAGAGTTTGCTGGGTCTATGAGGTTGAGTGCTCAGCAGATGGAGCAGGTCTACAGCCACTATCAAGTACTGGCCAACAATCCTTTAGATGCTCAATCTACAGGCTGGATCGGCAGCCCTGATTTGACTCTGAAAACTTAGAAGGTTCCCGGATAACTCCTGATTGGTAGTTAGAGATGGTAGCCTGGAAACTTGGGTCTGATGTTAGAGAAAGAACTTGCAGCAGTAGCAACAGGATTAAGCAACTGAGCACTCTCAAACCAGAATAATATCCTTGGTCCATTTTACAACAGAATTCTTTATCATGCTTATTAATCATTAGAAGTTCCCTTTTTATACTGAATATCTATACATAAAGTCTTTGCAAGTGAGTTCTATAAATATATGGCTTATCTTTTCATTTTTATAGTATATTTACTTATTGTGAGATCAAAATGAGCCATCTTAGAAATAAGACCAAAATGCTTTCACCCTAAAACCAAGGCCTAAGATTTCTCCTTTTAGGTACAGGCCCTGAGTTACTAAAACCAGTCAGTCCAGATTCCAGAAACCAGGAAGTGTAAAAGTACAGAGTCACAAAGTAGTAGAGACAATGACTGCCAGACTATGGAGTATCCTCTTCCTGGTTCCCTAGGTAACCGTTTGACCAAAGAATGTTCCAATCCTGGTTTCCAGGGTAACTGACCATAAAAATGCCCCCACCTAAGGGCAGCCAATGAGAGATGGTGGCAAGCAACCACTCCCTTAGAAGTAAAGAATAAGCCATGATTTCTAGAAAGTCACTAGAAGCGAGCTAATCAGAATTGTACCTGTACTAGCACCCCTAAATGATGTAACCTTGTGATTTTTTCCTTTAAAAACTGAGCTTGCACAAAGGCGGCACTTCTTCCAGCCTCCACTGTGTTGGATGTATTGGACAAAGTCTCTGCCTAGGCTTGTATTGTTTTTGGATATCCAAAATTAAACCTTGCCTTTGCATTCTGGCATTCTCATCTTAGGTGGTCTCTCTTTGGTCATTATCTGGGCACAACACTTATGATTTTCAAAATTTCAGGTATAGATTATTGGGAAAATTAATTTATACTTGGAAAATTTGCAGGCATTGATAGTTTTCCTTCTGAAATCTGCTGTGTCAAATAATCAATCAGTTAATCAGTGCAAATGAGCAATGAACCGATCAATGAAAAGATGAAGTTGAGCAGCCCAGTCACGTTCTATAAGTGGAAGATACTTAGCAGGGTTATTTCATGGAGCAGAAAGCTAATGAGTAGAAAATCTGAAGGCATTCTATGCAACAAAGAGAATGTCCTTGATGTGGTAGAATGTGACTTTATAGTAATTTTGTTTTGTTTTGTTTTGGTTTTGGTTTTGTTTTGGTTTGGTTTGTTTGGCTGAACTGTTTTGAAGCTGAACTGGGAATCTTAAGAGAAAAGCAACATCACAATCTAAACACTGACATTCTATGCACTTTGGTCTTGATTCTAGGCTCCAGAATGTGAGAGTAAAATATGGGTATTTAGGCAGTCTGTCTTTGATATTGTTTTATGACAGAGAGAACACACCAAGACATGGGGTAAGTGAAATGAACCATCTTTAACTAACAGGTCTCAGCTTGGAGCACACATCCAAAGAAGTGTGTGTTTTCTGCAGGCCTTTGTTGTGAGGAGCTGAAAATACAAGTCAGGCTTCTTAGAAACCAAAGCACAGATAAACAGTTTTCTTTATTCTAAAATGATGCCCACAAGTGCTATAAATAATTGTTATTTTGGAATTTTGAATTTCATAAGAGTAACATATAAAGTAGCATATTTAAATGGTATTAGTTAATAGTTTTAATGTTCAGAAGTTTTGTATTTTAAAAGCACAATCATTTACATTTTTCAAAGATATGTTTTTTTATATTTTCATACTCTGTTGCTAATCTACAGGACTGGAATCTCTGACTATTCTCTCAAGTAGGTAATACATTGTAGGTATAGATACTTGTAGTTCCAATAATGGAAAATTCTGCAAAAAATATTTTGCCATATTTTATGTTTGCAACTAATTCTTGAGGCATATGAAATATAGTAACTTTGATACAATTTGTATTTCCTGTCATTCTGGTGAGGATTAGGCTCTGAGGAAAATTTCCAGACTCATTTTAGACCTTTCTCCAACACATATTTTAATAAAAATATTCTTTTTGTTTACTTTTCAATCAGTGGTTACACAAGGATAAAAATAAACACGTATAGTAATAAAATGGAATTTATGCCAAAACCATGAGAATATTAGGTTCAGTATGCCAGTTAGGAATTGATTTGTGATGAATATGCTCCTGAATTTCCACTGTCTTCAGAGAACTTGAAGTCACCACATACTCAATGTCACAATGTTGTGTACAATGAGAAATAACTGTGCATTAATTCTTATCACAACAAATGTTGGTCAAAGTAATGATATCATCATGCCAGGCATTCCAAAGCCTATCTGACAACACCACTCCAATTTGGTTATTATAGTATGACCTTTTCTACATTCCCATCAGAGTTCACGACATTTTTTTTTTTATAATGTGCTTTTCCCCATATTCTTCCTAGAAGCAATCACATGCGATTTCTCTTACATCATACTGGCACTACAACTATAGTCATCTTCCCATAGCAAGGTAACTTTTTTTTTTTTTTTTTTTAGCAACCCTAAGACACCACATTTAGGGGTTGCTTTTAAGTTGTTCTAAAACAGGGCTTTGAATGCAGTCTCTGAGTATGCTTAAGAAACATCTCACTTGGTTGGTGGATTCAGACTCAGGTCTGCCTGTGTTACAGCTTCCTGCATGCACCTGAGCTGTAAAGGGATGAGCCTTAACAATTTTGTATAGAGATGGTTTTTCTCATTTAAGAGTTTAACTTTGACAATCAATCACAATGTAAATGCATCTTCTATGATAAATCTTGTTTCACTTGAGAAGTTTAATATTTATCTGGCTGCCTTGTAAATACCCATCAAAGTCAGGAGAGGCATGATGACCTAGGCAATAAATTTATTTTAGTGTGTTATTTTTATACTGGATAAAAGTGAGGACTTTAAACACTAAACAAGTAAAAATAAGAAAAAAATATGACAGCGTGAGAAAAGGAATAAAGTTTAAATCTCATGTACAATGTGCAATATTGAATTTTAAAATGTTGGGTGTTTTAAGAAATTTGAACTTCTTTTTTTGCAAAAGCAAAATACTAGAAGAGGGATAGGAAAGAGGCACAATAAAGAAGGCCAATCAAAGACAATGTGAATTGAGTTGTTTGTTCATAAGAAGCCCAAATGGAAAACTATTGTTTCCTTTTTGGTCATGTTTCCTTTCTGCTTCTGCTGGAGCCTCACCTTCGTTCTCGTTCAGTGAAACAGTACAGATGCCATTAGTCCCCGTGCCTCTTCACAGCAACACACGTTCGTTCTTACTCCTTTGGTTCGCATTGTATTCTCCAGGTTCCACTGAACTTTTCTGGCTCTAGGCAAAAGGACTGTGAGGAACCATGACAGCAAACAGACTGAAGAGATTCCATTCAAGGGACTCAGGGGACAAGAGCCAAATTTGTTAATGGACTATCTGTGTCTGCCTGAGCTGGAAGCTGGGGGTAGATGCAGCTAGCAACCTTAGGCCTCACAGCAGATGCCCCTCTGCAGAAGGTTCAAACACTGAAGGTCTCCTGTGACTGCAAAAATAAGCATGGGTATGTCACAAGGCACCAAGCAAGCTTTTGAATTTTTTTTTATGCCTTTGACCCAAAACTTGTGTATGCCAAGGTGTTCAGTAGACATGGCTTCGGATCCTGTTTTGTCATATTATAGCTACATGAAACCAACTTTACAGTTAGACTTCATTTAGTCCTTTCAATCTATGATATTTCTATTTTTCCTCTGTTTCAATAACTTTTCAGGCTATGCTAAAATGATCCATCATTCTTTATGTATTAGAGGATAATTTCATGCTATTTTTCTTATAAATATCTTTATGAATTTTATTATTATGGAATGAAAGCCCAATGTGTTTAAAAATTTGAAGTATAATTTAGAATATAAAGTATATCTTCCCTCAAATTTGTGGCTGTTTTATTTTCATGGGCAAGCAGTATTTTATTATCCTAAGAAAATGAATTCTAGGCATTTGTCTTGATTTATTTTAAGACTAAGAAAGAAAGAAAAAAACAGTAGCATGAGCTCCTAAAGTGTAGAATTTAAGCCAATGGATATATTTCCCATGATATTAACCAATTCATTAAAAACATCCAGCTTGGCCAGGCTGTGGTAGCACACACATTTAATCCCATCACTCAGGAGACAGAGCCAGGTAGATCTCTGGGAGTTTGAGGCCAGCCTGGTTTACAGAGTGAGATCTAGGACAGGCACCAAAACTACACAAAGAAATCTTGTCTCAAAAAATCCAAAAAATACCCCAAAACCCAAAATACATACAGCTTGAAAACGAAAGTGATGTTCTAGGACCTAGGCCCTGGGACACAACCAGTCCCTGGGAACCCCCACCCATTGCTGTACCAGTTGCCTTCCAAAAGGAAAGAATCTTGCAGGCATGCCCCCGCACCAAAACCCCCCACCAAACCCTGAAATCTATAAGACCCATGCCCTACCACAAACCTACTCATCCCCCAAAACTACAATGGCTTCCTGAGACATAGAATCCACTAGCTCTTATTGGACCAAGAGTGGTATCCAGAGACACAGAATCTACCAGCTCTAATTGGAGCAAGAGAAGCTTCCTGAGACAGAGGATCCAACAGCTCTGATTGGACCAAGAGCCCTAATAGGACCAATAGAGGCTCCCTGAGACACAGAATCAGCCAGCTTGGATTGGACCAAGAGAAGCTCACTCAGAAACACACATCTCTTGCACCTATTGGAGGAAAAGATGGGTAGATTCCAGTGCAAAAATACGTACCAAAACATAAAGAGCAATATGGCATCACTAGAACCTAGCAATTCTACAACAGAAAGACCTGAGCATCACAAGGGAGAAGAAACAGAAGAGAGTGACCTTAAAAATAACTTTATGAAGATGATGGAGGGCTTTAAAGAGAAAATGAAAAATTCCCTTAAATAAATTGAAGAAAAGACAAACAGAAAATTGGAAGAAATAAATAAATCCCTTAAAGACAGCCAAAAAAAATCATGAAAAAGCAATTAAACATGTGAAGGAAACAGTTCAAGACCTGCAAATTGAAATACAAACAATGAAGAAGACACAAACAGAGGGAATGCTGGAAATAGAAAATCTGAGTAAATGGACAGGAACTACAGATGCAAGCATAACCAGCAGAATACATAAAATGGAAGAGAGAATCTCTGGTGTAGCACATACAATAGTGGAAATATATTTATCAGTCAAAAAAAACCACCAAAGCCAAAAATGTCAACACAAAATGTCCAGGAAACCTGGGACAACATGAAAAGATCAAAACTAAGAGTAATAGGGATAGATGAAGAAGAAGAATATCAACTCAAAGGGGATACAAATTGGAAAGGAAGAAGTCAGATGTTCACTGTTTGCAGATGATATGATAGTATAAATAAGTGGTCCCAAAAATTCTACCAGGGAAACCCTACAGATAATAAAAACCTTCAATAATGTGGCAGGATACAATATTAACTCAAAAGCAATCAGTAGCCTTCCTATATATAAATGATAAATGGGCTGAGAAAAAAATCAGAGAAATATCACCCTTTACAATAACCACAAATAATATAAAATGTCTTAGGGTAACTCTAAGCAAATGAAAGACTTGTATGACAAGAACTTTAAGTCTCTGAAGTAAGAAATTAAAGAAGATATCAGAAAATGGAAAGATCTGGCATTCTCATGGATAAGTAGGATTAATATAGAAAATACAGCAATTTTACCAAAAGCAATCTACAGATTCAATGCAATCCCCATCAAAATCCCATCACAATTCTTCAGAGATCAGGAAAGAACAATATTCAACTTCATATGGAAAAACAAAACAAAACAAAACAAAAACAGAATAGCTAAAACAATTTAGTAAAATAAAACCATCTTTGAAGGCATCATCAACCCTGACCTCAAACTCTACTAAAGAGCTACTGTAATAAAAACAGCTTGATATTGGCATAGAAACTGACATGTGAAACAATGAAATCTAATTGAAGACCCTTACATTAACCCACACACCTATGAACACCTGATTTTTGACAAAAAAGTCAAAACTGTACCATGGAAAAAAGAAAGCATCTTCAACAAATGGTGCTGGCATAACTGCAAGTCAACATATATAATATTGCAAATCCATGCATATCTATCACCATGCCCAAAACACAAGTCTAAGTGGAACAAAGACCTTAATATAAATCCAGTTACTCTGAACCTGATAGAAGAGAAAGTAGGAAGTAGTCTTGAACTAATTTGCACAAGTGACCACTTCCTAAATATAACACCAGTAGCACAGACACTGAAAGAAACAATCAATCAATGGGACCTGTTGAAACTGAGAAGCTTTTGTAGAGCAAAGGACATGGTCAACAAGACAAAGGGACAGCCTACAGAATGGGAAAAGGTCTTCAGCAACCCCACATCTGACAGAGGGATGGTGTCCAGAATATATAAAGAACTCAAGAAATTAGACATCAAAATGCCCAATAGTCCAATTAAGAAATGGGCTATAGAACTAAACAGATAATTCCCCACAGAGGTAGTTCAAATGGCTGAAAGACATTTAAGGAATTGCTCAACATCCCTAATTATCCAGGAAATGCAAATCAAAATGACTCTGAGATACCACCTTATACCTGTCAGAGTGGCTAAGATCAAAAACACAGAAGACAGCTTATGCTGGAGAGGATGTGGAGCAAGGGGAACTCTCCTCCACTGCTGGTGGGAATGCAAGTTTGTACAGCCACTTTGGAAATCAATATGGCGCTTCCTTAGAAAATTGGGACTCCATCTTCCCCAAGACCCAGCTGTAGCACTCTTGGGCATATACCCAAGGAATGCTCAATCATACCACAAGGGCATTTGCTCAGCTATGTTCTTGTCAACATTGTTTGTAATAGCCAGAACCTGGAAACAACCTAGATGCCCTTCAACTGAAGAATGGATAAAGAAAATATGGTCCATATACACAATGGAGTACTACTCAGCAGAGAAAAACAATGCCATCATGAGGTTTGCAGGCAAATGGATAGATCTAAAAAAAAAAAAAAAAATCATCCTGAGTGATGTAACCCAGACTCAGAAGGACAAACATGGTATGTACTCACTCATAGGAGGATACTAGATGTAAAACAAAAATGACTAGACTGCTATACAAACTCCAGGGAGGCTACCTAGAAAACGGGACCCTAGAAAAGACTCAGGGATCACCCAATGACAGAGAAATGGATGAGATCTACATGAACAACCTGGACAACAGTGGGAGTAATGAAGGGCAAGGTTTGAGGAAAAGAGAGTTTAGGGGAGCAGGAGATCCCAGCTGGATCAAGAACAGAAAGTGAGAACAAGGAATAACAGACCATGATAAATGATGACCACATGAGAACAGGAATAGGCAGCGTGCTGGAGAGGTCCCCAGAAATCCACAATGATACATGCTCTGTAGACTGCTGGCAATGGTCGAGAGAAAGCCTGATCTTACCTAGTCTGGTGATCAGATGGCTAAACACCCTAACTGTTGTGCTGGAACTCTCATCCAATAACTGATGGAAGTGGATGCAGAGATGCTCAGCCAGTCCCCAGGTAGAGCTCCAGGAGTGCAATTGTTGAGAAAGAGGAGGGACTGTAAGAGTGTGAATTGTTGAGACCAAGATTGCAGAGGCACAGGGACAAATAGCCAAATGAATGGAAGCACATGAATTATGAACCAAAGGCTGTGGAGCCCCCAGTTGGATCAGGCCCTCTGGATAAGTGAGACAAATGAATAGCTTGATCTGTTTGGGAGGCACCCTGGCAGTGGGACCTGGACCTGTCCTTAGTGCATGAGCTGGGTGTTTGGAACCTTGGGCTAACACAGGGACACTTTGCTCAGCCTGGAAAGAGGGGACTGGACCTGCCTGTACTGCATCCACCAGGTTTAAATGAATCCCCAGGGGAGTCTTGGCCCTGGAGGAGATGGGAACTGAGGGGAGGGGATCAGGGGAAGGTGGGAGCAGGGGTGGGTTGGGGGGGGGGGGACAGGGGAACCCATGGCTGACGTGTAAAATTAAAACACAAATATAATTTAAAAAAAAGAAAATATGGTACATATGCCCAATGGAGTACTACTCAGCAATGATAAACAGTGTCATCATAAAATTTGCAGGCAAATGAATGGAACAAAAAATATCATGCTGAGTGAGGTAACCATGACTCAGAAGGACAAACATGATATGTACTCACTCATCAGTTAATACTAGATGTAAAGCAAAGATATCCAGATTACAACCCACAACTCCAGAGAAGCTAGCCAACAAGGAAGACCCAAAGAGGGATGCCTGGACCGCCCTGGGTAGGGGAAATAGATGAGATCTCCATAAGTATACTGTGGATGAAGGGTGGGCAATGGGGGATAGGGAATTAGAACATAAGGGAATGGGATTGTCAAGCTGGAACAGGGATAAAATGGGAGAGTAATAAAAAAGATACCATGATAGAGAAAGACATGATGGTGATGGGGAGAAAATGGGTGCTAGGGAAGTGCCCATGAATCCCCAAGGATATACCCAGCTTAGACTGCTAACAATAGTGGAGAGGGTCCCTGAATTGGCTTACCCCAGTAATCAGAAGATTACAGATTACTGAGTACCCTAACATCATCATAGAGCCTTTCTCCCGCAAATGATGGAAGCAGATGCAGTGATTCACAGCCAAACAATGGGCTGAGCTCCCAGAGTCCAGTCAGAGAGAGAAGAGGGAGTATATGAGCAAGGACATCAAGATCATAATAGGGAAACCTACAGAGACAACCAAACCAAACTAGTGGGAACTCATGAAATTTAAATCAACAGCTGTGGAGCCTGCATGAGACTGGACTAAGTAAGCCCTCTGCATAGGGAGACAGTTGTGTAGCTTGATCTTCTTGAGGGAGGAGGGCCTGGCAGTAGGATTAGAATCCATCCCTGGTGCATGAGCAAGCTTGTGGGAGCCCACTATCTATGATGAAACACCTTGCACAGCCTTGAGGCAAGGGGAGGAGCTTGGACCTGCCTCTGCTAAATGTACCGGGTTCTGCTGATTCCGCACAGGAGGCCTTACCTTCTTGTAGGAGGCAATGGGGGATTGTGTTGTGGGGGGGATGGTAGAGGGACTGGAGGAGGGAAGAGGGGGATCTTTGATTGGTATGTAAAATGAATAAAATTTTTTCTTAATAAAAAAGTTAATAAAAACAAAATAAAACGGAAAAAGTGCTGGCACCTCCCTAATTCATACATTCTTCATGTGAGGAAATGGCACTGAAAGGTGCCTAGTTACATTTCAGTTCCTTTCCATAAAGATATTAGAAAGGACCCTTTCCAGGCATTGGACAATAATCATAAAAAAATTGCATTAATTAAAATAGGAAAATAGTCCATTTTAGGCATGACAATTTATTCATGATCAAATGTTAAGAAAGATGTTATCATCAGAAAATATTGACCAAAACAAGTCTTGCCCTCATGTGGTGGTATTGTGTTCCCCGAAATATTGTGCAAGCAAATAAACTTATCTGGGGTCACAGAATGGAATAGCCACAATATTAAACACAGAGGATAGGCAGTGGTAGCACACGCCTTTAATCCTAGAATTCCAGAGGCAGAAATCCCTCTGGATCTCTGTGTGTTCAAGTATACAGCCAAGCATGGTGACTCACGCCTTTAATCCCAGAAAGTGAGCCTTTAATCTCAGGGAGTGATGACAGAAAGCAGAAAGGTATATAAGGCATGAAGACTAGAAGCTTTTAGCTGGTTAAGCTTTTAGGCTTTTGAGCAGCAGTTCAGTTGAGATTCATTCTGGATAAGGACTCAGAGGCTTCCAGTCTGAGGAAACAGGATCAGCTGAGGAAATGGCAAGGTGAGGTGGCTGTGGCTTGTTTTGCTTCTCTGATCTTCCAGCATTCACGTCAATATCTGGCTTCAGGTTTGATTTTATTAAGATTCATGCTACACCTTTATGTTCATATATGTGTTCCTATATGTGAAGTATTTTGTATATTTTATGTCAAATACAAATTTTTAAATATTTATTTAAATTTTTATTTGTCTATGTGAATATATGTCCCTTGGTAAGCAAGGAAGCCAGAAGTGGGCATCAGATTTCTTGAAGCTGGAGTTTCAGACAGTTTTAAGATGCCTGTTAATGGTTACTGGTGAGTGAATTATTCTTTTAGAAGATCTAGCATAAACAAAAAAACAAACAAACAATACATTATTTGGCTCTCATTTTATTGATCCCAACTGAATTGTTTTGAGTTAGTACTGCCTAACTGAGAGGTCTGATAAAATCCTGAAGGTGACCTTGATGTTCCCACTATTCCCAGAACCTTTGTTTCCCCATGTGGGTGGTCATGAATTTAAACCAACTGATGAAGCACCATGCACTATTGTCCTTTATCACTGCCAAACTTAATGTCCTTCATTAACTGAAGCATTCTTTTTATTTTATTTTGGTTTTCTTATCTTAAACATAATTCTTTATTGATTCTTTGGAGATTTCACATCATGCACCCCAATTCCACTCACCTCCTAGTCCCTCCATATCTGCCCTTCACCCCTGCAGCATGCTATCCCCAAATTAATTAAAAACAGAACAACCAAAAATTAAAACCCATCTTGATCCTCTATCTTTCCAACATCTCTTCATTCATCCTCGTGGTACTGGGAGCTGTGGTGTGTCACCCACTACACCCTTTTGTCCAATCAGCCCCACCCACAAAATGTTCATTGCAATGAGTCACAGGTCTGGTTCAAGGCCTCTTCTTTCTTGCACACCTTCATCACTAGGCTGTGCCTGCATCAAAACTCCTCTGGAGTTTTGTTGTCTGCGAGTAGTGGAGAGTCTGCTGTTACAGTTCTGCAGGACCAGTACCATTGCTCACTCCAGCAGGTCAAAGATGGGGCCACTATTAGGGTGAGCCAACCCGAGTTCTAGGATGTGGGTTTGGGTGGTAGTTGAGCAGGCTGGTCCAGACAGTAGCTCAGGCTCAGATGTCACCATGGCCCCAGGTGACAGCACAGCCCATTCAGATCAGTGTGGCCCCTGCAGCAGAGTGGCTCTCAGAAAGCAATATAGCCCCAGGTGGCGGCCCACACCCCTGGCACTAGCATGGCCTTCTATGGTATCAGAAGCCACAGGTAGCGACTCAGAACCACAGATCCAGCCTTTGTCACACAGCCCAGGCTAGGCTGTCACCATGGCCCCTGGTGGCATCACAAGTCATCCAGATGGCTTAGGCACCAATCCAAGCCTGATTTCATCATGTTTCCCAGGTGTCAGCACAGGACACAGAGCTCAACATGACCTCGGTGGCAGCACAGCCCATAGACCCTCACAATGGCCACAAGTGGTGGCCCACACCCTGGGCATCCACGTGGCCTTGGTGGTAGCTTGGGTCATGGATGTCAACACAGACCCTGGGTGTCATAGACCCAGGTACAGTCTTTGCAAGCAGCCCAGGCCCAGATGTCACTTTGCTCCCAGGTACCAAGAAGACTACCAACATCAGTCTGTTCCTCACAGCTCTCACTTTTTCCGAACAGCTTCTTACCATAACACATGAACCATTTTGCCTCTCTTTCTCTTAGATTTCTCCACCATATACTTGCTCACCATATTAACACACAACACCTGGTTCCAAGCAGGCATCTAAGTGTTTCAAGCAGCCTGGATCTTGAGGATCCAGGCTGCTCTGTGGGTATCTTTTGCTCACCTGACCCACAAGGTGCCAAGCAGACCTGTGGATCAAACTGAAATATTTTACCAAGTAGAGAATGAAGGCTCCACCTACTCTTGTTGTTCATGAGTCCAAATATTATTCAATAACTGTCAATAATTCTCCTTCTACTGTTTGTTGAAGAGTTAAACTTCAACAAGAGAACCAGTTTCTATGAAATAAACAGTAGAAATAATGTTGGCACATGTTACCTAAGAATATTCCTTATGTCATGAGGTTTAGTTCCTGTAGGAAAAGGAATGGGCTCTGAGAAGGATGGCATCCAGGGGTTTTCTTTCTGTCTTCTTTATTCTGCTAACAAGAGGAGAGATTTTGGAAATGGGATTTGACAACTTCATTATAGTCCAATTGAGTTTACACTTGAAAAATCCAAATAACAGACACTAAAAATGGAGCTAAATGCTTGCAAGCTAAATAAATGTTTGACCAAGCTTCTGCAACAGGATTTTCATGAAGTAGTGAAATGTCCAGAGAATGATATAAAAGGCAAAGTTACATGCTGTCTAGGCAGCAGTCAATGTTGACCCACAAGAGAAAGAGAAGGCAAAGATATCAACAACCATATAACAGGAATGAAAGGGCCTGCATAAAGACACGGCAGGAAGAAAGGTTCCAATTATCTTGAAAGTTAAGAAACATAAAGGTTCTCAATATATGAATATTAAATGGTTTTAGACTTCTTGAAGATGCAAAAAATGACACAAAATCTACGCTGCAGGTAAATAAAAATATTTATGAACAATAAGCTAATGCAGACATAGGGAAAATGCAGACTGGGAAATGGATTTCTGGTAAAGAGAAGACTAGAAGTGTCAAAACTGAAATTTGGTGGGAGATAAAAGTAAAGATAATACACAGCAAGCTCTTATCCTGGTGCAAAAAAAGGAACTTACCGTGTTAGAGGAGAGCCTTGCTGGGAAGCAAGCCAGAAAGCCAAGGCATGGCTTGTTGCAAGGCCTTTCCACAATGGCCTGCCTCTGGCAGATTAAAGCTGCCCAGAAGAGAGCAGCACAAACTGCAGGACACCTGCTACTCCTAAGCCCCCCCCCCCCACACACACACACATACACCCTTGGAGCCTGTGGAGGGGAGCAGAGGCACCTGAGAACTTCATCTTTTAAGTCAGTAGAACTGTGATAGCAATGCATTCCACACACTGCTATTCTTAACCTTGGTCAGAGAAAGCTTTGCAGTGGGCATCAGTTAGTGCAGAGACCTATAACTGTCAAGTGCTTGGAATCAAGTGACTGTTGAGTGCTCAGTTCCAAATGGGACATCTGGACCACTCCCCTCCTGAAAGCTCAAGGAACATTATGGAAAAGAGTGAATACATGATATAGTTCTGGAGGATGGGGGGATGAAGAGTGGGTGCTGTGAGATGTTTTCTTCTGGGCATGATTTGGTCATTTCATTCATGACCTCACTGCAAATGTGTGTAACTGCACATGATCTGCCCAAGATCAAGCCAAGGTTGGTCACCATTCGACCAAAGAGCACTAACTGAACTCAGGTGGGTATCATAATGTGGATGAGAAGGCCACCATAGCCTCATATGTTTGAATGTTTGGTTCCCACTTGGTAGACTTTAAGAAGGATTAAGAGGTGTAGACTTCTTGGAGGACCTGTGTCAATGGGCTTTGAGGTTTCAAAATCCCACACCAGGCCCAGACTCACTCTCTCTACCTTGAGCTTATGACTAAGATGTATGTTCTCAGCTATTTTTCCATCACCATACTGGCCTTGGTGCCTTCACAGTTCCAGTCATGATGGTCATGGACTCATGCTTTGAAACTGAAAGAAAGCCTGCAATTAAATGATTCCTTTTATAAGTCGTCTTGGTCATGGTGTCTTTTCACAGCCATAGAACAGTGTCTAAGACATCAAGTGGAGGAAAAATGTTTTGGGTGTATCTGGGAGGCTGGGAAGTTTGAGGTGGGTGTGGATAAGTTCAAGATACATTATATACATATATAAATCATTCAAAGAATGGATAAGACATATCCTAAAATAGTTTAAAACAGGAAATGCTGATAAAGGGTAGTATTGGTAGAATTTAATTATAAGGAGGAACAGCAAAGAGTAAAATAAATTTAAAAGTCAAACCAGTTTAAAAAAAAAATCTCAATTTTTTTCCAGAACACAACAAAAATAAGAAGGTAATGGAAAGAGGACCAAGTTAATAGATACTTGGAAAACATGATGGAAAAGAAGACTTGTAGGCATCTTGAAAATGCAGCTGGTGTAAGTCAAATCTAAAACAAACATGCAGATACAAATTTAGTAAGCCAACTGAAAGGTCATATAACATCACGCTTGAATGAAAGAGTACCACACTGAGACAGTCTTGACAAGGTTATAAATTTCTTCTTTAAAGAAATATTGAAAAAACATCCAGAAAAAATGGCTATCTTTTTATATTTTCTCCAGATTACTAAATGCCAAGAAACTTTGGCATGTTATTTTTAACATTTTAAGAGGGAAAGGCTGTAATTAAAGTATTCCTTAATTATCTAAATTATCTCAATCAGCTTTTATTTGTGATGCCAAAAACATTCTCTCATAAGCGAAATCTGATCCCTATACTGATCACCTAACTGTTATGTAAAACAATAACAATGTTGTATGTCTGATGAGAACAAAAATCAGAACTGAGAATTTAGAGTTGTGGGGGCTGGAAGATGGCCACTCAGCACTTACACCTGAAGCTTAAAGACCAGTGATGGGATATTGCCACCCAGAGGAAAGTCAGATGCTAGGGGGCAATCACGGTGCTTGGACACAGAAACTCAAATCCTTGGGGTGAGCTGCTTAGACAGTAGGAACAAGTAAGTGGGCACTAGGCTCCAGAGGACATCTGCTTCATGATATAAGGTGAGCAGCAGTCCAGGAAGACAGTGTTAACCTTTGGCTTCCCTAAGAACCCACATACAGGAACACTTCACAGGTATTCACATACATACACACAAAAACATAGACACACATGTGCATATGCACACACACACCAAAAAAAAAAAAAAAATGTGATGGGTAAGGCCGAGAGCACTTTGTACCTATTTCACTTTCTGTGAAACACACCTACAGAACTCATCTGAAATACAGGCAAATATTTTGGCATAAAGATGTATATTATAGTACAATGTAACAAACAAATTCTCCATTCAGATATATAATGTCACCCAAAATTTTTACCATGAATTTGAATGGTATATATAAACATAAAATATTTAATAGAGAATAGAGCCTCTAACAATGTAAAGGTTAAAGACCCAAGAAACTTCCATTTATAAAATTCACTATACCTAATAAGATATGTGAATTCAAAAAATATTAGGTAATGAATACATAAAAATATATAAGGCCTTTAAAAAATGGGGGAGGGGGCGTTTTAAAAAGCTACTGCCTTCAAATGCTGACAGCACAAGTCTTCTCCTCAGTCAATGATTTTGTGCTGTGCATTAGTTCTTTCCATATTCCCTACAGAAAGAAATATTCTGGCCACAGTGAAAGGAAAATAACCATGGGAGCACATTCAATGAACAAGGGCTGTGGAAACAAGAATGTCCCAACATTGTAACACTCATTGTAACAGCTGGTTAAATGAAACTTAACCTCCATACCCATATCTTCTTTCATAAAATTAAAAAGGTAACAATACCTGCTTTCACTAGAATGAGGAGGTAGCCAGGTATTTTGAAGGGGTATATTTTCATACATTGTTTTCAGAGTGGCGATCTGCTCTGGACAGGATGCTTTGGACTGTGGCTCTGAGGCACAGCAACTGTTCTTAGCTATAGTGGGAGTTGAGTTGCTTAGTGAAGCTTTTTTAGCAGGCTGCAGTGCCTGTTTCCCTGGGAGGTTGAGTTAGAAGACCATCAGTGACAGCCTGGGACTCTGCCAGCACTAAAGAGAATAATACGGTCAGAAGCTGAAATGTTACCTCACAGGAGTAGGCTCTTATCTATTCACTAAGGCCTGGACAGGGGCAAAAACCTCCACAGAAGGATCTACAGTGAGGCATGCTCAGCATCTGCCCAGACAAGTGCTTAAATATAGAAAACCCAAAGGTGACAGTCCAGTCCTCTTCAAAACTCAGCCAGACTCCATTTTGTAGCCTTATACACACTGGAGTTCAGTCTCCACTGAGCACTGGCCAGTGGAATATAAGTTAAGGTGATGTGTGTCTCAAATGTTGTGTCTGACCTGAGAAACACTTCCAGTTACAATCTTTCTCTTGTCATGCAGATATCCCTGCCAATCACTTATGCCCATCACTGATGGCACACTTTGAAAAGGGAAAAGAGCAAATTGACAGCACCTGTACCTGACTTTGCAGACAAGACATACTTACCTACCCATTATAAACATTTACTTCAAGTTTCTCAGGAGAAAAACCTAAACTTCCAAAATATTAGACATTTAGTACTACTCTTACTAGTAAGACATCCTATCAGATCACGACAAACAAGGCAAGGGCATTTGAAATTGACTACAAAAGACCAAAGTATGTAGAAATCAAATAAAATGGGGACATTCCCATAAAGTCTTCAGACAGAGGACTCCAAGTCAGAGCCAAAGTGGGAATGAGATGTGGATGCTTAGCAGGCATAGAGGAAAGGTCTATCCATTTAAATTTCATTTGTTGTCCTTATACTCCATTATCAGCCCTGATGGACTTACACCTACCTGGAAGTCAAGAGAGTGTCCTGTAGCCTGTTATTTCCTTAGCATAAAAATATGTTCTACTGAGCCACACTATTTGAAAAACCAAACAAAGCTAATACTCTCCCAGAACACTTCCATGTCTTCCCTGTAGCATTCCCTTAACTTCACTACACTTTTTTTTAGCCAAGCTCAACAGAGAGGATTGAATGTTCTCTTCAGTCTTGTAGCAGGGTTGGACCTGTTCTGTTGACTCCAATTCAGCTTCCTTACAATGATGACAAAGCCAGCAGAAATTTAAGTGTTGCTTAAACTAAAACTTTCCCCAACCTTCAGCACCACTCACCATTTTTTTTTTCAATTTTACACTTTTCGCTGAGTAGAATAAAATATCAGTTTGTGCTCAGCATAGGCTTCTTTGAATTGAACAGGTCACTTTCTGCATTCTTTATGCCAAGGCCGTCAGATGCAATGAATTACAGCATGCTATATTCTCTTATTCCTTATCTCAGTTTCCTTGATTTGTACAATAGAGAAAATTAGAGTATCCTCTTTCTTGATTTGTTGTGAATGCCAAATAAGAACCATGTTTGCACATACTAAAAGCTCTATTACACAGTTTTCTACTTTTCCTTTGAGTCACTTCCTACCACAGAGGAGTGTCCCCTGTTCCTTCAATGATTCCAGTGCCATTTATTCATATTGCTTCCAAGCTCCACTGACACTTTACCCATATTCTCTCCCCACCTAGAATGCTTAGTTCTCCAATACCTTCCTTTCTTCCTGACTTTACAGCCAAACAGACTTGGTCTATTTTATCTAAAACAGCTACTTGCTTCAACATTGCAATGATCATCTCTTCTTTTCCTACACAACACATAAAATAATTTGTTCTTATTCTCCCAATGTATAATGTTCTCTTTAATAAACTATTGTCTTCATGATCTTAAAGAGCATGTCCTTTATTCTTCTAGAATCAGTACAGTTTCCAGAATATACTAGGTTCTCAATAAATGTTATTGTATAAATGAATGAATGAATTAACTGTGTACATGTTTTTACACCTAAGGTTATACCTCAAGACTAAGTTGTCACAAAGACTGACACAGGAGGAAGGGATGTAAAAGACTATGCTCCACATGAAAGCATCATAAACCATAAACATCTAGTAGATAGTAGGATTACCTTGAAAACAATTAAAACAATTTGTGTTTAGACAGCAATGTGCTATCCAATAGCAACAGCAATGACAAGCTAAATAAGTAGAGATAAAGTTATATAATTAATGCTCACAGAATCTTTGTTAAACATAGAAATGATTTATGTTTCAAACCAATCTAAATTCATTGAATAACAATGGTATGTGGTGCCTATGACTAGGCAATGAAAAATGTAGATGCTTAATGAGATTAATTATTTAATTAGCAATTCCCTTGAAGTGGTTCTGTACTTGTAATTGCTGCAAGTCTAAATGATTTGTCTCTAATTCTGTATTTTGATAGAAATAGTCCTGCCAATGAAAGTTGGCTTCAGTTTATGTCCAAGCACAGCATACTTTGATATTTTGGGCTTTTACCCAAAATATTTATGGTTTTCTCTTTCACCTTCAGTGATTTACTGTTTAACTGTGGTTCAAGAGGTTAGATGCACCAACCTTAGTATACACAGAGATTCTGTCAAGGTCTTCAACACAATGTTGTCAATTCAAGGTTATAATAGAGAGTCAAGTGTTAATCATGTCATCTCTAATCATCATTCTAAACTTATTTCATGGAGATCATGTTATGGACTAGATATGCTTCTGGGGTGACTGTGATGAGGTCATAAGAGACATAGGAGTTCTTCTGGTTTCCTGGACAGAGGCCTCAGCATGTAGAGTGAGAAAAGACCAAAATATTTCAGACATGCCTGGTAAATATTAAGCCATAGCTGTATTACCATTGTAAACTAAGCCTTTAGCACTTGTCCTGGCTTCCCTCAATGATGGACTGTAACCTGTAAGTCAAATAAGTCCTTTCCTTTGAAAGCTGTTTTTAGTCTATGTTTTATCATAGCAACAGAGAGCAAACTAGAAGAGAAATTGATACCAGGGAGTGGGATATTGTTGTGATAGACATGGATTTTCTTTTCTTGGAAAGATTTTCAAATTTCAGCTTTGAAAACCCATTGGGTGCTCAAACTTTTCTTTTTTTTTTTTTTTTAAAGGAAAACTTTTAATTAGGACTGGCTTACAGTTTAGATGTTTAGTTCATTGTCATCAGAGAGGAGAGTATGATGACATACAGACAGACATGGTGCTAGAGAGGTAGCTGCGAGGTCTATATCTGAATCAACAGGCAGCAAGAAGAGAGAATAACACTGGGCCTGGCTCGAACATTTGCAAACCCAAAACCTGCCCTCAATGACACACTTCCTCCAATAAGGCCACACCTCCTAATGCCTTTCCCTAATCATTCAAATCTATGAGCCTATGAGAGCCAGTGATGTGGAGAGAACTGGGTGCTTTCTGCTCAGCAATGAAGGCTATAAGAATTACAGTTCTCAGTGTATCACCTAGAAATTCTGACATACTAACCAGGTTGTTAGAATTCAGAAGGATGTAATGGAGCAGAGCAACAGACTAGTGGTGACTGTGCTCTTCTTTGGTGCAAATTAGGTTTTGAAAAGTGCTTTAAAGTTTCTTCTGGGTCCTGCTACTGAGATGATCAATGCCACTTATGGTATTGTGTCCATTTTTTGTTGCCTATGAAAATTTGACTGAGAAATGGTACACTATTGTGTAGAATAAAAGAGCAATAGTCCAACATGATAAGTTTAAAAAAAATTTACTTTATGTGTATGAGTATTTTGCTTGCATGTATGTAAGAACAATTTGAGTGCTCCTGGTGCCTCTAGGGGCTAGAAAAGGGTCATGGATGCCCTGGAACTAGACTTATAGGCAGTTGTAAGCTACCATAACAATGAATACTCAAACTTAATGGTCTATTCTATGAGCTTAGAAGATGAGAAGTGGAGAGCATATATATAATTGAAGCCTGGCTTGTGAATTTTCAGAAGATAGTTTGAGAGTTCTTCAAAGATTTTACTCAGGCTGTCTGTACGATATTTTGTATTAAAAATCTGGAAGTGAAATCATTGTTTTATTGGGACAAAAATTTCTATTTAGTTAGAGTTAAAAAATAGCTGTGGCTGATAATTGTTCAGGTCAAATCTTCTTTGAAGCCTCTCCTCAATATCAGCACTCAGAAATGATTAACTAGAGTTGACCAAACAAGGTTATATCTCAAGCTATCAGATGATGAACCTGATAATGTGTAAGAAGCTTCCACATAAAACAGAAGTCATGAGAGCAGCTGAGGCTTAGCATAATGTGGCAGGGTCAGAGTCTCCCTAAGGAGAAGCCAGGGAGAGTGTGGTCAATGTCCAGCCTCAGTTTCAGTAAAACTTCAGCATATTGGAGATGCTAAGACTGTGGGGTGACCAGCAAACAAGAAGAACAGAATGTGTCTAAGAAGCTAACCTCAGTCTACTGAAGAAGTTGTTTGTGCTACAGATGGCAGATCTAGAGAGGTGGGCAATCAAACCTTTTCGATCCCAGAAAGTCATGTGTGAGGCCAGACATCAGAGCTATTTATACTGTGGGACCTTGGTTCTGCTTTGATCTGATTAAAACTATGCCCTTGTTCTTTCTTCATGGAATATAAATATATATATATATAATTTATTTTGGACTTCACAGGACCCTAAAGTTAAGAGGTTTTGGATTTTTTTCTGAGATAGGGTTTCTCCGTGTAGCCTTGGCTGTTCTGGAATTCCTTCTATAGCCCAGGTTGACTTCTACCTCACCGAGATCCATCTGCCTCTGCCTCCTGAGTGCTGGGATTAAAGGCATGTGCACTACTGCCAAGCTTCAGATTTTGGAGTTTTAAAGAGAGCTGAGACTTTTAAATTGTTAGAATTCTTTATAGATTGTGGGATTCTTAAATTGAGACTATGTTTTATGTTATATTAACATGATATATTGATTCTAACAAATAAAAAGGATATGGCTTAAAGTGTTATGCCCTAGTATTACAATTGACAAGAGTCAGAATGTCATATTTTTTATAACCCTAACACAAACCTAGACATATCTAGGAAAAGAGACTCACAATTGATGAATTCCTCCCATCTGACTTATGGTGGATGTCTATGGGACATTTTCTTGTTTGCTATTTGATTGAAATAGACCCAGCATTCTGGGGGTAGAGACATCCCTGGTCTTGGGCTCTGTAAAAAAACATAGCTGAGTGAACCAGAGAAAGCAAGCTAGTAAGCAACATGACTCTGTAAGCTCTGCTTCAGTACCTTCCTGTACGTTCCTGTCTCCTGCTCCAGCTTCCCTTAATGGAGGACAAATAAACCTTTCCCTTCCCAGGTCGGTTTTCATCATTGTTAATTCACAGTAACAGAAAGTAAACCACAATACTTGTATAAGATAAGTGCCTTGAGATTTTCACCTGTGATCCAGTAAAGTCTTGGAAGAATGACTAGGTAGACAGCTCAGTGAAGCTCTTTCTGCATAAACTTCTGAGGACCAGAGTTTAGATCCTAGTACCCAGATCCAAACCAGAGGGGACTAGTGACTCACTTGTCATCCCAATACTCAGGAGGCAAAGATAGGGGATCCCTAGTGTAAGCTTTCTAGCTAGACCAGCTGAAACAAATTTAGAGGTTCAGAGTAAGCAGTACCTCATCAGAAAAAAATGTGGGAAGCAATCAAGAAGGAAACCTGATATCTAGCTCAGGCATTTACATACACACACACACACACACACACACACACACACACACACACACACACATGCATCCACACACACAGAGACACAGGCTCATTCTATCCCTGGATTATCCTCTCTCCTTCTCTCTATCTCAATGAATACACACAGAAAGGTTAACAAATTTTCTGAAGAACCCACACCCATGCTGAATACTGTGAAGACTGACTGGCCTTATAATTATGGACAGAATCCTGCAAACTGAGAGCCCTGAATTGCTTTGATCTTAAGTGTCTTATGCTGATTTTTTATTGTTGTTGCTGTTTTTGATTGTTTTGTTATCCCCCTTAATAGCTATTGATTATGGGTCAATCGAGGCAATTTGAATATGTGTCCCAGGCCATGGTCACTCAAAATTAGCTCTAATTTGTCTTTTATTCCTATTGAAGCAAGAAATGTGTTTTTCACTATCAGCTGCTGCAGAAGTTTTGTTCTTCTGGAAACTTTTATGCACATTATCTGAAAGGAGGGATCACAAGAAGGATGACTGCCATAGTCATCAGCTGTGTAACCCCTTTGAGGTTTCTTGGACAATGTTTTATCTACCTATTTAATTTACCCATTAGTTTCCAAGGCCCTAGTAAATTTCTCTGTCTAATAAGAGATTGAAAACATACTTCGACTTTCAGACACTAAAAATATTTTCTCAATAATTATTTTTATTCTCTTGATTGCTTACCTTTTAAAATAACTACAACCAACAGGTCATTTCACTGGCTCTTTGGGTTGTTAGTTTGCAATTGTATCAATGGCAAGAACAAAGACACTCTTAATGTTATATCCCCAATTGCTTATCTAACCCCAAGTTGCTCTTCCATTCTCTGTTAAAGCAACAGCCTTAGATCTTTTTCCCCTATTTATTTCATAGATCCTACAGAGTCAAATTAACCTTTGTTCTTCTGAAACATTAGATATTGATATGTTTTCTACTAAGTTGTCTTATTTTAAAAACTCTTTCAAAAATGTATATTTATTTCTTACCTTTTTTTATCATTTCCATTAATCTTCTGATTTATCTACAGCTCATCTCTTTGTTAGTTGTTCATCCCAAACTAGACTTTTTAATTTAATTTTCTTAAAATAACTGAACTTCCTTATTTCATTCATTCTTTCAATAAACTTTGAACACCGATGTGTATCTCGACATGGTCTTGCGGGAGGTACAGTGCATAGTTGTAACTTTAAAAGAATGAATAGTAAAGAAGAAAAGAAATTGACTTTGTTTAATTTGTCAGAAACCAATCATGAAGTCAAAACATTTAATTACTCCTAATAGAAGTACACGGGTTCTCGAGAATTATCCATGTCAGAGCCAACAGGTACACAGCCTGGTTTTTTATTTTCCTTTTTCACTGGTAATAGCATATGCTGTGACAAAGAAAACAATAACTGATTTTTCTGCTTCCCAAGGGACGATCCAGTATACTGAACTAACATAAAACATGATGGATCTTAGAATTGGAATTATTAAGCATAGAATTCCAAATTCTCTTTCTTTGAAATTCTGCAGACTCTGAGAGAACCATGGCTGATGACCCTTAAGATTCCAAGCAGAATGTGAAGTTCTCCCTAATGTCCCCAGTGCAACACAGCAAGCTCATCTGAAGCCTTGGTCCTTCTTATGCCTGCTTTCTCCTGCTGACAGTCACAGCATGGCTCTGCAAGCCTCTGAACTACCTCTACAGCAGAAGCCCGGGATTCAGTCGAGGCCAGCAAGCTCATAGGAGCTATTGCTGAGCACTGTAGGAAATGATTGCAAGTTGATAGTGAGCCTGTTTTTCCAGGCATGTAGAAGGGTTTTAGTAACGCAGGTGCAATTACCACTTAGAAAAGAATCAGCACCCTCTTACTGAAATTAGAATGAAATGAGCCAAACTGGTGGACAAATTGTGGCGCAAGGCCCTGCTGTGTGAGTGACCTATATTCACTTCCTAAACTTGGTATGAAGCTCTCTTTCTGGAGCTAGCAATTTTGTAAAAGGTACCAGGAAAAATAATGCATTCAAGGGAGGGGCAGGGAGCATTCAACCTGAAAATCCCAATAAGGTCATGTGGATAGGAACAATCAATCTCTGTTGTCTATCTTTAGCATACTGGAAGAAGTCAAGTACACAAGATTATGGGTGAAAAGCAGAAGACTCCAGTAGGAAGGCAGGAAGGGCAGCACCAAACACAGCTGGGAGTGGAAATGCATTTAAAATTAGCAGGCATAACATCTACGTATCCAACATAGAAAATGGAACAATGCCAGATCCCCCAGGCTTCTCCTTACATATTGCAAGAATAATGGCTAGACTGAATTGAGGGTGGAAAAAACTTCTCAAGAAACCAATCTTCATCTAATTCAAATTATAAATGGAGCTAAGTAATTGATTTCAAAAAATGAGAGTGAGATGTAACTGGAAGAAATGATTAACATGAAATGACTTCTGTCCCTTACTTATGTTCCTTCTGTCTGTAACATTGCCTTTTTTGGTTTGTAATTTGGGAGAGACAGCCTCCTAACTCATATGAATGTGAACAAGTAAATCTAAAAAGAAAACACAGAGAAATAAATCTTAAGTTGATATCTAATTGGGCACATTTTTCAAATGTACTGACAGAAAAAATTAAAGTATGAATTTCTGTCATCCAAAAATAATTGATATATATATATATATATATATATATATATATATATATATGTGTGTGTGTGTGTGTGTGTATACACACACACACACACACACACACACACACACACACACACACATATATATATATTCTAGTCTAGGCTCCAGAGCATGGGTTAAGATTAAATTTTATATGATAAAGTAATTCCATTCTGTTTAATAAATATTTATTAAGCACAATTAGAGAAAATTCAAAAGTCTTTTAAAACTCCTCTTCCCTGGATATCCCAATAAAACCACTTTAAAAACAAAAAATGTAATGAAAGATGTGAACTGTCAGGAATTGTGTGAGTGCATTTTCAGAACAAAAATTTGTGAGATTAAATAATAATTTTTGATAGAACACATTTAGACTGACCCAAGGATGTTACATGCATTGAGCAGGTAGATTTGAAAGAATTAAACATGAAATATTATAAAAACCCTTTATTTTAAGAGCAGGCAATTGAGAAAATATGAATACAATTTAGCTGTTAGAGAATTTCTGGGGTTACAAAATTTTTAGGAAACTTCAAAATCTGTAGAATTTATAAAAACTGAAGGAATACCTGGGGGCCAAGTAGTGAGGGCAGAAGGTCTGAACTCATGGATGTAGCCAATGGCAGAGTAGTAATTCTACTTTTATTGTTTCTTCATATTTAAGGATGAGGCTTGAGCATGTGTATGTAGAGATGGTGGCGGATGGAGATTATAGAAGAGGAGATATTACAAATAGAAATAAAAATAACTGGAACCATATTGTCCTGGTAGAGCAAGGATATAATGCTACCAAGATCAGAGTTGAAATAACCTTGTTCTAGGGTGAGATATCCTTCCCTGGGTCTTAGATATACAAGAAGAGAGTGATCTTCACTATGAAACATCATATGCTATTTGGTTTTCAATGGAAATGTATGCCCTCGCATTAGTACAGCCTGCAACTGTGATGTCCACAGGCAGGCTGCACTCCTGCAGGCCTTAGTGCACGAGTCAGTCTAGACCTCTCTGCTTAGCTTGTGGACAGCCCCACTATCTACGCCTTTCTTCACATTGCCATGTGCCGTGTATATCTTTGTGTCCAGTTTTCCCATTTAATGAGATCACTAGTCACAAAGGACTGGGACTCACCATCTTCTTTTCAGTTATTTTGAGTACTTCTGAAAAGTCTCTATATCCAAATAAGGTTTCAATCTGAAGAAAGGATATCAACATATAAATGTTAAGGCTAAAGGGAATGATTGAACTTATAACAACCTGGTAACGCAAGAAATAATGAATTAAGTCTATTATTTAAAGTTACCAAAGTAGTTTAAGAAATGAACCTGGAATACTGACATAGTGAATAGTGAACAAAGACTTATTTGTAATCTATGGTGGTAACTGTTTCATAAAAATTTGATAGCAACAGAACAAAAACATAAGTTGAGACATTGGGATAGGACTTTGTCTGTCTCACCAGCCAGCTTCCAAATAACCACATAAAGGCTTCTTAATAATTATGGAATTTTAGGTGTGTTTCTATCTCTTGTAACTTAAATTAACCCATTTCTATTAATTTATGTGCTGCACCAATTTATGTGCTGTCCCAAGCATTGACACCTACATACTGACCAAGCCTCTTGTTCCAGTGTCTCCTCACAGCCTCACCTTTCTTCTTTGCAGTGTTCTCTCTGCCCGGAAAATCCTGCTTAGCCATTGGCCATTCAGCTTTCTATTAAGCCAATCTGAGTGACACATATTCACACTGTAAAAAAGGATTATTCTACAACAAGACACTTTGTAGATACATTGGTGGCAGCATCAGGTAGGTAGGCAAAACTCAGAAATATCTGCTGTTGATATTAGATCCTATCTGAAGACATTCTTTAGCCTTTTTGTTGGTAGAAGCTAGGTGTCTCTACATTCCAACATATTTACCTGAGAAACTCCAAGGTCACATATAGAGGGGAGGGGAGTAAGAAGTGGCTATTCAGGGTCTAACAACAGCCCAAGCACAATTGTAATTAGATTTTGTACCTAATACATCCTAGCTTCTCTACACTCATTGAAGTTCTAATTAGTTAATTAGCCTTGCGCAAGGCCCAAAATGAAGTGGAGGGTTTGTGTTGCCATTGTTTCTTCCTGTGTTTATTTCTGGGAAAATTTGTTCATGTCTCTGATCATTTTAGCATCAAGGAGCAATATGTCCCTGTTCAAATAATTTCAAAACCCACCTGGTGGTATTTCTTCTAGAACATTCATTGTCAGGTAAAACTTCCGATAAAGAATGCATCTGTTTAAAATAGTTACCAATGTTATATAGTACATAATATTAAAGATCAAGTAAAAAATCTTCTTGTGATAGTGTGTGTATGGTGTCCCTGGGCAGTAAAATGGTGGCTTCTAGTAATAGACAGGACACTAATAGGGTCTGGGAACAGAGCTGCCTGTTCCATGAACAAAGGCCTTTGGCTAAAGGACAAAACTGACAACAAAGTTCCAGGGTCAGAAAACCAGAAATGAAGCTTGGAGTTGCTGAGCTGTTTGAGTAGAAACATGACTCAATTGTTTTATGAGTTTGAACACAGTATTTAACCTTTTTAGTTGATCACCAAAAATACTGTGTGTAGAATGTAGGTACATTTCTACTTCCTTTTATTTATAATGGCTTATTCTCAGCATTTTAATTTACATATATTCTGTTAATTTATTTCAATACATGCATATATACATGCATATATATATGTGTGTGTATATACATGCACATGTTTTATCAAATGTAAACAAAATTTTATTGTCCTACAATAATAAATATTTTTTCAAAAGACTTAAAGAGAAACACTCACTGCAGATTCTCCTCTGCAAGGTTCCTGCTTTCCCTACTGTAAACAAAAGTTGAAAAACCACTTCTCACCAATAGAAATTAAAAGCAGCCTATTGGTTCAGGTTCTGAATGTGTTGCTCACTAACTCTAACTGTTAATCAATTTAAGTGAGTTCCATGTTAACTAAGATGCAAGAAAAGCAAGCAAACAAACAAACAAAAAACCCAAATAAGCAAATAAGTATGACTCTTCACAATGAGACTCCACAAAGCTTGTTCCTGCAGAGAACCCAGAAATTGAATTCCAAGAAGCTCTTTACAAGTTTTAATGAGCCACCTGCCTCCAGCTATAAAAGCCAGAGAGAAAGGAAAAGCAATGTGGAGAACAGCACGAGGCAGCTTCCAGCCTGGTGTAGCAGGGTCTCCACTGTACTCATCTTTGTACACAGTCACCAGCAGCTCAGGGAACATGAAGGTACATCTTCTGTTAGATAAATGTTCAATTTCTCTTTTAAAGCTTATAATGTACTGTTTATTGTGTCCTTAACCTAAATATCTACAAAGAGACAGTGCAACAGTGTAATTTTTATTTTTGTTTGTCACTAATTGCTAAATGCAATGGAGTTTACTCAGCAGTAGCTGGGCACAGTGGAGCATACCTCTAACTTCAGCCCTTGGGAGACTAACCAGGAGAATTGAGAGTGTAAGCTGTTTAAGGAGCCCCTATCAAAAAGACAAGTAATAAAAACTGAGGAGAAAAGGCATAATACATAAATATGCAAAATAACCAGATACACTATCCAGTCGATACTTTGTTTCATTCATAAAGTCATCTAAAAAGCAAATTTGGACTAAAATTTCACTAACTCTTTTAAAACAGGAAATCTAAAAGCAGAGTGCAGGTCTACCTCCTGTAATGATAACTGCCTTGTTCTCCAGAGTCTGCACGAGATTTTATTCAGAGACTGTACCAGGGTTCTGTAAATATGGTTCTCAGCTGTCTCCATTTTACCATGCTAAGAATCTTTCAAAATCTCATTTGTGCTTTCACTGAGTTGGAAAACCTGAAATCCCTCATAGTACAAAAGTCACTTATTAATTATTTCATTTGACCTAGCTCTACCACCAATGAACTAAAAACATTTCTTTACTAACAGTTTTCTTGTGATTTTATTGCTTTTGACTTTTCTGTGTTTCCCATCTGCTTGTTTTTAGAGAAAAACATTGTACAATGTGGGAATTCTTTGTGAAAATCAGTTTGATAATGTTGGGGAGAAATTAAAGATCTTGGAACTCTTAGGTGCATCTGTGTCAAGACAATCCAAACTTGGTAGGTAACCATCAACCAGGTAAAACAGAAGCAAATACACAGCAGATTGTATGGGGAATGACAGAACATATTTTACTTATACTATTTATTTTCTAAAGGACATAGGCAAAACTGAAAAACCTCTCCATTCTCAGATAGGTGTTTCACTAAGATGGACTTGTAGAATAGATAAAATGCCATTGTTCATGAACAAATGAGTTCGCATTTGTATGATGTGGGAAAGGAGCAAGCATAAGACAATGATAAATATAGTGAGTTAGAGGACAAGTGATTTCTGATGCCGTAGTGGTGGTAGGTCAGAAAAACTACAACTGGGAGGCCTTATCAATGTTGGTCTGTGTTGAGGATCTATGTATGCTCCCATTTTGTGAGTACAATACACAAAAAAAATAGCTGCCTGGATGAGGCACATGGAGGGGTTTGTTCACGTCTGATCATGTGCAGACCTTGTCCTGAGATCTTTTCAGAGAAATAGCACAATAAGAACAAAGAGAGCAAGGAAGGGGAAGGAGAGGAAGAAATGGGAATGGACAGAACAGGCGGAAGCCCAAAGGACAGTAGAGTTCCATGAGTATCTGTTGACATTGACAAAACCTAGTTAAACTCTTCCAGCAGATCTGAGTTATCAAAAGAAATAAAAAGCCTTCCCCAGTAGGAAGTGACTCACTTAGTAATCTTTCCTTTCTTCTAAGTGTTCTTTTCCTTGTATAAATCAGAAATGACTGACCAAATCAGAAGATGACTTGGGGAAAGATAAATGTGAGAGAACTGTTAAAGAAATCCCACCTGTTACAGAGTGATAAATAGTTTACCATGAAAATTATCTGCACACTCATTTCATAAGAAATCACTTTCTATAATAGTACATTGTGCTTAAATTTTAATCTTAAATAGTTAGTGGCAAAATACAGTTCAGATTTCTCTGAGCAACCTTTGATTTATATTTTATAAAGAAAAGGTAAAGGTACATAGAGATACATGTATTTAGGTAAGATACATGTATGAACATATGCATCGAGGAGGTATATGATTATATAATATATGTGATTTCATATATATATTTCTGATTTAGGTGATTATATCAGTTAAAGTGTTCAAGATTTTATTGATTTAAGCATGCATATTATGAAGAAAATGGGGTGCATTAAATGTCATAATTTTTACCATGTTATTGATATACATATTCATATGAACAGAAAGATCAACTGGTACAAGTATAAAGTAGAAGAAATTAGGAGATTTTCTCAAGGAACTTATACTAAAAGATAAAATCCTGGAGATCATGCAGTGCCCTTATTAGTATGCAGAGGAAAACAGTGAAATATGTTAAACAAGCACAGGAAAGCCAACCCCCCTGCTGCTCTGCTACAAGACTGTGATAGGGCTCTATGCTTTAAGGCAGCTTGGGCTCTGGCTCCTTCCCTCCATCCTCACAGTTAGGAGTGCTGCTTGTCCACTGCTGCTATTCTGCCTTCTATATTCTGTGTAAAATTGTCCATTTTCAAAATTTTAAACCTGGACTTCACATCACTGATTCAATTATCTGTGAAGTGCCTAGGCCAGGGAGATGAATGCAGGATCACCTAAAGAGAACGAGGTTGTGGTACCTCAGTCTTTATATTAACAAAATAAAGCAAATGAGAGGAAATATAATGCACACTCACTTCCACATCTTTGCAAAATATTGTAGCTGCAGCTTCAGAAAGTCCAGAAGCAAGTTAACTGAGAAAGAACCGCGGCTCCTTTTGCCTGTGTGACAGGGTCTAGGGAGAATCAAGGCTGGGTAAAGTGAGAACCAGAGGACTGACTACAAGGGATAGAGCCACTAGAGCACAAATTTCAAATCAAAGAGCAAACAAAATCCAAAGACACTTTCCCTCAATGCTTCAAGCCTTTTGAGTTTAAGCTCAATACTGTTTCAACAGAATCTCATTCCTCAGAGAATAACAATGTAATCAAAGCCGTATTCACTTCTGTGAATTTTATATTCTGGTGGCACCATTAGAATTTTGAACTGTGTAGTAAAAGCCTTCATAATGTAGTATATTTCCAATACCCCCAAATTTCTAGGAACGAAAAATTAGATCTACACTGCTCACTTCCTTTTCATTTTGTGTGCTTTCTGTGGTTCCTCTGGTGTGAGAATACTCCGTTGGTGCAGGGTTATCATGACTGTGACACATGGAGAGTCTGAAGAATATTCAGGCAGCGGTGAAGCAACGGGAACAAATAAGCCATTAGCACACTTAGCACACTGGCATCCCATTTTCAGGTAAGACTTTGCTAATGAAAACGACAGTGGAATGACAACTGTGACTTCAATAGAATCCTTCTAAAATCCATTCTAAAATTAACTTCTATATAAAGACCTCCAGATGTTCCATAACCTATTAAAATGTTTTAATGAACATGATATTGAAATGGAAGGAGGCCATTATGTTATATGAGGAAATTGTATTAATAGTATTTTTAAAGATATTGTTCTCCTGCTTCTTGGAAACTGTAAAAAAAATTTATGTAATTTATTTTAGATTAAGGATGACATTTTTCACGTCTTTCTAATTTATATTCCACAGGAAAGAAAGTCCAAAAGATAGATATAAAAATGGTTGCTTTGTGTATGTACTTTCGATGAAATTAACATGCAGAAACAGACAAGCTTCTCTCACTGTCTAGACTGTAGTAAATAGAGAAGGGTTGGGCCTGAAGAGTTCCTCTGTCCTAACAAAACTAAAATGTCTAATACTGGCAGTGTTTAAAATTAGCCAGGCCCTCTTCTAAATGCTGCATATACATAAACCCATTTGCAATGTACAATAGCCTCATAAGGTCTAAACTAATGTTAATCTCATCATTCACATGAAGAAACTGAGAAAGAGAGACTAAATCACTTAACAGGATCATGTGTCTAAGAAGTAATAGAACTGTGAACAATTTCTGGCAGTCTGTCTCTCATGTACGCACAAACTCCAAAGCTCAACCTACTGAAAAAAAAAAAAAAAACTGTAGGATCCACAATCCAACTTACTGCTTGGTCTCAGGTGGTTAAGACACAGTAAAAGCATAGAATTTAGCAGTGTGTGAATTTTGAAATCCACAATATTAGAGTTTGGATGCACTATAGAAAAATATTTACAGCCTTTAACTCAGTACTCAGGAGTTATAGGCCTGAGAATTGTGAGTTTGAGGTGAACTGGGTTACATACTAAGTTACAGGCTTATCTAGCTATGTACTGAGTCTATCTCTCTCTCTCTTCCCCATTCTGACTATATAATGGGAGAGAGAGACAGAAAGATATACAAAGACAGTGTATGTCTCTCCATTTAAGAGCTGAGATCCCAAGAATTTAGTACACTGAAGAGCTAAAAGTAGCTCAGAGAATCAAAGGTTGAACTCATTTCTTCAAGCACTTTTCCTGATCTTGCAATGACTCATGGAACACTTCCACTAGACAAACAAGGTAAATGGTGAAGAAACTACAGGGTACTCTATTGGTAGCATTTTTTAGACACTAGGTTTAGTTATTTTCCTAACTCATAATTTCTTATGAAATTCTATAAGATATGTATTATTCAGAGCATCTTGCCCAAGTCTATAACAATATGAATACTCAGAGAAGGCTAAAGGTAGAGCAGGCCAAACAGGCAATGCCTTTTGGAGTTTCATCTGGGTTTTGTCATGTGGTACCTCCATAGTCTATTGAGGACCACATGCAATCTTAAGACTTGGTTCACAGAGGTGAACAACCAACTCACATCTAAAGGCTCTAGATCCCAGGATGTCTGGGGGGCGGGGCACTGAAGTGTAAGTCCAAGATTGACACGCTGATAAGTTAGATGACACCTACTGAATCTGAATGTCCTGGCATCTGAAGACAAAAATCTACCTGGAGTGCTGGTGTCCAGTAGTGATAAATGCCATGTCTGCTCTGAAAGGAAGAGTTAGTAAATTATCCTTTCTCCAATCTTTTGTGCTATGTCGTCTCTTGGCCCATTGGATACCTACCCACACTGAGGGCCAACTTTCCCAGTGTTCTGCCTTGTGTGCCAGAAGCACCCTAACAGACATTCCCAAAAATATTGTCTCATACCAACACATATCTGGTTATCTCTTAATCAATTCAGTTAACACTGAAGCTAACCATCAGAGATATGGCATGAAAGCACATCTTAGAAACAAAAATATGAGGGCACAATAACCCAGCTCTTCAATATTCCCTGCATGTATATGGTTTCTCATTTCACATTTTAAAGATGAGACATTTCAAAAGATTTGTACCAAAAAAAAAAAAAAAAAAAACTTATTAACAAGTTTCAGGGTACTGTAATGTATCTTTCATGGTCAGGCAGCTTTGTGAAGTAAATTGAAGTCGATGCTTGTCAGTTTGGAAATATTTTCATAATTCTTATTTGGGGCCCATTGTTCCTTGTTAATCTCCATAATACCACATTCTGACAGCAGTTGCCCAAGTAATCGTTTTAATTATTATCACACAGAATATTGCATACAATGTAATATAGCTGCTCAGCATAGCAATTCTTTATGAAGGCTGTGGGATTTCAGAAGGAGAGGAGTGAGTTACAGGATGGGAAATTTCTCCCTAAATCCCTTCTTTTCTTTTCTGGTGTATGTTTTAACTGATTTTTTTGTTTGTTTGTTTGAAATGAATCTCCTTTGGTAAATGGTCTTGTATATCTAAGGCTTTCTGATATTCTTTGTCTTCCTGGTATACTGTAGCCTTCTGGTCAGTCCTATTCCCCCACATCACCCCCCAGGGTTCATATTCCAACCTTGAAAAGTGCTAATTTTAGCTGGTCCACATGATCAGGATAATTCTGAGTCGGACTATACATACAAATTATAGCCAGTGAGACAGTTTCAGAGGGAAAGCACAGAGCTGATCCAACAGAATGCAATCAGCAAAGACAATGCATAATCTTATACAGGATCATCCGAAAGAGGAGACCCTCAGTGAGGTTGCGGTGGACTGAGTATTATGCTCTCATATTTATGTGTTGAACTCCTAATGCCCAATGAGACTGTACTTATAGCCTTTATAAAAATTTTGAGTAAAGGAAGTAATATAACTGGTACCCCATCTAACAGGACCAGTGTCACAGAAAAGGAGACTCCAGGATTGCACACAGGTACAAAGGCTGTGGGGAGTCCCAGAAAGAGGGAAGCCATCTGCAACCCAAGGAGAAAACCCTTGGGAGAAGTCAACCTGGATTTCTAGTCACCAGAATGATGAAAAAATTAATTTATATTATTTAAGACACTCAGTCTACAATATTTTGCTAGAAAAGTCCTAGCAAACAGCAGTGTGAGGTTGTTTAATGTTTTGACTTAAAACATGCTACTGAGTGGAGGGAAACTGGGTGATCAAAGAATATCCCCACACCATGCACTAGAGTCATGGACACTGCTCTGTGTGTAAGTTACCTCCAAAGCACCACACCCATACTTTGAAAATGGGCTAGATGAATGTCACAGTCTAAGTGACCATGAAGGAAGGATTTGTTTTTCATCTACTTTTGCACTCATTGTTATTGAGTGCTCTTTTGTAGAACCACACCATGCCAAGAGAAAACAGCTATATTTGCACAACTTCTGTGGTGCAGCACTGATCTTAACCAATACAATGATGCAGATCTGATGGAGCTGATTCTGGGTTAATGTCATCATTGTCATCACTGCAATAGACATGTCTAAGCAATATATACATGGATCTTCTCACTTCTGAGATTATTCTTCAAAATAAAATGAAGAATTTTCTTATCTAGAAGCTTCCCTGGCTATGTGTACAGCAGTTTGAATCTCAGTTGTACATATCCTTTTTATTGGTTGCTTTCTGACATTTGTCTCACTACTGAATACCATTATTGGTGTATTGTGGAACCTCTTCCACTTACACTGCTTGTGCTTGATATTTGTCTCAGAATCATCTAGGGAAATCCAGGCCAGAAGTCTCTTATGGTGCTATGAGGTTTAAAGAAGAACTGTATGAACAGTATTTATGTCAGTGCTGAGCTTAATTGTAGCCACTCAACAACGATGCTTATACAACAAGGAACTCAACAATAATGGGGACTGGTTTTGCTACTGCATGCCCAAGTCTATGAGAAATTCAGTTCTTATTTATGTCTCTGTTTTTAATGCTCTCTTTTAGCTCCATTTTTGAAGGTAAGGTAAATAAGTAAAGGTAAAGTAACAGACAAAACTATGCTATGGGATAATGATTTTGTACACTGGTTTAATAAAACACTGATTGGTCAATAGCCAGGCAGAAAGTATAGGAAAGATAAGCAGACAAGGAGAATTCTGGGAAGAGGAAGGCTGAGTCAGGAGATACCAGTCTGCCGTCCAGGGAGTAGCATGTAATGGCACACAGGTAAAGCCACAGAACATGTGGCAACATAGATTCACAGAAATGGGCTGAGTTTAAGTGTAAGAGCTAATTAGTAGTTAGCCTGAGCTAATGGCCAAGCAGTTTTAAATAATATAAGCCTCTGTGTGTTTACTTGGGTCTGAATGGCTGTGGGCCAGGTGGCACACACGAAAACTTCCAGCTCTATTTGGCATACCAATGTGGGGCTCTCAAATTTCCATAAGGCCTAAAATAGTTTAAAAGTGCTTCTAAACACACAATAATGGAGCCAAAAACAGCTTTCTACTTCATGTCTCATGTGGGTAGATGGCATCACATTAAAATCTACAAGACTAGACTTCTATCTTTTCAAATTAAAGGAGAATTTTAACTTTGAAGTTTCATAAATTTAATGTTCACTAAATTTTGTTACTCTTTCTAGTAGGCACTAATATTCACAAAATTTGAGGAGTAGCATCATAGCAGACTGACCATATCATATACTCATGTTGAAAAGATAACAACACATGAGAAATTTTAAAAATTAAAATGTTTTAGGTCACGCATTTAATGTATTCATGTGAAGATTCACAAATTGCACTTATTGAATAATTTGTATGAAATATATAGTAAATTCCTGTGTGGAGGTGAGAAGGAAGTTAGTGATCTTTTATTTATTTTATTTTATTTTTTTGTGTGTATGTGATATGAGTTTATGTGTGTGGGCATGAGTATGAGTGGGTATGATATATATGTATATGTGAGGGGGTATCATTCTAGGTAGAGCTCTCCTCCTCAACAATACCACAACTGTAATAATTGTTTTGCAATAAATCATACTATGTTGTATTGGTGGTATGAATCTCTACGCTTTCTTGTGATAATGACTATACCCTATAAACTTACTAAATGCATGTCTTATATTTTATACTTCCATAGAATGGTTGAAAATAGTATTTTCATGACTGCAATGTGAAATTTTATTAAATATATATGCTTAATTTTTATAAAAATCTCTCAATTATTGACTATTGCCTCATTTTCATCTTACCATCAACTTCCTGTGAACTTTATCTAAACTAGTGTGAATATTATGCACAATATCATTATTCATTCACACCTTACAGTATGTTCTACATGATTAAAACATAAACATTTTCTGTAGGCTTTTATAAACTTTGCTATGACCATACTGAAAGGCAATATGAGAAAATTCAGATGTAACTCATAAAGTTACATACAACACATACAAAAACACTCATATACACACACTCTCATAAACATGTACAATATACACAGTACACAGAAAAACATAAACATACACATAATACACACAACTCTTACAAATACACAAACACACATACAACAAACACAAACTCACACACACACATACACATACACACACACACACACACACACACACACACACACACACACACAGTACAATACCATCTTTTTAACTTAGTTTTCTTTGAGGTTTCATGTGGGAAGACCATGGCAATTTCAAGTGAACCAAAGAGAAATCTAAGCTGCTGTCCTCTTTTAACAAACAGTTCTATTACACAGCATGTTAATTTGGAATTTCATCCAATTAATACCGAGTACTATCTCCATCAATACATCATTAATTTAATTCCTTTTGAATTAGACTTCCTCTGTTCCAATATTAGCACATTATGAGTTATGATCACTCAGCCTCTACTGAAGATTCTGGTGGAAGGCTGTTCAGGGTCCCTTCCATCCCTGCTACACCTCAAATGTATTTTCACTACCTATGTCTTATGACCCATAAGACAATCACTAGCCTCAAACACAACAACACCTCTCTATTTGTTAATGGTGACAATTTGTTGTAAGTAAGCCTTTTAGTTTAACTAAATGGAACCCATATGCCTGGAAACAAAATGCCAGTTTTCATTTCTGTGCTATGTATCTAGCAACTAATTGCTTTAATAAAGTAGTTTCCTGGAATTTAAATACTTTTATTCTCTCTGTCTTTAATACTTTTATGCTTATCTAACTTTGGTCTATTTAATTCTTTTTCTCTCTATTAAAATTTTTTATTTACTTCCTTCCTTCCTTATTTAATATGTGTGTCTGGTGTTCTCTCTCTCTCTCTCTCTCTCTCTCTCTCTCTCTCTCTCTCTGTGTGTGTGTGTATGTGTGTGTGTGTGTGTGTGTGTGTGTGTGTGTGTGTGTGTGTGGTGTGTATGTGTGTGTGTGTGGTGTGTATGTGTAGGAATGTCTGTTTTTGTGTGTGCGTGTTAGTTCTCTTCTCTCATTATGTAAGGCCCTGGGATTGAATTAAGATCACCAGGCTTGGCACCTTTACTCACTAAGCCATCTTACAGTCCCCTTTTCTCCTACCATAGCGTTTTTAAGATTTAGAAAGTAATGTGAGTGAATTGCAAAGGTTGAGCTCAAAAGCTGAATTTTCATAGTTAGCAATTACAACTCTTTAGTAGAGTACCTCCAAAATCCAAACTTGTATTTTCTTCATTTATGTATTTACATATTTATTTATTTATTTTTGTTTGTTTGTTTGTTTTTGTGGAGACAGGGTTTCTCTTTGTAGTTTTGGTACCTGTTCTGGATCTCACTTTGTAAACCAGGCTGGCCTCGAACTCACAAAGATCTGCCTGGCTTTGCCTCCTGAGTACTGGCAAAAAATTTGTATTTTCTTTAAAAAAATCAGAATTAAAATCTCTGAAGCCCAGAAGGAAATGAGGACCATTGGTTCCTCTTCATGTTCATTTACTTACCCTCTTGTTTTCTGACATCTAGATTAGATATTCACATTGAGAAGCAACAGAAAATTAAAGATTTTAGTTTCTCAGTCCTCTGAAGCTCTGACTAAATTTAGATCTATTGTGGATTACAGTTAGTTCTTTCCAAATTGTCTTACCAGATGAGGCATTTATGTCACTAGTATTTAATTACAGGCAAGGAACCAAACCATAGATAAGGAATGACATTTAATGGTTTAAATTCATGAGCAATGTTACTGAGTAACTTCAAAAATCCCAGCAGAATAATGATAGATAAGAACCAGCATTTACAACTCTGCTCATACTCAGAACTTCACAGCAGCCTTAGAAGTGTTCAAAGAGAACTTTGGGTATGTGCCTTCCTGTTATGGCATCTTTCAAACTCACTGAGCAATAATAAAGACCTTCTATCTGTTTATAATAATAGAAAGTGGTAGTTCTGGTGTTTTAATGAAGAACAAATATGTTATACTTTTGTATTAAGTATATGTCCATTTTAAAAGAAATACTTTTGCAAATTACAATAATGCTCTCAATAGAAATTCACCAATGATTTCATAGTTTGATTGATAAAGAAAATCAGCTACCAATGACAAATGAATATATTTATATTTAATTATAATATTGTGAAGGTTAATGAAATCAAACAACCTTGAAGAGATGTAGATGACAGTCAATATGCCACATTGAATATTTAGATAAATATTAAAAGAAAATGACCTGATTCATTTCTGTTTATTCCAATATTCAAACCCAGCTAAACTCCTGGGAATTATTAGACAGACAAATTAAAACAACAGATGGACTTGCAGTTGCTGCATAAGAATGCCTTTTCACAAAGCCTCCTGACAATTTCAGAGATTCTAAGGTGTTCTATTTAATTTCAAATAAAGAACTCTACATGTTTTCCACCTACCAGGCTGCCAGTCTCTAAGGGCCCCAAAGAAAATGATTTGAAAACATCATGAAAGTGTGTTCTCAGGCATTTTATAAGACACATCATATAAGATAGGTATAAGACTGAGTACTTTTTAATGATAGAAAGGATAAAAATATGTATGCAGTTTCTCTCTCCAAGTATAAATCTACATTTTGGACATTTTGGGAGAAATTTCTTTTTATGAACTACAAACTTAGCATGCTTTAAAGAGAAAATAACAAATTTTTAGCCACTATTCAACATAATTCAAAGATTTTATTCCTGGAGCAGTGAATTAAATCAGTTATTCAAAGAATGTTTGTGCTAACATGTTCATCCTTCTAAGATTTGCCCTAGAGTATGAGAGCTATAAATGGTAAGTTGTAGTTAGAGTTTTTTTTGTCTGGCCCAATCAGGACAAATCTCTCTTACCCGCCAGTCCCACAGTCGCTCAGACCCAACCAGGAAAGCACATCAAAACTTATTTTGTTTACAAACTGTATGGCCGAGGCAGGCTTCTTGTTATCTACTTCTTTTATCTTAAATTAACCCATTTTTGTTAGTCTATACTTTGCCACATGGCTTGTGGCTTACCAGTGTCTTTACATGTTTTTTCTCATGGCAGCGGCTGGCGGTGTCTTTCTCCAGCCTTTTACTTCTCAGAATTCTCTTTTCTCTTGTCCCGCCTATACTTTCTGTCTGACCATTGGCCAATCAGAACTTTATTTACACAGAGCGATATCCACAGCACTTTGTCTTTTTTTTTTTTTTAGGAAGGTTTTAATTTTTATATAGTACAATTACATATAACAAAATAATTATCAAGCAAGAATTATAGTTACATTATTAAGATATCTTATCATACATTGGTGAGTCTAAGGTTTTATATCTAACTTATCTTTTATCATAACTGAGGAAATTATAACTATCTAGTCTTTAACCACATCAAAGACCTCAGAAGGATATAATATTACCTGAGAACCGGGAGAAGGATGTAAGCATTTTTCGGGAGTCTTGTAAGAGTAGACAGAGACAGCTGGCAGCCTGGACAGTCACCTAATGTTTCTTTGTAAAGTTGGGGCATTTGTCTTTAGCCAACAGGGCTAGAGTCTCTCTGTCACTTTTTTCAGTGTTTTGTAGAATGTCTGACAGTTTTTTCTGCGATGCAGGAACCTGAAGGACCATTTTGTCAAGCAAAGTTTAGTGGTCACCTTTCTATGGGTCTTGTATGTCCAGTCGATCAAGCAGTCCAGGCAAGAACAGTTTCTTGCCCAAATGGCTATCTTTGTCAACGTGAAGATAAATTCCATATGAAGTGTCTTTAATGTCCATCTTCCTCTTTGAAGTAAATTGGTGTTGCCAGGAGCAGACATATCTCACTGTCTAGAAAGTCTAAATTTTAAAAGTATTTTAAATGCCATATTTTGTAAGTCTTTGAAGTATTTGAAGATTACCTATCTGTCTGAAATATCTCTATGTATACTTAGAAGACTTAACTAACATGGCTACGAGTATGATTATCATAGATGACTATTTATTAATCTATTTTTAATTATCCATTATAATTTAAATGAGCTATACAAACATAATACCTTAAACACGATTAGAAATATACACACAGTATAACTAAATTAACTTTAAGTTTGTATTAATAGACTAAAATCTATATCAATGTAAAACATTTTAAACAAGTTGTTCTTTAGAAGTAAGTTTTTTAATCTACCCTTTTATTTTATTATATTTGTATCATATCCCCTTTTCTTTATTGGAAAGAGATCTCATTTATAATCAAACTGTTTTAAAGAAAAATATTGGTTTTTTTTTGTCCCACACCAGAGGGCTCTTTTGATTTGGGACACAAGAATCTCTTAACTTTTTTTTTTTTTAGTAATCTGTCTGGGTTTAGAGAAGGAGTGAGCCAATTTTATCTCCAAAGCCAGCTTGATAATTTTGGGAATGTGGGTGTAGTTTTTTTTATTACTTCCTGTTGGAGGGGGGTGCTGTATCTTATGGGGACACAAAGAAAATTTTAGGATTATGGAGTAGTCTATTAGGGTGAACCTTTGAGACAGTTGCCTTGAAAGCAACTGGTGCCATGGTGTTATTGGAGACCTTTCAGGTGGTCTTGGCTGATCAAACCTGATGTATCTTAATCTGGAACAAATCTATAGCCTCCGGCTTTCTGTGGAAACAAAAGCAGAGACTCCTTTCCAAAGCAACATATTTTTATATCCAAATTTTGAAGTCAAGGTGTCTTTAAAATTTACATATTTGTTTAACTCAACAGCTTTTATGATCAAATCTTTTTTTGTGGTTAAAAATCCCTAAGACAAGACAAACCAGATTTTCTGTGTAATATCCATCTTTGTAAGACTGAAACACCACTGTGGCTGCTGGCTCCGCCCACCTCAGCTTCCCAACATGGCGGTGGTACAGTTTACGGCCAGCTCTGGGTCTGGAGCCATGTGTACCATCAACTATCAGAAGCAGTTCTATCAAAGCAGTGCATAGCCCAGAAACTTTTTTTTTTTTAACTAGCAAAGGCTAAATCTACCACACAGCAGAGTAAAGTGCCACTTGTAGACTCCTCATTCCTGCCATACTGCAGGTCAGACGCACACGCCAGGAACCCGCCATAGTAGCTCAAACTGGCAGGCTGCCGCTAACTTGAAAGGAACAATTAGGAAGCTGTTTTTAGCTCTGTTTTAGAATCTTTTTTCTCAGGTTTTAGGTGGAAACTCTTGCCCCATGTTGGGCGCCATTTGTAGCTAGAGTTTTTTTTGCCTGACCCAATCAGGACAAATCTCTCTTACCCGCCAGTCCCACAGTTGCTCAGACCCAACCAAGAAAGCACATCAAAACTTATTTTGTTTACAAACTGTATGGCCGAGGCAGGCTTCTTGTTATCTACTTCTTTTATCTTAAATTAACCCATTTCTGTTAGTCTATACTTTGCCACATGGCTTGTGGCTTACCAGTGTCTTTACATGTTGCTTCTCATGGCGGCGGCTGGCAGTGTCTTTCTCCAGCCTTTTACTTCTCAGAATTCTCTTTTCTCTTGTCCCGCCTATACTTTCTGTCTGACCATTGGCCAATCAGAACTTTATTTACACAGAGCGATATCCACAGCAGTAAGTCTGTCATTTTGAAGCTGTTATGGTTACTCAATAATGGAACCCTTATAAGAAATTTTATAAGAACGTATCTTCTGCGTTTCCTTTCCATAAAGCTCCCCACATATATGTATACATATCTGTCATGTGCTCACCCAAATTATACAGTGGTGGCTCTAGTGAAACACAGGTGAAATTCCAAGGCATTTAGAATGCACCGATTTTATGAGCAGTCAGGTAAGGAAGAACTGAAGTTCGTGAAAGTGCTCATGGATTTCTGCTTCCAAAAATCAAGCAAGCTACTTTTGGATATTTATTACTCAAACACGACAAGGACTACTTTTTCTTTCTCTGAAAGTATCAGAGAAGGCAAAGGCAGTCTAAGGAATCCTAATCTCAGAAGGAGAAAATTTCTAAAAACAAAGCCAGGATCTTCATCATCACTTTTCTCCTTGAACAACTGTGAATGCTGAAAAGAGACAGTTGAGCAGCTGTGCAGTACTTCCTAGACTGTGCCAACACAAAAGAAGGGGCTGGCAAACTGGGCAGGCTCTGAAGACCCAGAAAGGGCGATTACCTGAGTATGAGGGGCTTTCTGTTTTTCAAAAAGATTGTGTGTGTGTGTGTGTGTGTGTGTGTGTGTGTGTGTGTGTGTGTTGTGTTATGACTCACTGAAGATTCCTCTAGAGGCTGAAACAGGCATTCAAGTTACTGGAGATAGAGTTAGTGTGGTTGTGAGCTACTTGCTGTGCAAGCTGGGAACTGAATTCTGCTACACATGCGCTTCTCTTTAACCCCCAGGGGACTAGCAATTTCTATGTGTGATGATTAGGCTTCTATGATCTCAAATACAGCTCATATTAAGCAATTATAGTGTGCCCCTTCACCCTCTGGGAGACCACATGGCAGGCTCTAATCTCCTATATCTTCCACCCCAAGATACTGGGATTAGGAGACGCTTATAGTGTTGACAAAGATCTTTGCTGTTTGATACTGTATAAGGCTTTGGCTTTTCCCCAAATTTCTCTGGTTGTAGGAGCAGATAGCAATAGACATATTCCATAAATACATACTATATAAGGTGTGAACAGCAGCATCTATAGTAAGATTGATCATTCTACATCATCTTTATATTTGCTACTACTTGACTCTCATTATGTGCCAGCTGCCATGCTATATAGTTTACATATGGTGTACTTTGTCTTCATAATAAAATGTCCAAACACTGTACTCTGTTTCAACTGAAGAGTTATTTAGGATTATAATGGTGTGATTTACTTATGGATAACAAAATGAGTTGAGGTGATCATGTCTCTGTCCTCCATGTCTGGTCTCAGTCTACTTCTACACTAAAACTTGATACACAAAAGTATAATTTTTCCAGGTAACACTTCTATAACAGAAGAGAAATGCCAGGAATTAATATTATGTATCCAGGGATGATGAGAGTAGACAAACCAAACAAAACCCAAAACCAGGGGTTGAGGATTTAGCTCAGTGGTAGAGTGCTTGCCTAGCAAGCACAAGGCCCTGGGTTCGATCCTCAGCTTAAAAAAAAAAAAAAAAAAACCAGAGCAAAGTGGTGACAAGACTGAACATCAGAGAAATACAACCTGCTATCGTTTATTGTTTACATGAAGTGTGTGTGTGTGAGTGTATGTGTGTGTGTGTGTGTGTGTGTGTGTGTGTGTGTGTGTGTTATGTCAGATAGTAAGAATTTAAACTTATTATTTAGCAAACAGACTTATTTCATAGCATTATTACCACTTTTAATTAAATCTTCTACTACCCCCGTATGGCTTTTTGGGGGCATCCATTTGTGAGCAGTGCTACATCTGGGCAGGTGGACCTGGATTGTATGGAAGAGCTAATTGAGAAAACCATGGGGAGCAAGCAAGTAAGCTTGAGCTATTTCTGTAGGATAAACAGAATGGGTCAGATAATAATTAAATAGAGCATGTGGTTCATAAAAATAAGATCTAATGCTTGCTTTTTTTCTTTTCAGGCATTAAGTTGCATACTTCACATCACTTAACCTCTATGCTATCATTAGCCTTCACAACAATGCTCTCATTTTTATGTGTGTATGTGTGTATTATTTCAAATGTATGAGTGCACATATATGTAGATGTAGGTATCCATGTGTGTATATGCCTTAGAAGTACAAGGATGATATCGATAATTATGTTCTACTACTCTTCCATCTTATTCTTTGAGTCAAGGTCTCTCAGACAAGCTCAAAGCTCTCCAGTAAGGCTAATTTTTGTAACTAGCTTGATTGAGTATTGCCCTGTCTCAGAGGCTTGGGTCTTTGGAAGCAGGGCTCACATACATGCTACAATACTCATGGGTATTGCCTTGGATTCTGTGGATCCAAATTTGAGATCTTCTGCATTTGCAATATGTAATTTCACCACTGGGCATTCTCCTCTGGTCCACAACAATATTTCACATTATATGATACTGCTTTCCCAATTTATGGATGAGAAAAGTGAGACTGTTAAAAGGTACACAACTTCTCCTAAAGCCTAATGCTTACAAACACTGAAATGTAGTCTACTCCCCAAAAGAGTCCCAATTCTATGTATGTGTTGTTCTCAAATATTAGTGTGCAAAATGGCTCATCATATGAATTTTATAAACATTCAGATTCCTGGACTCCATATTCAAAGACTCTCACTCAATATCTTTATAGTAAAACTTAGCAAGCTGTATTTCTCACTAGTATCACATACTTGTAAATAGAAATAAGTGGTAAAATATCCTGATCCCAGAGCAAAGAAAGTGGCAGAATCCATTTTATTATACTATGATATTATAATGCTTATTAAACAGAATCCCCAGACATTTTTGATTACTGCAGAGTATGACATGAAGTTAATTTTGAGTTTTACTGTTTAGCTACTTTTCTAACAATTTTTACATTTAACATAAATGGCTTCTATCTATGGTTAACCTTAGTAATACAAGGCTCCCACCCACTTGCATTTGCCTGGTGCAGCTGAACGGTAGGTTCCCAATGTTGAAGTATGGAAGATTCCCATAGGAATTATGGTGGTGCATGCTATTGATTTTAATGAGATCCTCAGGTTCTGATATAATGGAACTGGGATAAGTATCACATGGATAGACTTGGCACCTGTAGGGGCCACATCAGAAAAATGCATGGAACTACTGTTTCAGATCATTTTCTCAATCTAGGTACTTCTCACTGAAAGAGCTGAGCTACCAAGCAGTGTGTGCCTTTGCTTGGCTGTTTCTAACTCTGTATTCTGCTTCTGTCCTTTTGCTGAGTTGCCTGGAGGATCACAGATGGCATTCCTGCTGGACATATCAGTGTGACCAAAGATGGGATTGAGAGCCCAGAGCAATGGAGCAGAGCAGCAGAGGAGATCACACTTTTCTGACCCCTGATTCTGTTGCCCAGTTGGAAAAGTCACAACTTATTACTCCACTGATTTTCTCCAGAAGTCAAATAATTTCCAGAAAAACATCTACCCAACCATTTTGTGTAAACAGTTGTGGGAAGTATAAAAGCAGTTGTTGGAGTTAGAAAAATACTATTTATTCACACACCTAACTTATGCCACAGTCTACAAGTATACCTCTGCTTCCTACCTTGTAACCAGCAGGAAGTCAGGAGACAAAGCCTCTGGCCTGTATAGGCTCAGCCTTGCCAGGAGGGGGAGGGGTTATCAAATAAGTACAGAAGTGAGTGCAAATGACATTGATGGTGGTAAGCACTACACAGGAAGCACCACATTGTAACTGGAAAGCAAATAACTGGGGAGGGATGGTGCCACTGAAACATGGAGATATAAGAAAGAGTGCTTCAGTGGGGTATCATTTGGGCAAGTTTCTTTAAAGAATAAAAATGAAATACACATGCTAGATTTAAAAAGAAAAGGATGAGAGACACAGAAAAACAAAGGTCAGCTCCCAGAGCCTGTAGCATCCTGAGGCATCGTAGGAGCAGAAGGCAGAAAAGGCCAAAAGGAAAGGATGGGTAGGTCGCTTGAGCCTTGGCAATGAGGTTATGCACACATAGAAGATTTGGACTTCACGGAAAATCCCCAGAAATTTGAAAAACCATAGAAATGTAAACTTACCCTATGCAATTTTAAAATAATTTTCTAAAATAATTCTACAACTACCACACAAAATTGAAAAGGTAAATAGATAGAAGATGATTGCTAGAGGAGTATCCTTAAAGTACATTCCTGAACTGAGAATCTTTTTTTTAATCTATCACAGAGTCACCAGTGGAGAGAAGCAGAAGTACAAAATGATCAAAGAAGTAGACACAGGGCTTTGGGATGTGATAATGGTGACATTTAAAGTCAGTGTGGAGCAAATGTTTACCAATAAAATATGATGTCACACATGTACAGTCATCGGGAAGACAAAATTGGGATGATACCTCATATATATGTGGATAAAAGTCACTAATTTCATATAAAAGTATGTTTGAACATCTTTTCCATCATGGGGAAGTCAAGTTGCAGGAAGAATAAGAATTTCTATATCAGATTTAATTCACCAAACACCAGAACTATCCAAAATGCCATTCTCTTGGTGAGTAGATAAAGAACTGAGGTAAGGCTCTACTATGAAGGCCACAGAACAAAAGAAATGAACTTTAGTCATTTGAGTTGGATGAACCCCAAATGTAAGCTGAAAGTGAGTCAAGTCCAGGTTCCTCCCACACAATCCCACTGACGTGTCATACTGGGACGACAGAACTATAAATAGAAGAAACAGAACAGGGATGGCCAAAGACAAAGGGAACAGTGGAAAGTGGAGAATACTTTTCTTTTCTGCTACAAATTCACAGAAGCTCAAACCCAGAAAAATTTAGGGTATGTAAATTTTATTGTAATAAATCTGATTTAAAATGCTAATGTGTGTTATTAAGCATAAAAATATTAGAAGTCAATTTTGAAATTTTGTCTTATATCAGTTAAGAAGGCCTTCATGCTAAAAATGCAAATTTAAAAAAATGAAATGAAAATTTACATAAGTAGAAACATCATTAAAATTTCAAAATACAATATTAGAAATATATTTAGACGTTATATCACAGAAAATTTATTCTGTTTAATAGAAATCAGGTTCTATGAATTGCTGAGGAAGTAGGCAACAAAGATAGCAAACAACATAAAAATGCGTTTCACAGAAAATGGTTCAAAATTAAGCAATTTAAGATAACTGGGGTCTAAAACATCATCCTACATTCAGCTGCAATTCTTCACATATAGAACTAATAAAAATTCAAAACATAGCCTGAAGTAAGACTGAAGACAGTGATCACACATTTGTGCAGAAGTGAAAGCCTGTGCCGCTGTGGAGGATACTGTTTAATATGGCACATCAAAGCTACAAATCAATATTAATATAACTAGAGAATCTAACTTATCTTCAAGAATTTATTTGTTTTTGCACAACTATATGTTTGTGCAATAACATTATGTAGAAACGTAGGCTCTGAGGCAATGGTTACTGTGGTGACAGTGACTTTCTTTGGTACTTATTATTTGTTATCCCTAATAACCATATGTCAGAAACTAAATCATTTCCTGGAACCTCTTTATCGGGACTGTCCTACTGTTTCATTTTACAAATAAGGAGCAAATACAAAAAGATGGTTAACTGTTCCTAGAGTTAGCAAACCGTTGAGAATGGTTTACAACCAGACTACTCCACAAAACCACTACAAAGTACAATAGCAATATAGATAGCTTATCACTTAAGGTGGACTTCTCTGCTAAGAATGAAGAGCTTGTCTTGTACCTGCAACAAAGGACCAGACCAAAGCAACTTAAGGGTGAAAGGTTTGGTTTGGCTCAGAGTTTGAGAGCACAGTCAATCACAGCAGGAAAGGCATGAGAGAACTGGTGGTATTGCAGCCAGAGACAGGAAGGAGAGAACAATGAATGCTCATCCTCAGCTAAATCCCTCCTTGTTATCCACTCCATGCCCCTGACCATTCAACACTACTGCCTACATTAAGGTGGGCTTGCCACCTCAGTTAACCTAATTTTGACAGTTCCTCACTCGCATCTTCAGAGCCTTTGTCTTCTTGGTAGTTCTTAAATTCCATCTAATTAACCATGTTATAAGCATCACAGAACCTGTCTGCAAGGGCAACCTTTACTTCAAATTTAACACAATTTAGTTTCATCTGAGAGGAGGGAAGCCAAATTGAGAAAATGATTTCAAAAAATGAGGATGTTGGCAAGCCTGTAGGGAATTTTCCTAATTAGTGATTCATGGCAGAGATTTGAGCCCTTTTTGGGTGGACACCACTGGGCTGATGATGCTGGTTTTATAAGACAGCAGGCTGAGCAAACCAGGAGGAGCAAGCCAGTAAGCAGCATTTTTCCATCACAACTGCACCAGCTCCTGTGGTGATATTGTGTCCCCCAATATATTATGCACCTTAATAAACTTATCTGGGGTCAGAGAATAGAACAGCTGCTAGATAGACATAGAGGCCAGAAAATGGTGGCACACACACACCTTTAACCCTAGCATTCTGTAGGCAGAGATCCATCTAGATATCTGTGGGTTCAAAGCCACACTTGAAACAGCTCGGCAAGGCATGGTGACACATGCCTTTAATCCCAGGAAGTAATTGCAGGAAGTAGAAAGGTATATAAGGCATGAGGAACAGAAACTAGAAGCTTTTGGCTTGGTTCAGCTTTTAGGCTTTTAGCAGCAGTTTAGTTGAGATCCATTCAGATGAGGATAAAGAGGCTTCCAGTCTGAGGAAACGGGATGGCTGAGGAATTGGAAAGGGGAGGTTAGTTGTGGCCTGCTCTGTCTCTCTGATCTTTAAGCATTCACCCAAATACCTGGCTCCAGGTTTGTCTTTATTAATAAGAACCTTTAAGATTCATGCTACAAGCTCCTTCTTTCAGGTCCCTACCCTTTTTGAGTTCCTTCCTTGGCTTCTCTCAATGGACTGTAATTAAGAGTATATAAGCCAAATGAACTCTTTCCTCCTGAACTTGCCTTTGGTCATGATACCCTAAGACACTGTCACACATATATATTGGAAGAATTTCAAAATATACCTACCAGTGTGAAAGGAAAGATACACATGCATGTGGTGTCCTGTGTTACAACTTGTAGAAATGGGAGTGCATATCAATCACATCTATAATTTCCTTGAAGTATACTGAAATATTTCTCCAGGGAATGTGATACTCTCATAGACACATTTACTTTTGAGTAGAAGCAGAAGGAAGGTTCACGGATAGGCAGAGTCCTGGAGCTGAGAGAGAGGACTTTCATGAGTAGTTTGTAGTATTCTTAAGATTGAATTAGATAGCATGAATTAAATGTCTGCTCTGGAATTAAACAAATGAAGGGAAATTAATATTTATTCAAAAACACCATGAAAATGAATGGTACTTACATCTGAGCTCTTTCTGGGAAGGAGGGCATCTACATGACAGGAACCTTGTCCAACTGTATTCTTGACAGTTAAAAAAACAAATCACACATGTTCTCAGTGAGCCTTGTCACATGTTGTGTGATCTCTTTATAGTAGAAATCTGATTCAAGCTCAGTTGTTCAGAAATTACCATGTTTGACTTTCAAACTCATGTGACTATCAGAAACAGGATGAAAGGAGAGACTTAGCAGTAGCAAAACTGGAAAATCAAAGTAATAATAACTTTCACTAAAAGGATCACAGGTATCTTATAAGAGTTTTAAGATAAAATCTAATTACTAGTATTTATCCATGTATTAATTTTACTATGCAAATACTAGAAAGATGACTAAGTAAATGGTTGTCTTATCACGAAGGAACTCAAAGACTAGTCTCAAATCAGGTCATAAACTCAAGAACTGTGATGGTGGCAGTAATTACCACTACCCTTAAAGCTCAGTGTAAAAAAAAAAAAAAAAAAAAAAAAAAACAGAGTGGAGGCATAATGTAGAGCCATAAAAAAGGTTAAGGTTAAGACATTTAGTGAATTTTGCATGATCAAGATATTGTGTATAGGAAAAGCTTCAAAGGGAATAAATACCATAATCAGGTTGATTAATGTCACACTCAAAAGGAGTAAATCATTTTAGAATAAAAAGGACTGGATGGAAAAGCATGTAGCTATGGGAAGACAGCACAATGCTATCACATGGACTATTCAAATATAAGACTAACACATAAATTAATGAACATGTATATTAACGAAGTTCAGCTTTAGCAAAGTAAAAATGTTGTCAATAACTCACCACGTAATCAATTCAACTATGAGCTTAATCTAATTTACTCGGTAAAGTTGTTCAGCTAGTCCATACAAGATATTTTTATTTGTCTAAAGAGTTTGTTAGTGCAGGGCAGTGGTGGCACACACCTTTAATCCCAGCACTTGGGAAGCAGAGGCAAGTGGATCTCAGTGAGTTCGAGGCCAGCCTGGGCTACAGAGCAAGATCCAGGAAAGGTGCCAAAGCTACACAGAGAAACCCTGACTAGAAACCCCCCCCCCACACAAAAAAAAGAGTTTGTTAGTAACATCCTTAAACTGCAATTCCAACTAAATTATAAGAACAATAGATTTAACTAAAAAATTATTATTACATTAAATTATCAGTATTATTATTTTAAAACCTTAATAATTATAAATTTAATAACATATACCAGAAGGCAATGTCAAAAAAAGGCAAAATTATTTCTTTTTTAAAGATCATTGAAAAATACATATAAGTATTTTTCCCATTCATTTGAGAAATTTGAATATGAATAAATAAAAGGCAATGGTAGAATTTTCCAATACTTCATCATTTTTATCTTTTCTTTATAACCTATTTTTAGAGTAGATGTGTATACATTTCTCAGAAATCATAACTAAAATATTGCACTTAAATTTATTTCTAAATCTACTAAATATACTTATAGAGTAAACACATATCACTCACCAAATCATTCCTTGCAAGATTGAACCATGTAGCAATACTCACAAGGTTTTAAGTTTACTGGAATAATTCTAAATAGAAGGTCAAGTATTATAGTATTCAGGCTGCCAATTATTACTAGGCTATTGCTGACATCAAGGAGCCTACATCATTTTCTGTTGAAAATGGGCAGCCTATTTCAAAATCCAGAAGACCCAATGATGCCTTACAAGTAAATGCAGTATCATAGTTCAGTAATTCTAACATACTTGTGTGAGTTTATGAAGCCCTTACAATGCAATAAGGTAAGGATTTTCCCCTTTTATCTGTAGACTTAAATTCTATCTTTGCTCCCACAGAGACTTTCACTGCAGTTTAAGATGTTTTTTACCTTTTTCTTTAATTCTGTGTTTTCATCTGAAAATAAAAACAATGCTTTAATCATCACTTCCCCAGGTAGGTAAATTTTTTAGCCTTTCCCCCATATTGGGGTCGCTAATTTCACATCTGAAGTATAACTTACCACTTCTAATGATCAAAAACTTTCTCTCTGCACATTGGCGTTGATGTAAAACACTCTGAGAATGGGAAAACCACATCTGCCCACTGGGAAGCTCAGAAAAATTTTGTTACAATGCTAAGTTTAAGGTACCCCCACTGATTTTTTAATCAAAACTCAGCAATGTTTAACAAGAAAAAAAAATGTGAACTCTTATCTAGCATTTTAAGTTTTCCTTTAAAAAGAAATGGAGAGATTATTTAGTATGCTGTGTTTTTTGTTCTTACATTAGAATAAAAGACAAACAGGAATAAATACTGAATGTGGTCATTTAAGCATTTACTGACCATTTCAATTTTAAATATTTAAACTTAATAAAGCTTTGACATACAGAACACATATTCTAAAGTCAGATTCTAAAGACCACATATTCTAAAACTTGATATTTAGGACCACTTTAAATCTGACAGTTTAAGATCTGTTAGAGCAGTTTTCTAAAAGTCCCACAGCTAATGCACTGACCCATTCACAGAGTTTTTAGCAGAGATTTACAGCTGTCACATAACAGAAAAAAAATATGCAAGTTTTCATAGAAATTTTTCACTCAGAGAAATGAGAAATGATGTGATAAGGAACTGTGACTGCTGTCTTTATCTCTTGCCTTTGTTGCCCATATACATACTGTTCAATGCACTTTTTCTTTTCTATTATAAACAACTAAACAATGGTCTTTCCAATTCTTGTTAATGATAAATTCTCCATTTTCCCTTTCAATTCATGAATAAAAAAGCATAATTCCAAAAGGAAATTACTATTTATTTTCTAAGTCCGATTCTTTTAACTAGCCTATATTTTATTCATATTGATGGAGATGAGCAGAAATTGTAGTTTATTGGACAAGGTCAGCAAAAGCTTTAGTGTTACTAAGAGATAACTCTGAGGTAGTGAATTGAGCTGCAGTTTTGATTATTGGATTATAAAGACACAATAGAAGTATAAATCAGTTCCTTGATATAGTTATGTCCCAAATGTTGGTCATATATATATATAACTTGTGTTCTTTCAAAATTAATTTTAAATCTTTAATTTTAATAAATTTAATTAAAATTTAATTACATCATTTCCTCCTTAAACTTTCCTCCTTCTAGGCTCTTGCATGTCCCTTCCGGTTCCTTTCACATCCCCCACTCTAATAGACAGCTTCATCTTCTTTTATATTTATTGCTATACACATGCACTGATATATAAACACAATTTTTTTTGTTGTACTTGAATATGGTTTCACAGGTGACCACTTTGTATCGGATAACCAGTCACAGGGTTCACCCCTTGGAGAGACTATTTCTCCCTCTCTCAGGAGTCACTAGTTGCTTGTAGTTCTGTGTCTAGGGGTAGGGTTCCTTGAGATTTCTGAATTATGCATGTCAACTGACATTGCCCTTATTTGGGTCTTGTTTATGCCGAAATTTTTAAGAGAGACAATCTCACAGCAGAGTTCCTGAAATTCTACCTCTCACAACCTGCCTGCCCCATCTCTTTCAGTGTTCCATGAGCCATAGCTGCAGGAACTATGAGGTAGATGTATCCACAGGGGCTGGAGTCTTCATGATCTGCTGTTCTCTACACTATTCAGTTGTGGTTTTCTATGATGGTCTCCATTTGCAATAAAGATAAGCTTTTTTGATAAGGGGTGGCAGCTATGCTTACCTGTGGATAATATAGGTTCAGTATGTAGTTAAAATTTTTACTGGTATGGCAAGGTGGTGGTAAGAGATTCAGTGTTCTAGCCATGTGTAAGTATTCTTAGTGTATATGAATGTGGGTTAATGGTAAAGTGTAAAGAAACAGTTGTGGCAGTATATCACATTGCATGATACATGTAAAGAAATACACAGATGTATCTATGTTATAAACTCTGATAATGTGGTTACTGTGTGCCCCAAGGATAATTAATCTCAGATGAAATATCTCTAGTGAGTCTATAAAAACAAGCATGGCCTGGTCAGATGACCAAAAATAACACAGAAGATTCTCAAGAAGCAAAAGTGTACATCTCTCCGTCTTCTGTAATTATCTCTTTGGCATGACAGATACAAGGTGGCCCCCAGAAGAAAAAAGAATAATTCCCAGAGCATGTAATCAGAGCTGGCCAGCATGAGCAAATGCTATGCAGTTCTTTTATCTCTTCTGTAATGACACAAATTGCATTGTTAAATACAGCCAATGTGACCTCTGTTCTGAGACTATACTTTCAGAGGTTGCTGGATGCTGATTTTGTGAACTTGCCTTTCAAATCAATTACCTGTGCTTGGGCTACCAAGCTCAAATGTAATTAAAATTAAAATAAACTTTGATCCTCTATTATTCAGTGCTACTCCCAAGACCTGAATTTCCTGCATTAGAGTTAAACTGAAGTGTGTTGTTAAAAGGGATCACTGTTCAGTTTCAACTGTAATCACCAAGTGCCTATTTGACACTCAGATGACAGAGAGGTAAGCATTCCTCAGGGTGCATTTAAAACAGTTTTTACAACCTTGAACTTGAACCCTAAGTCTACAAGTAATTTATGCTTGGTTTAATTTTTACAACTGAATAACATCTTGTTCTTCAAATGGCCATCCATCTTGATTTTTGAGATGGGGTTCCTCATTGTCTTAGAACTCACTAACTAAGAAGCTAAGATAGCTGGCCAGGGAGTCCTAGGGACCTTTTTGTCTCTACCACCCTAACCTTGGGATTATAATAATGCACCATGAAGTCTGTTTTTTTAACATGGGATCTGAAGATTAAACTCAGGCCCTCATTCTTGAGATGCATGCACTGTACTGTCTAAGCTATTTCCTCAGCCCAGCCAATTATACATATATACATGCATATGTGTGTTTATATTTTCTAGATTTTTTTATATGTGTATAATGATTGACTGCATATGTGTACCATACATATTCCTTGTGCCAATGGAGGCCAGAAGAGGTTCAGGAAATTGAACCGAAGTTCTGCAATATTAGTAAGTGCTCTTAACCATTGAGCCAGCTCTCTAGCATCATATTCTTAATATAAATATGCTCTAAAATTATAGGGTATATTTTATGCTAATCTTGTTTTTATTTGTTCAAAAACAGGTATGTCAATGTGTGACTGAATAAACTATAAGGCTCCCTCATTGACTAACCCGGTTTTCCATGCAACTTGGTCTTTTGAAAGCAGAGGATCCTGCTTAAAGGAGAATGCTGCAAAACTCAAGTTCTCAGTAGACTATATGAAGGAAAAATATTAAAAATGGCCTTGCAAATTTAAAATTGGATTTTAATATTACTTTTGTGCATTTTTATTTGCTTTGTTTGCAATCATTTGGTTATGTTTGAAGTGATGGAAAGTAGAAAAATATGTATTTTCTCTCAGATATGAAATATTGATTGACACATTGGTCTAAAATTTTAGCTTGTCCTATAATTTTCTGAACTCTACTGGTCTAATCTCATACACAACTTTTCTTGGTACATAATGCTCACTAAATCCCATTGAATAATTATTTAATTTAAAAATATGCTGAAAATAGCATAGTGTGAAATCCAAAGATATATTATACATTTGAGCTATATGACCTTGGGCAAATTACGTAACTTCTTTGGACTTCAAACCATTGTCTATCAATAATGCCTTCTCCCAGAACTGCTTTCAAAATATAAAACAACACAAATCATGCAGAGTGTGGTCCTACATAGAAAGTGATGTAGGGGGCTGGAGAGATGGCTCAGCCGTTAAAGGCTAGGCTCACAACCAAAAATATAAGAAAGTGATGTAAGACTTTTATTGCATGTTTCCTCAATTTGTCCACAGTTGTAAGTAAGCAGCAAAAGCTCAGCCAGAGCAGCATTTATAGTACAATTATCTCAATTATTTAATGTATACTATATGTTTAATCAAAACTACCATAAGATGACAGGTCATAAAGTCATAGGTTTGTTCATAATATAAAAAATTGATGAAGCCAACAGTCATTACTGTGAAACTACTACATACATGTAGAGCTATATAGAATATAAGAAAAGTTTATAATGGATTGTTACTCATTCCTTGATATTTTGTCTAGAAGAGTATCACACATAGAGAAATGACTCAAGGTAATAAAGAAAAACTATTTCATAATTGTATAATACTATTTCAAGAATTTAGGATAAGTTGTATAAGCTCTCAATAAGTCATTCAAGCCTACTGTCTTCCAGTATCTTCTACCTTCAGAAATTCTCAGTATTGTAGGATTTTCTAAGAACTCTCATAATATTCTTAAACATGGCTCCTCTGAACACAACATTCATGTTTCCCAATTTCATAGACCTGTCCACTACTGATTGGAATGTCTCTGTATCCTAGATGCTATTAGGACCAATTTGACTGGCTTAGCATAACATAACACAAGATTCTGTCTTAGCCAGAGGCTCATCCAGGATTACATGAGATAACTTCAAAAAAATTGCAAAATCATGGGCTATAATTAACCCAGAAATCAACTGTAACAGACCAATCTAGGAGTAACAAATCTAGGAGTGTATCTTTCTTTGTTTCTTACTCCATGACTTGCTGTGCATCTGGGTGGCTGGCCCCTTGCATCCTCCTTCTCTGGCTCCTTCTCCTTTTCCTTCCATATTTCTCCTTCTATTTATTCTCTCTGACTGCCAGCCTACCTATCCTTTCTCCTGCCTTGCTATTGGCTGATCAGTTCTTTAATCAACCATCAGGTGTTTTAAACAGGCACAGCGACACAGCTTCACAGAGTTAAACAAATGCAATATAAACAAAAGTAACACACCTTAAAATAATATTCTACAACAGGTATTATTTAAATTTTCAGCATTGCTGTGGAGTAATTTATATCTGTTTTATAATTCAGAGGATTGAAGAGAAGCAATGACATATTAAACACTGATCCCCAAACAATAGAGCAAGGATGTGGCAGAGCTGAGACTCCAACCAGTAGTATGTTGGCTTCTGATCTGTGCTCAAAACAGCCCGTTGTGGCTGTCCATGAGACTGCTTTTAAAAGTGTCAAACAAGCTGGGTGGGAGTGGCGAACACCTTTAATCCCAGCACTTGGGAGGCAGAGGCAGGTGGATCTCTGTTTCTTCAAGGCCAGCCTGGTCTACAAAGTGAGTTCAGGGAAAGGCGCAAAGCTATACAGAGAAACTCTGACTGGAAAAAAAAAAGTCAAACAAGTTTGATTTTAAAGCTCTGGGCACTATAACAAAAGGCAAAATGTCTAGGACTCTTCTGGTTTAGAAGAAACATAAAGGCAGAACTTCGTTTTCTGAAAGTACAGGTCAGGTGACTAACAAACTGCAAGTCAAGCCTGTTGGCTATCCCTAACACAGACACTAGCTCTGCATGCCAGTGGTGGAAGGGAGAGCTGACTTCAGTGCTGCCAAGGAGGAGATGGTTGGATATGGAAGGGATGCAGCTTTCCACTTGGAAATGCTTGCCCCTTCTTCCAAACAGAATGTGTGATTACTTGGCTAAAAAAATCCTTTGTAAATTATAATAACTGATTGAGTGTGACTATAAGTTCTGCCAACATTTTTAAAGTCTTCTTCTGGCTCCATAACAAAACATATATAACAATGGTTGGGTACAATGCTAATGCTCACAGTGTATTTTTTCTGAATCAGACATTCAGGATGACACAGTTCAGCCTATGAAACTGTGCTATACATCTTGAAGTTCCACTTTTGATAGAAAGACATGAAAACAAATATTACCTCTCAGTCTTACAAAACTGACTCAGTTACCTAGTATTAGCATAAGCGTATTTGAATAGATGCTATGTTTTTGGACATAGTTTGCTAAACCAGTGTTCTTGTAAAATGAAGCTGAATGTCATTATATGAAGACTTCATGTGTTCACCTCCCTTCTTTCAAAACTTATTTGTCACTGTTGTTACTCAAAAAAAACCCCACAAAACATTTTTACCTTTTATTATGTATGTTTGAGAACCAGAGAGATATGTGAGGGTACATGTGCAAGTGTGTGCATGTTTTCACACATGTGCTCTGGTGTGGGCATGCATGTTACAGAGTGAGAAGGCCAGAGGACAACCCTTAGGTCACCCCTACATCCATTTCCCATTGCTGTAGAGGGACAGACAGGAATGTTTGTCACAGCATGTAGCTTTATGTAGGTTCTGAGGTACAAACATAGGTTGTTGGGCTTGCCTAGAAAGAACGTGGACACAGGAACCATCTCCGTCATCCTGAAATAGAACTTTTAAAACAAGAAAAAGTCTCTCAAATATACTACAAAGGTGGAGGACATATCATCTCCAAAGATGGCTAATTGCTATATTAATGATTTTACTGAAATCACACAGGGGGTATGTGATCACAGATATGGATGCTTAGTCTAAATTCAGTCACATACAACAATTCATAGGGAGTTTCGGAGGACTATTGATATCAAAACTCACGTAAGAAGTGAGCTGCAATAATGTGAATAAACAAGTATCTTGAAGCAATTCATATTGCAACTACTCCACAGTAACTTATCTCTTAATGAAATCATTTCTTGATTTCATTACCACAGCCCAGACACCAATGTTTTTGTAATTTCTTCATAAATTTACTATTTCTTTAACAAGTATAAAAGCATATAAAACATCATACTTGGCTTACTTTTTTGTTTTACTTCCCCCATACATATTTGTAATCAATATGCTTTTCTTTGCTAACCAACTTGTCTCTTACACGTGCAAGTACATCCAACAAAAAATCTTGCAGAACTAACAGTGGGTCGAGAGGACCTTTCTCTCCCTCGAAATCAAATACAAAATAGTATTATTTTAACTTAAAATATAATTCTCTTTATTTTAGAGAACAACTATGTAGACTATTAGTAGAATAAAGTAATAAACTAAGCAGGGGGCCATCTCTAGCTGCTTTGATTTGTCCATAAATCACAAATGAAAAACCACTTTTGAAAGACATAGTTCAAAATGTACCTTAGCATTTTGTAGAGGAATATCACAAAAGCTGATCTCTACCTGTTAAATTCTAACAGATGTACCTTTGCCAGTGAAAGGAAAATAAACTTTCAGATATGCATAGGCATGCTTGTCCGCCTTCCAAATAAGAGTGTGTGATTGCTTGGCTAACAAATCAGGGGCCTATAAAGCAGAATAATTGATTGAGTGTGACAACAAGTACTGCCAACATTTTTGAAGCCTTCTTCAGGCTCCACAACAAAACACATATAACAATGGCTGGGCACAACGCTAACCATCACAATTGGGTTTCAGGTACTAACCGAGAACTGCAACCTTCTGGTTTAATTTTACAATGCAGCTCTGCCAGATGGGGTAGGAAGAAAATAACACACATAATTAAAATCAATGAAGTTATATCAACCCCAAACACATGTACAAAAGAAAGGAAAAAATGTAAGGGAACAAATTCCAATCACATATCCCCCACATCTGTAGTCCATTTTAAAAATCTACAGATATAAACTTGGGAGCCTTGGACAAATCTCAACTAGGATACAAAGTACTTCTGATGACTTATTACAGGAAAGCACATAAAAATGGAAGCAATAATTATGGAAAGTGTCCCATACTAACTGATGGAGCAAAACAGAAAGTAGTGAAACAATAATAGGAACTCACAGTGCTGAAGTTGAAATCAGGAAATGAAGGAACCATGGCAAGAAAAGGTAAGCTGAACAGTAGTGGGCACAGCACTCCAGAAGGCACCAAAAAGATCTTAGTTCTTAGGGAGAGGATTAATATACTGAGCAAGGTCTCTTCTCTGAATTATTCAAAGTGTAGTATGGATTCACAAATGAATAGTAACAGCTAGAAAAACAAGCTGTCCTTACATGTATCAGATAGTAAGGCAATAGCACAATGAGAGAACTCAGCATACCAATATGAATAGACTTTATATCTACATGAAATCAGATTTACTTTAATAAGCATTTGAAAAAGTTTTTGAGTTCAAAGGAAGTACGCATTTTATCTGGCTCATTATATGCAATATTTTTTCTAAGTGTTTTTCTAAAATTTCATTGAAATTGTCATATAGGTATATTTAATAACAGTCAATGCCAGTGGCTGATGAAAATGGTATGGAGTTTATGAAAAACCAGGAACTGGTTAGAGGTAAGATAGTCTCAAAATAACAAAACAGAGTTTAAAGTGATGGATTGGGAACAATTACACAAAGACACCAAGCTGCATATGTTTGTAAGCATTACAAAGACCAAACTTCATGGGAAAACTGACACTAGAAAATAGAAATCAGAAGCTAAAGAAAAACCCAATGAGACCTCCCATCTGCCCCGGAACTCCAATCTGGACCAGAGATGAGTGCCTGGGGTTATAGTCAGAGACACAACCGCCCCTGGGTCCCACCCCTGGGCACCAGCCATCCCAGGAGGACCTGCCCAACTTGGCCCCAGTTTCCTACATTTTGGCGGGCCCTGACAGAAGGCTCCCATTTTCCAAGACTGCAGGCAGACCCTGTAGTCTCCACGCCGTGCCCCCACACCCATTTGCCTGAGACCCCAGCCACTTACTGAGACTCAGAGACCAGCCCCCAGCTCCCATCTGCCCTGGAACTCCAATCTGGGCCTGAGAGAGACCCTCCAATGGACACTACAACCTCAATGCCTTGCACCCACACCCATCTGCCTAAGACCCCAACCACATCCTGAGATTTAGAGACCAGGGAACAACATTCCATCCTGTCCCAGAACTCCCATCTGGAAAAGAGGAGCTCCCATCTAGACAAGATAAGGAGACCCCAGGGACTTCCTGAGACTCAGAGTCCAGCCCCCAGCTCCTATCTGGCTAGCACTCTCATCTGGCCCAGAGCTCCTATCTGGCCCAGAGCTTCCATCTGGACTAAAGAGAAGCTCCCTAAATCTGTCAGCTCTGTCTGGACCAGGTACACTGATAAGATGAAGAACGAATCCATGAGGAGATTGGCAGACATCAAGGCAGAAGTACATACAACAAAATAAAGAGCAATACAGCATCAGCAGAACCTACCCCTTCTCCAACAGCTAGACCTGAACATCACAGAATGGAAGAAGCAGAAGAAAACAACCTTGTAAGTAACATCATCAAGAGGCTACAGTCTTATATAGAAAAAATCAAAAATAAAGTGGAGAAGCACACAAACAAAAAATGGGAAGAACGCTATAAAAAACTAGAGGAAAGGACAATTAAAGCAGAAGAAAACAATAAGTCCCTGAAAGAAAATCATGAAAAAGTGATGAAAGAGACGAGGGAAACAATCCAAGACCTGAAGAGGGAAATAGAAAAAATGAAGAATACACTAGCAGAAGGAATGCTGGAAATAGAAAATCTGAGTAAATGAACAGGAACTACAGATTCAAGTATAACCAACAGAATGCAAGAGATGGAAGAGAGGATCTCTGGTGTTGAAGATTTGTTAGAAGAAATAGATTCATCAGTCAAAAAAACCCACTAAAACCAACAAAGTCATGACCCAAAATGTCCAAGAAATTTGGGACACCATGAAAAGACCAAACCTATGAATAATAGGGATAGAGGAAGGAGAATACCAAATCAAAGGCACAGAAAATATATTTACAATATCATAGAACAAAACTTTCCCAACTTAAAGAAGGAAATGCCTATGAAGACAACAGAAGCCTATAGAATACCAAACAGACTAGACCCCCCAAAAAAGTCCCCTTGCCACATAATAATTAAACAACTTAATGTTCAGAATAAAGAAAACTATTAAGGGAAGCAAAGGAAAAAGGCCAAGTGACATATAAAGGCAAACCCATCAGAATAACACCCGATTTCTCAATGGAGACTTTGAAAGCCAGAAGGACCTGGACAGATATAATGCAGACACTAAGAGATCAAGGATGCCAACCTAGACTAATGTACACAGCAAAACTTTCAATCATCATAGATGGAGTGAACAAGACCTTCCAGGACAAAACCAGATTTAAACAATGCTTACCCACAAATGCATTCCTACAGAAAGCACTCGAAGGAAAATTCCAACCTAAGGAAGTCAGATACACCCATGAAAACACAGGCAATAGATAACACCACAGCAGTAAACCCCAAAGAAGAGAAGTACACACACTACCACCAAAAAATAAATAATAACAGGAACAAACAATCACTGGTCAATAATATCCCTTAATATCAATGGACTTACTTCACCTATAAAAAGACACAGACTAACAGAATGGATATGAAAACAGGATCCATCTTTCTGCTGCATACAAGAAACACACCTCAAATTCAAAGACAGACATCTCCTAAGAATAAAAGGCTGGGAAAAGACTTTCCAATCTAATGGTCTTAAGAAGCAAGCTGGTGTAGCCATCCTAATATCCAGAAAAATAGACTTCAAACTAAAATCAATCAAAAGAGACGATGAAGGACATTACATACTAATCACAGGAAAGATCCACCAAGATGAAGTCTCAATTCTGAACATTTATGCCCCAAACACAATGGCACCCACATATGTAAAAGAAACATTACTAAAGTTTAAATCACATATAAAATTAATAACATTAATAGTGGACTTCAACACCCCACTTTCACCTCTGGACAGATTGGACAAATTGAAACTTAACAAAGAAATAATAGTTTTAACTCTCAAATGGACTTAATCGATACCTACAGAACATTCCACCCAAACAAAAAAGAATATACCTTCTTCTCAGCACCCCATGGAACCTTCTCTAAAATCGACCACATACTTGGCCACAAAGCAAATGACAACAGATACAAAACAATTGGAAGATCCTCTTGTGTTCTATCAGACAACCATGGTTTAAGTTAGATTTCAACAACAACAACAACAACAAAACTACAGAAATCATACAATCTCATGGAAACTGAATAATGTTCAACTAAATCACTAATGGGTTAAGGAAGAAATAAAGAAATTAAAGACTTCCTACAGATCAATGAAAATGAACAAAACATACCCAATCTTATGGGACACTATGAAGGCAATGTTAAGAGGGAAATTCATAGCACTAAATGCCCACATAAAGAAACTGGAGTAATCTCATGCTAGTGACTTGAAAGCTCTAGAACAAGAAGAAGCAAAGTCTCCCAGGAGGAACAGACGCCAGGAAATTATCAAACTGAGAACTGAAATCAATAAAATAGAAATAAAGAGAACAATAAAAGGATTAATGAAACAAAGAGTTGGTTCTTTGAGAAGATCAACAAGATAGACAAGCCTTTATCTAAACTAACCAAAAGACAGGGAGAGAGCAACCAAATTAACAAAATCAGAAATGAAAAGGGGGATATAACAACAGACAATGAGGAAATCCAGAGAATCATCAGGTCATACTTCAAAAACCTCTACTCCACAAAACTGGAAAATCTAAAAGAAATGGATAATTTTCTGGATAGGTACCACATACTTAAGTTAAATTAAGACCAGATAAACCATTTAATAGTCCAATAACGCCTAAGGAAATAGAATCAGGCATTAAAATCTCCCACCCAAAAAAAGCCCAGGACCAGATGGTTTCAGTGCAGAATTCTACCAGATCTTCAAAGAAGACTTAATACCAATACTCTTTAAATTGTTCCACACAATAGAAGAAGAAGGAATATTACCAAACTCTTTCTATGAGGCTACAATTACCCTGATTCCTAAACCAAACAAAGATGCAACAAAGAAAGCGAACTACAGACCTATATCCCTCATGAACATTGATGCAAAAATACTCAATAAAATTCTGGCAAACAGACTCCAAGAACACATCAAAACAATTATCCACCATGATCAAGTAGGCTTCATCCCAGGGATGCAAGGGTGGTTCAACATACAAATGTCCATCCATGTAATACACCATATAAACAAACTCAAAGAAAAAAACCACATGATCAACTCACTAGATGCAGAAAAGGCATTTGACAAAATCCAACATCCCTTAATGATAAAGGTCATGGAGCAATCAGGAATACAGGGAACATACCTAAACATAATAAATGCAATCTACAGCAGGCCATAAGCCAACATCAAATTAAATGGAGAGAAACTCAAAGCAATACCACTAAAATCAGAAACAAGGCGAGGCCGTCCCCTCTCCCCATATTTATTCACTATAGTACGTGAAGTTATAGCCAGAGCTGTAAGACAACAAAAGGAGATTAAGGGGATACAAATTGGAAAGGAAGAAGTCAAGCTTTCCCTATTTGCAGATGACATTATAGTATACATGAGTGACCCTAAAAATTCAACCAAGGAACTGATTGAATAAACACCTTCAGCAACATAGCCAGATACAAGATAAACTCAAAAAAATTAGTAGCCCTCCTATATACAAGAGAATAACAGGCCGAGAAGGAAATAAGAGATACTTCACCCTTTACAATAGCCACAAATGATACAAAATACCTTGGGGTTATTCTAACTAAGCATATGGAGGACCTATATGACAAGAACTTTAAGTCCCTGAAAAAAGAGATTGAAGAAGATGTCAGAAAATGGAAAAATCTCCCTTGCTCATGGATAGGCAGGATTAACATAGTAAAAATGGCAATCTTACCAAAAGCAATCTACAGATTCAACACAATACCCATCAAATTACCAACATAATTCTTCACAGATCCAGAGAGAATAATCTCAACTTCATATGAAAAAACAAAAAACTCAGGATAGCCAAAAGAATCCTGTACAATAAAAAACCTTTGGAGTTATCACGATCCTGGACCTCAAGCTCTACTATAGAGCTACTGTAATAAAACCAGCTAGTTCTGGCATAAAACCAGACATGTGGACCAATGGAATCGAATTGAAGACCCTGACATTAACCCGCACAGCTATGAACATATAATTTTTGACAAAGAAGACAAAAATGTACAATGGAAAAAAGAAAGCATCTTCAACAAATGGTGTTGGCATAACTGGATGTCTATGTGTAGAAGGGTGCAAATACATCCATATCTGTCACCGTGCACAAAGCTTACGTCAAAGTGGATCAAAGACCTCCACATCAATCCAGTTACTCTGAACCTGATAGAAGAGAAAGTAGGAAGTAGTCTTGAACACATTGACACTGGAGATCACTTTCTAAATATAACACCAGTAGCACAGACACTAAGAGAAAAAAATCAATCAATGGCACCTGTTGAAACTGAGACGCTTTGTAGAGGAAAGGACATGGTCAACAACATAAAGTGACAGCCTACATAATGGGAAAAGTTCTTCACCAACCCCACATCTGACAGAGGGCTGATATCCAGAATATATAAAGAACTCGAGAAATTAGACATCAAAATGCCCAACAGTGTAATTAAGAAATGGGGTATAGAACTACATAGAGAATTCTCAACAGAGGAAGTTCAAATGGCTGAAAGGCATTTAAGGAATTGCTCAACATCCCTAATTATCTGGGCAATGCAAATCAAAATCACTCTGAGATACCACCTTACATGTGTCAGAATGGCTAAGATAAAAATCACAAAAGACAGCTTATGCTGGAGAGGATATGGAGCAAGGGGAACTCTCCTCCACTGCTGGTGGGAATGCAAGCTTGTACAGCCACTTTGGAAATCAATATGGTGCTTCCTTAGAAAATTGGGAATCAATCTCCCCCAAGACTCAGCTATAGCACACTTGGGCATATACCCAAGGAATGCTCAATCATACCACAAGAGCATTTGCTCAGTTATGTTCATATCAGCATTGTTTGTAACAGCCAGAACCTGCAAACAACCTAGATGCTCTTCAACTGAAGAATGGATAAAGAAAGTATGGTACATATACCCAATGGAGTACTACTCAGCAAAGAAAAACAATGACATCATGAGGTTTGCAGACAAATGGATGGATCTAGAAAAAATCATTCTGAGTGATGTAACCCAGACTCAGAAGGACAAACATGGAATGTACTCACTCATAGGTGGATATTAGATGTAAAACAAAGATGAGTAGACTGCTACACAACTCCAGGGAGGCTACCTAGAAAACAGGACCCTATGAAAGACACAGGGATCACCCAATGACAGAGAAATGGATGAGATCTACATGAACAACCTGGATGAGAGTGGGAGTAATGAAGAGCCTGGTTTGAGGGAAAGAAAGCTCAGGGAGCAGGAGATCCCAGATGTATCAAGAACAGAAAGTGAGAACAAGGAATAACAGACCATGATAAATGATGTCCACATGAGAACAAGAAGAAGCAAACTGCTAGAGTGGTCCCCAGAAATCCACAATGATACATCCTCTGTAGACTGCTGGCAATGATCGAGAGAAAGCCTGATCTGACCTAGTCTGGTGATCAGATGTCCAAACACCCTAAAGGTCGTGCTGGAACTCTCATCCAATAACTGATGGAAGTGGATGCAGAGATCCTTGGCCAGACCCCAAGTGGAGCTCCAGGAGTCTAATTGTAGAGAAAGAGGAGGGAATCTAAGAGCTTGAATTGTTGAGACCAAGATTGGAAAGGCACAGGGACAAATAGCCAAATGAATGGAAGCACATGAATTATGAACCAAAGGCTGAGGAACCCCCAGATGGATCAGGCCCTCTGGATAAGTGAGACAATTGAATAGCTTCAACTGCTTGGGAGGCATCCAGACTGTGGGGCCAGGACCTGTCTTTAATGCATGAGCTGGCTGTTTGGACCCTTGAGCTTACACAGGGACACTTTGCTCAGCCTGGAAAGAGGGGACTGGACATGCCTATACTGAATCCATCAGGTTTAAATGAGTTCCCAGGGGAGTCTTGGCCCTGTACAAGATGGGAATGGAGGGAAGAGGATGGGGGGAGTTGGGGGCAGGGGCGGGAGGTGGGAGGACAGGGGAACCCATGGCTGATGTTTAAAATTAAAACACAAATATAATGAAAAAAGTTTTAAAAAAATGAACCTAACAATTTATGATCCAGAAATGGAACTCAGGTAAGCCTATAGCTGTAGAGGAGCAACTTTCAGTAAGTCAAGAAACCTCAATACAGTTTTAAACATACAGAAGCATCTATTTAATCATTCATTTTGTCAATATAATAAGGAAATTAAGAGTGCCTAAAACACATTTCATGGATATTTTAAAGATCTCTATTCCCAGTGTAAAATACCAAATATAAGCCTGATTAAAGATTACTCAGATTTTCAGGGTATATCAGCAAAAATATGCAGATAGTTTTAGAGCTTCAGAGGGAAACAACAGAGAACAAACACAGAAAATAGAGTGTTCTGCTGAGCTGAAGAAAAGCAGGACTGCAGAAATACAGAGTCTCCATCAGGCAAGATAAATTAAAACAAATAAATGAACTCAAAGCAAACAAAACAAAATAAACCTCCTAACCAAGCATGGCCACACTGAAGGAGAACCCTGCACAGCGGGACTCCATTCTGGACCCTACCTTAGATACATACCACACCCAAACCGCTATTTTCACTGAGTGATCCTTTGCTAAGAAGGACAAAAAGTTAAAGTGGCTGCTTTCTGACTCAGGCAGAAAAACAGCAGCTATTGACATTACAGGTATGATTTTTAAGAGGAGAAAAGAGGAGGTATGGGTTAGAATAGGCTAGTATGTGGTGGTAAAGGAGATAGAAGGTGAAGGAAAAGAGGAAGAGACAAACAAAAAGAGGCTGGAGTATTTGTCTTTGGGAGACAAAGGACTGCCTCTGGATTTATGTGGCACATAGGCAAATGATGGTTTATAAAGGTAAAGGGGGAAAACCACATATTGGAATGAGGCGTTTAATTTTAATTGGGCATATTATTTACGTGAACCAAAGGGGACTTCTGATTGTTGGACTTCAGTATTTTGATAGTTGGACCATGGTAATAGGCCTCAGGAGGAGGAACGGGCCAAATAAGGGAATATACCTAGAAATGTAATCTAATGGATTTAGCCAAAGCAGAAGAAATTGGGGAGAATGGCCAGAGCCATATGCTCCAGTGGGGATAGTGTCTCTTTCCATACTCTCTTTAAAATAGAAGGCATTAGCTAGATTATGTAGCACTAGAAGTAAAACTGAAAATACTTGAACTGTTTAATGTTACCCATACAACAGTATTCAAAGAATCTGGGTTCTGAGGGTAGGGTATTACACACAGATCCCAAACATAAAGATGACAAACTCACCATGAGATACATCAGAGCACATACTTGCCCTAAGGCACACTGTGGGGTTAAGCACTATCAAAAACTAGGAAATGTTGTTAAGGAAATGTTGTTAAGCTCTGCTAAATGCACTTCAGAGAATGACTTTTATTTAAGCATCCTTTTATGATTTTTGTCTTGGGAATGTGTGAAATCATCTGGGAAAAATGTTTTTGGTCTCTGACTAGCAGTTGATAGAACCTTTCCTTATTCCTGGAAACCTGAAGTAAGGAATTTTCATGCCAGCCCCATTGTTTCCCACATTTCATGACAACTAAGAGAGCATGCTATCTTCCAGAACCATTGCAACAGCCTGAACTCCTGCTGCAGGAGGCAGTCCTCCAGTCATGACCACTCCAGATGATCACACAGACCTTGACAGCAGCACTCTAGGCAAGGAAAGGGGTATAATATTAGGTGATCTACAACCATTCTCAGACAGGACGAATACTTCCTCAGTAGTACTTGGGATTGGTCTGAGTACAAACATTGTCATTGATTTCACTGTGAGGCCTATGGCTGGTGTACTGGAAACTGTTCTGTGGTGACTGGTTGGAAAAGGATCATTCATTTGCATGTCACACATATACCACACAGCCCTGGCTATCATGTCCTGAGAAATTACAGAGATAAGCCTAGCCCAGGAGATGAAGAATGAATAAAGACCATATATACAGACAGAAGTACAGAAAAGCTGGCATGAGGAAGGTTTCACCTGTAGCCAAATCTCAGCAAGTTTAATTTATACATTTTAATCAAGGAGGCAGGTTCATTGAAAGAGGAGGGAGGGATTTCAAATCTCTGTGCATGGTCTCTAGGGCAACAGCCTGAGACTGGAAACATGTCTAAGAAGGAAGATGTAGTTGATAGTTTCTACATATGCTATCTACATTTCAACTGGAGCAGCATTTCACCTGGGGGAGGCTTTACCTCTCCCAGGGATCTGAGACATTGGTCCTTGACATGGCTGTGTTCATGGCAACAATATACATCTAATAAGGACTTCATCTGCTCCCCACACCTGGTGATAGAACCAGGCTGTTTAATTTCACTTTTTAAAAAAAGTATCTCAGGGGTGTATAGATGTGTGTACATATGCAGTGTACTTGCCCACACAGGAAAATGTAGAGGCCAAGGTTGACATCTGAATAGCTTTCTCAATCTCTTCTCCTCTTTTATTTCCTTCATGTGCAGAATCCTAGCATTCCATACTCTTTGCTTATTATGAAAGGGAGTGAATAGGAATGGGAGTGTCATTTCTCCCAGAAAAACTGCTTCCAGCTGACTTGGTGGGCATTGGGGGGGGGTGGTAAGGAAGGGGGCCTTCCTAGGTAGACAGGTGTTATGGGATGGTAGGCTGTCCTGCTGCCCTGGAGCCGTTTATCCCTCTTGGCTTGGCATTCTGGCTGCTTTTGTATCTGACAGGATGCTGGTGAGACAGGAAAAGCCTAAAGTACATCCATCCCATCCAGATTGATTTAAGCTGGTTTCTGAAGCTTGAGAAAAATTTTGAAGATGTTAAGAAGCAGCCATGAGAAGATTAGTGACCATTTGTGGTGTTTAGTACTCTGCTTGTATTTCTTAGTGTTAATGGGAGAGACAGAGAAATTGGAACATGTTTCCTTTACTAGTTTTGCATCCAGGAGACAGGTGATCAAATGTTGAGAGCATTTAACAGTAATAGATGGTTATATTAAATCAGTTTTTGCAGAACCCAGACACTTTTGGGTCTGGGTGTATAAATACCTTTTAGTTGTTACAGTTTCTTACTTGATGATCTCTGGACTCCAATTCTGTGGTGGTCCTGTACCATTAGCTGAGCAGTGAGTTAGAAGAGGGAACTTGGAAGAGAAAAGCTTGTAGTACATGAGAGCTTATTTCTTTGGAATTAGGGACAAGGCAGAGATCAGGGCCCTCTCTGTGTGCATGAGGAGGAGAAGCACAGGAGGGTGGCTCTGGAATGAGGCACATGGAGGGAGCAATGAAATGAAAGCTCCTATTTTAGCTGGAAATCTTTTCCCATTAAGTAACCCTGAAAGTGCAATTAAATCTGGTGAAGTGGGTAAAGCTGTCCTCCCTACCCTGACAATAAGTAAAGGAGGAGAGGTGACATCCCCAAACTCCCAGGACTGGATTAGTGGCTCTGGTGTCCAGAAGGAAAGAAATGTATCACTTTCATGCTGCATTCTGGGTTCCTGTGAAGGAGCCTGTGGCCAAGCCTAGGTTTGCTGGAGGTCTTAGCTTGATGTTCCCATGCCATCTTGGTGCCTGGGGGCAGTCAGCTGACCAGTTGTCTTTCTAGATAGCACTTTCAACAAGGCAATTGATGGCCTGGCAAGGCACACACTAGACCACATGGCCTTTCTTTTCACTTAAAACAGGGACCCAACACCTTTCAGGAGCCACTGTGTGCCAGCACTTGGCAATTTTGTTCTTGGATGTTCTCGGGCTTTTATCTCTTCCCTGGTACATCTTGAATGCCATAGATCACACTTTTGCCTATGGGATCTGGAGCCTTGATCTCCAGATGCTTAGTTTTAGTCTTATATCAGGGAGATCTGAGGGACAAGAGACAGATTTTACTCTGTGCCTTGATTTTTTTTTTCCTTGATGCTTGCTGGCTTGAGGACAGCTTTTGGAAGATCTGCCAGGAGACAGACTATAAACTAATCTCTGGCTTAAGAACCATTCTTATTACTGTGATCCCCATGTGGGTTTTGATTGTAAACTTATTTGCATGGATCCTAGCCTGCTTCCAAACCTGTCTGTGCCTCTCATGGCAGCTTGAGAATGAGTGGGAGGAGTTAAAGTGAGTTAGGGTTAAAGCCCGCCCACTGCCAGAGAGTGGAAAGCAGAAGTCAGATAGACAGAAGTGGTTGCATGTGGCAGGGGGCCATAGGAGAAGGGAGAAGGGTTCAGAGCTTCAGTAGGAAGCCTAGGGATAAAATAACTCTTTGCATTTGCCCATTCACTGGCAAAAGTTCTTGTGAAGCTGTTATGTGGCCAATTTGCTAGTATCCTCCAAATTTACTGGTATCTGCCCTTATATCCCATGGCTGCAGCTGAGAGAGAAAAATTTAAAAAAAAATTAAAATAACAAACTGGGATTGTAGGCTCCTATCTCAAGCATCCCTGAGGCAAGGAGCAATGAGTCAGCACATGTTGCCCAAATCATCATCACAGTATGAGTAAAGGCTGGGAGCATATGCAGCATGTGGACCACCCAGTGGTCCAACAGCATCCTATACTTTGTCAAGACAGAATGTGTCCTTGCCTGCATAGCCTGAAGACTCCCCCAACCCTTGGGAGGTCTGGCATGAATAATATACCCAGGGCTGAGAGCCACAGGAAGGGACTCACCAATCTTGGGGAGATGTTGCAGTAGTGAGAAATAGTGGTTGCAGGACATGGTGGTGGCAGGATGCAGTTGCAGTGCCTGCACAGTCCCAACATGGACTGCAGTAGTGGCAGTGGTGGTGGGCAGTCACAGGCCCTCAGTATAGGGTTCCTCCAACATTCAGCCCTGGAAACTGAGTGCACAGAACTTCCTATCCAAGATCTGAATCCACAGCACCAATGATGGTTATATGGTGCTGGTTGGTCAGTGGAAAAGTCATGGGCCACAGTAGAACCCAATGATAATTTTTAGAGCTTTATTGGAGGGAAAGGGGGGAGAGAGAGAGCCAGGCCTGGGGGAGGGAGAAGAGCAGGACAGAGAGAGGAAACACAGGAAAGAGAGAAAGGGGTAGGGATCTACATCCGGCTTTTTAAGGTGGGGACTGAATGACCACACTGTGGGTATGTACCTACCTGCACCCCCTGATGACATAAGATGTTAAACCCAAGCTGTACATGTATAGAATCCTAACAACCACCATGTCAAGCAGCAGGGTTAGAAGCACATGCTTCCGCATATGAGGGTTTTTGTTTGGTTTTGCTTTAAAAAAAAAAAAAAAGCAACTTTTAGGGATCCAGACTCAAGTCTTCAGCCTCCACTCAGCATATTCACTGACTGAGCCACCTCCCAAAGGACCAGCTTATTTTTCAGTACAGCTGCTCATACCTACTTGTCATGCCCTTTGGTATTACCTTAGGCCCAACAGTCTTCTACCAAATGGTCTTTTCTTACCTATTTCAGAGGAACCAGGATCAGAGACTGAAGAATAAGAATAGGAGAGATGAAGCATAAATAAGGAAAGCTATGATAGAATCAATGTGAAGGACCAATAGCTGAGTTCCTCAGAAGATTTCAAGTATTGTGTTAATCCTTAAACTCAAGGCTTATTACTAAAACACTAGTTCACTGATAATGTTCATTGTTCTTGGTGCATGCTAGGGAAAAATGAAACTTTTAGTAGCTGTCAAGTACAGAGCCACTGGCAATCAGAGATGAGAAGATGTGGTAATCTGAATATAACTGACCCCATAATCTTATAGAAAGTGACACTATTAGGAGATGTTTATTTGTTGGAGTGGATATGACTTTGTTGGGGGAACTGTGTCACTATCATGGCAAGATTTGAGGTTTCCTATGTCCCAGGTATCGCCAAGTATGTCTGTTGATTTCCTGTTGTCTGAAAGATGTAGGACTCTCAGTTTCACACCGTGTCTGCATGAATGCTGCCATGTTTTCTGCCATGATGATAATGGACTGAAACTCTGAAACTGTAAGCTTCCACCTCAATTAAATGTTTTCCTTTATAAGTGTTGCTGAGGTCACGGTATCTCTTCATAACAATAAAACCCCTAGACAGAAGTTGGTACCAGGAGTGGGGTAGTGCTGTGATAGGCCTCACCATGTTGTTTTGAGTAACATGGACGTTAGGAGTTTGGGTTAGGAAAGCATTGGAGTGGCTTAAGCACTGCTTAATGGGCCATGAGGAACATGGAATAGAGGGTTGGTAAGGATGACTTGATGAACTGTGGCAATCAAGAAGTTTCAAAGGGGAAGAATATTAGTATGTGGCCTTGAGACTGGATTTGTGATATTTTGGTAAAGAAAGTGGCTGATTTTTTCCCTTGTCCAAAGAGACTGCCTGAGGCTAAAGTAAAGAGTTTTAGGTTAATTAATTCCATTGGCAGAAGAAATCTCAAAACAGTCTAGTATAAACTGTTGTGTGGATATTAGTGGTAACTCTAATGAAGATTTATAATGAAAAGAAGTGAGCTGAGCAGGGTAAATTACAAAATGTAAATTTTGAGAAAAAATTGCATCAGGAAATGGGATGGAGCTAAGTCTTGTGTTCAAGGAGATAAGTGGTTTAAGAAATAGAAAATAGGGAGTGGTGACCTCAGGGCAAGATCCCACCCCACTAACTTTCCAACTTGTGAAAAGGATAGAGCTGGGTATTGTTTGGCATACCTTTCCTGGCACTAGAAAGACAGAGGTAGTTAGATCTCTGAATATGAGGCCAGCCTGATTTACAGAACAAGTTTTAGGAAGACAAGCTTATACAGTAATGAGGATAAAGCTGGTAAAGATGTAATTGAACAGGAATCGTATTTCAGTCCCATAAGCAGTATAACTTGGAAGCTTTAGCCACTTTGTTCTGGTTTAGAGTTAAAGATAGAAGAAATGGGTTGTGAAATTTGACTTCATACCTAAAGAAAGTTACTGAGGTCAGGTATTTGTCAGGAGTGTTCATGAATGGAGGTCTAGTGGAGGGGCCATTGCTTGAAGTTGTAAAGCTGAAACCTGGATTTCCTTGGATAATTCAAGATGTTAGAGATTCTGGAGTCACAGGATACCTGCCAAAGAGAACTGCTAACAGGAAGTAGAAACAACCCAAGAGAAAGAATTGTGTTGCAGTTAACAAGGCTGAACCAGAGTTGGAGATCTGAAGAGTATTTCAACATCAGGCACGAAGATGCAGAGTTTGGAATTTGTCTAGCTAGTTTTCAGTCTTGCTTTGGTCCAGTATTTCCTTACTATGCTCCTTTTCCTATGTTTTGAAATGGTAATATATATCCTGTGCCATTATATGTTGTGAGTATGTGATCTGTTATTTTACTAAGATTTTACAAGGATTACAGTTAAGAGAGTGTGTGATTCTCAGAAGAAACTTCAAACTTTGGGCTTTTAAATATTGTTGAGACTGTTATAAACTATGGGGACTTTTAAAGTTGAACTAAATGCATTTTTTATTTGTGATATTGTTATAAGTTTATGGGGGCCAGGGAGTAGAATGTAGTTGAATGTAATTGGTCCCATAATCTCATAGGGAGTGGTACTATTAAGAGGTGTGGTTTTATTGAAGTGGGTGTGGTCTTCCTTGAGGAAGTGTGTCACTATGGGGGCAGGCTTTGATGTTTCCTATGCTCATGATACCATACATTGTGACAGTCGATTTCCTGTTGCCTACAAGATGTAGGTTCTCAACTCTAGCATCACACCTGCCTGCATGCCACCATGCTCCTGGACAGGATGATAATGAACTAAATCTCTGAAATTGTAAGCTGATACTTCAATTAAATGTTTTCCTTTCTAAGAGTTGCTAAAATCACAGTGTCTCTTCATAGTAATAAAAACCCTAAGTAAGACAGAAGATAGCCCTTAAACTTAAGCATATAGCATTGTAAGTCTCTGGTTTCAAAAGCCAGGAGTTGTAAGTCTCTAGTATAATGGACTGGAGCACAGCCTCCAAGTCTGTCAGATGAGCCCCAATGTCTTATGAACTCAAGATCCAACAACTACCTATGGTAGAGGTGCTGCTAATCCCTGTGCATCCATGATCCTCATTGTATTTGCTCTCCTCCATGACATGTGCATCAATACACATAGGAGAAATCACCAGACAATGCTTCTTTAACCTGCTGCCTGAAAGTGGCCTATGTCACCTCTCACTCTCTCAAGCACGTTTCTTGTCATGTTTAACTTCAAAGAAGTGGAAACAACATATAAGACTGAGTATTTTTGATCAGTAGAAAAATTGAGAAAGCAAAATTTGTATTATATTCTTCCCAATACCTTTTTTCCCTAAGAGAGATAATGCAAAATTTCCACCTCATCAAGGTATCTAAGGTAAGGTTGAGTCTCCAGATAATATATATTAGATTCATCACTGAAAGTAACAAAACAAAAATTATGTGTAGAGTAACAGAAAGTTCATTTACACAGGTAGAGTTTGTGTTGGTTGTTTATGCTAAAACTGTGTTCTAAATATAATATCAAATATTAACAATGTTCACATGTTTGTGTATTAATTTATTAACTTTAACAATTTTAAAATTATACATTTCAATCTTTAAGATACTACTCAAATTCAGTGAAATATTTTATGTAATATTTTCATATAAAATTGCGCTTAACTAAAAATGTTACAGTTCATCCTTGGCATTGAAGTGCTTCTGTCAACACTATTCTAAAATAGTTTGAACTTGATAAAGTTTCAATGTATTAACTTTAAGCATAAATGAAATTCCAAGTGGTTGCCTAGAATGATAGAATAGTAGCAGGAAGTCAAATTTTTTTATCTTACAGTGACTATACTATTAGTATTTATTTTATATCTATTGTTTAAATATAGGTAAATATAGTGATACAGGAGCCAGTGATAAAATTTACATCAAAAAAGTGTTGGAAGAAAATTAAACTGTAACAAACTTACCAAGAAATGAAGCAAAGATCTGTCACCACATATCTAGGGAGAAACTTATATAAACCAAAATACTTCTTGGCTTATTTGAAGAATTCAAATGTTATTAAAATGTGAAACAAAAATGTGCTAAATGGATGCTGTTAATAGTAAAGTAGCAAGTTAATTACTTTAGAATTGAAACAACACAATCCTTTGAGGGGAAAATTATCTCTGGCAACAAGATCAGCTCTTGCTGACAATAATGAGGAGTATAAAAGAGAGGCTATATTCATTATCTCTGTGATGAAATACCATGAGCAAGGCAACTTTTAAATGATGAGTTTATTTTGACATACAATTCCAGAGGGAGATTCCATAATGGCAGGGAAGTGTGGCAGCAGGCAGCTGGAGCAGGAAGCTGAGATATCAGACCTTCAACCACAGGCATGAATAACCACTCCACACCCTTCCCCTGAGACATATTTCCTTCAGCAAAGCCACACATCTTAAAGGTATTAAAGTGTCCCCAAATAATGCTATCAGTTAGGGTCCAAGTATTCAAATACCTGAACCTCTGGAAGATATTTCTCCTTTAATCCATCACAAATGTTATTACAAAATGTGGGTGCTGTAATGATTCCCTTGCCTAAACACTAAAATTATGCAAGAATAGAGAAGCAGGATTTGTATCTGGGAGGAGCTGATGAAGTGAATATGATCAATACTGTGTTTCATAAATTTCTCAAGAATTAATGGAAAATATTTTGCAAAGAATACATATAGGAATGGGTTAGGCAAAGGCCAACAAAACCAGAACAGGTAGTGGTTTATGCATATTAAGGTAATTGCAAGTAAATTTTAAATGCTTAAGAAGAGATTTTCAATGTTATAAAAAGCTATACACCACCAGGAAGACGTAACATATAAGAATATTTGAGTATTTTTTTTTAACCATTACAGGACATATAAGACCACTGTGATAAAAACAAGCATGAAAAACCTTTCAGAAATGTATGGGTCAGAGCTAGAAGAAGGTCCCTTAGCCATTCCTCCATTCTTGTTAACAAGACCCCTTTTCAACTGAGAAATGTTTGTACATCCCTGGATATACAAAATAGGCATATAGATAAAAAAATTATTGACAATAAGTCATAAAGAAATTTAGAATACTTCTCTAGTCCATCATCAGTGATGAAAGCAAGTTATTGTATAATTGAGATGTATGTGCTTATTTATTTTTACATAAAGGATTATACCCTGGATGAATATTTGATGCTTTATAATGTAGAGAAGCATAAATACATTTCAGAGATAACTGATACTTTAACTTTTAACTGTAAATGCTGAGAGCACTTCTTTACATAAATACATAGTATAATATGACAAAAGTATATTTAAGGCTGCTTGGGAAATTGTTTTAATCACAAGCCAAAATTGAGTTAATATTTTTAATAAAACTCATCATCCACCCAAACAATAATTTTTGAAATAAAAAAATTTAATACTATTTAATTTAAAGATGAACTAAGTTGGTATTACTGAAGAATGGTAGAAAAAAATTAAAATGTTTACCATAATTAAATCATTATGTTTCTGTAAAAGCAGAACAGTTATTATATATAGTTTGAGCACTGAAATTCACAGCATAGAATAGTCTAGATGGAGCAAAGTGTTTCCAGAAGCATTGGTGGGTGCTGTGTATCATTACTGAATGGGCATCATAGAGTACATGTGTGTATTCACAACCAAAGCTGCAGCTAAGTCCTGTGAAGCAATAGAGGTCAGTGCTGCCACAAACATGGATTTCTTACTGCTTCACTTTGAAATTCAGAACCTTTTAATTATCCTCACTCCTACATTAAGTTACACTACCCCATGGAGGTCAGCCTATAGTTGAGGAAGCTAGAGCTAAATTCATGACACACTGATGCTTCCTCCTTCCCATGAACTTCATGTATTCATGCTTATGCTATTGATTTAGAGAGGCATCCATTTGTAGTCTCCAATGATCAGATGATTAATTCACTCCTCTCTTTTTATTAGTTGTGCTGTCTTATTTCCAGCATGGTTAAATTATGAAACTGCTTCCCAATTAAGAAGGTGTTTTATCTAAACATCTTAAAATTGGCTCAAAATATGTCAGTCCCATGTTCCTCAGCCTTTCCCATTAGTTATTATGCATAATTCCCCCTGTTAGTGCTGCTGTATTACTGGCTGCCCACAGGGAGGAAATGACAAAAGGAGAGGGGATTACAGAGGAGGAGAAGAGAAATGGGAGGATGGAACAAGAGATGGAAACAAAGGACAGCAGATAGAACAAAGCTAACCACCCAGCATACCTCAAACACTGGATATGTAGAGAACAGTATATGATAATTAAACACTAACAATGAAAGAGAAGCAGTAAATACACACTTGATATTTTGTTAAACATTCTCCTTGAACTCTTAATCTTCATAATTAAAAGTAAAGCATTAGTGGTCTTACTATCAAAAGCCTACTTAAATATGAAATGCAATGTTTTAAAGGCATTATGGATGAATTATGTTATTTTTTAAATTATTTTTTGCAACAGATAAAAACAAACAAAATCTAGCAAATATATAAAGTTTATCAAAATCTTTAAAATTGTATCGACAATCCTAATGTATTTATCTATTTGCATTCATATTTTATAATCTTGTCTGTATTTTATAAGAAATAACTCAAAGACTCAAATACATTTGGGTTATAATTTTTTATAACAGGATTTTACATTAAAATTACCTTTTGGTACTTTCCACTTCATAAGAAAACTCCACAGTTTACCCACTTGTAAGGTTTTTTTTATTTATAAAACAAAATAGGAAATACCACAAAGTTAGTATACAATAAATTCATAAAAATCAATGCTTATGTAGATTACAATATCAACCACCTACCATACAACTTATCAAGATTGCAAAAGTGAATATAATGATATTTTTTCTCCAAAGCAATTTGCCCATTAAAGCCACAAAATAGTCTAAATACAATACATGTATTAGACTTAACATAAACACATACATACACTCTGTTTACCATTGGGCTTCTTATTTAGACATGAGTGATGTAGAATCATGGTTTTATTCTTCTGTGAAACATCACAGAAGACCTGCACTAAGGCCATCCCTGTGATATAAGGACCTCCTCAGAATCTGGACACAGTTTCTTGGTCTACATGTACTGAAAGAGCATTTGCATTCATGACAAAGGGAGTCTAGCTGCAGGCACCAGGAGGGAGTCTAGCTGCAGGCACCAGGAAGCTTCACATAAGATATCCTTTTAATTTGTGTGTGTGTGCTGGAGTGTGTGCATAAAGATACTTTGCTAAAGCAACCTACTCTAAGAGATAAACAAGACTAACACCTGAGATCTCCTTGTCTTTTTCCACTGTCTTTGCTCTGGTTATCTCAGAAAGCCACTGTTTTGAATTTAGATTAAATTTTTACTCACCCCAAACAACAAAAGAACTGTGGACAATCTCATAATTCCTAATCTTAAATTATACTATAAAGCTACAGTAATAAAAGCAGGATGGTATCAGCATAAAAACAGACATGTTGATCAGTGAAATCAAATTGAGCACTCAGATATAAACCCACACAACTATGGACACATCACTTTTGATAAAGAAGCCAGAAATACACACTGGAAAAAAGAAAGCTTCTTAAACAAATGATGTTGGTCTACCTAGATGTTGGCATGTAGAGAATACAAACAGATACATACATATCACCCTGCAGAAAATCCAACTCCATTGTATCGAGGTTCTCAGCATAAAACCAAACACACTGAACCTGATAGAAGAGAAACTGGGGAATAGTCTTGAACTTATGAGCATAGGAAAGGACTTTCTGAGCATAACACCATTAATGCAGGCTCTACTAAGGTCAACAATCAATAAATGGGGCCTTATGAGACTGAAAGGCTTCCATAAGTCAAAGGACACTGTTAATCAAAGAAGCAGCCTACAAAATGGGCAATGCTTTTCACCAACTATACATCTGATAAAGGAATAATATCTAAAATACATAAAAATCTCAGGAAACTTGATATCAAAGAACCAAATAATACAATTAAAATATAAAGAATAAATCTAAACAGAATTCTCTGTAGAAGAAACTCAATGGCTGAGAAACACTTAAAGAAATGTTCAACATCCTTAGCCATTAGGAAAAGGCAAACCAAAATTACTTTGGGATATCATCTTATACCTATAAGAATGGCTATGATCAATAATGCAAGTGACAGCTCATACTGACAAGGATGTGGAAAAAGGAAAACACTCTTCCCTTGCTGGTTAAAGTGCAAACTTGTTGAACCACTATGAAAATCAGAATGGTATTTTCTCAGAAAGATAGGAATCCATCTACATCAAGATCTAGCTATACCACTATTGAATATATATCCAAAATAGGCTTCATCCTACTACAGGGATACTTGCTCATCCATGTCCATTGTTGCTCTATTCATAATACCCAGGAGCTGGAAATAACCTAGATATCCCTCAGCAGAAGAATGTATAAAGAAAATGTAGTGTATTTACACAATGAAGAATTTTTGAGTTCTTAAAAATGATATCATAAAATTTGCAGGCAAATGGATAGAAGTAGAAAAAGTTATCCCAAGTGTAGTAATCAGAACCAGAAAGATAAACATGGTATAAGCTTATATATTAATATTATCCATTAAATATATATTAACCAACTTATACTCTATAGACAAATAGAGGTTAGTCATAGAGGAATGAACTGGGATGACATATGAATCGTCCTGGGAGGTAGAAATAGAATGGATTTTATGGGTAGAATGGAGATGGGAGAGTGAGGGGTCAAGAATGGAAGAATCAGGTGGGAAGAGGGAGAGATGGGAATGAGGGAGGGAATGAGAAGGAAACAGCTAGAACTGAGGAGCACTTGATGGGTGGTATGGAACCCCAAGGCAGTGGAAACTTCTTATAATATAGGAAGTTGCTTGTAATGAAGTCTCCAAATAATGAGGGAGACAGAAACACTACAGGCCATCTCTTGTCACCAATAGAAGCTTCCAGTGCCGGTACTAAGTTTTATCCAACTGAATTGTTGGCCAAAATGGTCCCATGAAAATTCCCAAACAACCCAGGCTGTTGAGGAGACAATAATTTGCTCTCTTCAAACTGAATGTGAGGCCCCAATTCTGAAGATAATAACCACACAACTCATTGAACATGGAGAGGTCAAACTGGTGCCTACATGGAAACTTCGCTTCCATATTCTAGTCTCTATGACACAGAAAGATACTCAGTACCAAAAGAGAAAAGTGAACACAAACCCAACCACAAAACCTTTCACTTACAATCTGTCCTGCCTGAAAAATATGCTAGGGCAATAGTGTCACAAACCTTATGGGAGTAATGAACAGATTTCTGATTTGACTTAAGGCCCTCTCCATGAGATGGAACTGACACAAGATAGTGCTTGACTGACCAAGATATGGAGTCTAAGACAGCCTAGGGTAAAACCAATAATACTCGTCTAATAAGAAAGTAACAATAAAAAGGCTCCTAATGATATCCTTCTATCTTCATAGATCAATGCCTTATTCAGCCAGCATCATAGAAGTTTCCTCCTGCAGCAGATGAGAACAAATACAGAGACCCACAGTCACACATTATGCACAGAGAGAGACATTGGAAGAAACAACTCTAAATTTGGTGTCTCCATCAAATACATGCTCTCATAGCTTAGAGAACCCCATGGAAGAGGAGGGAGAAGGAGTGGGGGAACAGAGGGGACAGAGGACACCAGGAGAATAAGGCCCTCTACAACAACTCATCAGAGCTCATTTGAATTTAGAGGCTGAAGCAGAACACACAGGGCCTCCACCGTCTGCAGCACCTCCTGTGCATATATACTACAGCTTTCAGTTTAGTACTTTTGTGGAGCTCCTGAGTGGGTCTCTGATTGTTGTGCCTTCTCTTGCAGCTCTTTTATTTTTGTTTTATCTCATTATATTTTATTTTGTTATGTTTTGTTGTTATCTCCTAGAAGCCTGCTATTTTCTACAAGAGACAGAAATGGAGTAGATTCCATTGTGAAAGAAGGCAGAGAGCAGCTGGGAGTAAAGGGACAGAAAAATGGATTCAGATAAAAAATAAAAATCTTAAAAATATCATATCATGATTAAGACTGAGCAGGAGACAAAGACCCACAGCCCTGCCGGCCGGGGCTCTCCTTTTGACTGGAAGGAGAAAACAGGAGCCTTCAGAGCTTTGTAGGTTGCTCACTATTATGGTGACAAATATATGGTGGGTATGGAAGAAAGAGAGAGACAGAATGGTTCATGTCCTTCAGAAAAAGACAGATCTGAAGAGGTGAAGCCAAGGCTGTGAGTAGTGAGCTGAGGTGGGTGGCTTGCTTGCCTCCTGGGGCCATAGTTATGTTTGGCCCTGGGCTGCTGCCAAGCGTCATGTATGGACCGGTGGCCCTGCTTCAGCTATGGTCTGTATTAATAACTGTGGCTCCTGTTACCACCAAAAGTCAAGAGGATAGGGCTGCACAAAGTTGGCTCTGTCCTTCATTGGCTACAACACTAGAGAGTTGATCCTGTCTCTCAAGTTACAGCATTTTAGAGAATGAGAGAGTGGATCCTACATCTTGCCTCGGCAGCATGACAGAGCTGACTCTGTTGGCAGGGGAAACTGCAAGCTGACCTTTAGGGCAAGAGAGTGGGAGAACTAACTGGTCCCACCCTACCTCATCTGCCATATAGTGGCATGGGAAAGGGAAAGATGCCCTCCTCCTTGTCCCTTGGCACCTCTGGCAGTCAGGAGAGCTGACCCAGCCACTCACCAACTGCAGCACTAGGGAGAACAGGCCCTATATCTCACCTGAGCAACACAGTCGAGCTGACTCTCTTGAGAGGATTGTGGGTGTGCCAGCCTGAGAATGTGAACATGGAAGAAGAGCTGATCCTGCCCCTCACTAGCTGCAGTACTTGGGAGAGTGGCCCCTGCACCTTGCTTAGTAGAGCTGACCCTGGTGAAGTATATTTGGGTGAGTCTGCCCTGAGGGTATAAAAGTAGAACTGGTCCAGATGCTAGCTGCTTATTACATCCAGTGAACTAGCAGTGGGGGTGCTGGAAAGTTCACCCTGGAAGTGAAGATCAGGGAGAACTAGCAGACTGACCAAACCAGCAAGCTCCTAGGTTCAGAATCAGGGCTATGAGTAGGCCTCCCCCAATATCCACCCAGTCTATGATCTGCTGAAGCATGTGAAGAGGCTGGTCCTGCAGATCCAAAGCTGGGTAGACACAGGATATCCCCGAGGAGTCCCAGTGAGGGCCCAGTATCAGTAGTATAGCAGAAACTAGAGGACTCAAACCAGACCAATGACTCTTGGTAATGAACGCTTGCAAGTAAAGATGTATGGCCTAAAGTATATACTGGGTGACTCACTGTGTCACACTACAGTTTCCATGACAAGATTTCTCTCTACCTCATTTTATTGCTCTCTCTTTTATTTTACATTTTATTTTTTTAATCTAGCTATGATGGTTGCAAGGGTAAAGGACAGATGCAAAGGGATGGAAAGTGAGTGGTAAATTAGAAAATAAAATAACAGTAACTCAAAAACTGAATAATTTTATTTACCACAGAAGTTCCCAAATTTGACATAAATTATTTCAAGATCATTGTTTACATTGTAAAGCAGCTAAAGAAAAAGTATTTCTAGAAAAAAAAAAAGATCATTTCACATAAGAATTCCACTAAAAATAAAAACACAAAATAAAATTGGCACTCAGTCTATATTTAATTTTATGTTTCTATGTGTTTGGACAAAGTATGGGTAGGTTTGCATATTTTAAAACTTTATTGGTGCATATTTATTCTTATTTTTGCCTTTGATAATAGTCGTATGTGTTGTCTGCTAATATGAACTTTAATTCATTTTCACTACCATATACTATATGAATATATGAATTCAACAGGTCACATTTTATTTCTTCTCTACAATTTGTAGATTGAGATGTTTCTATTATAAACAACATCATTATAGAGATTGTTTGTGGTGGCCCTCAGAGGCTATCTAGTTAGACCTTACTCAGGGTCAGAGAATCTGTGTTTGCTTTACCCAGATGGGCTGCATAATGGGATGATTTGACCACAGTCATGGTTACCAAGTGTTTGGAAGGGTCTACACTTGACTGAATGGTGTACTTTGATCTTGCAAGAGAGAGGTCTTTTGTCTCTCCCCTTGGCATATTACAAAAAAGCCCTTTTGAATAAACAAAGGGGCTATTGGTTATTGACCCAGAACCTCCCTAAGCTATCCTGTGTTTCTGTCTTTCCCTTTGTCATCTAGGTTTATCTTTCTCTCTGATATGTTCTTATCCATCTCTCCTCCACCTAACAACCCTTTGAAAGGTGGAAGCAGGTTGGAGCTGGATTCCCAGACTCCCACAATTGTTGTGTATTCTTCTGGCATATTTTAGAATGTACTTGTGCTATGAGTAGGAATGAATTTTTTTAGTTAATATCCAATATTTCTAAGTCAACTACTGTGGCAGGGTCCTGTGCTGATGTTCCCTGAGTGGGAGGAGGCCAAGTAGGTGCAGAGTCAACAACACAGATTCTGGGAGAATATTGAAACACAAACTTAGTTTATTCAAGAAGAAACAAGCCTTATATACCCTCCACCTGACCCTGGGGGGGAAGGTCTGATAAAATTACATCTGCTGGTGTAACATGACTGCCTCTCATTTGTTCAGGTCATCTCCAGATCATGTTTCAGCTGCTGTTGCTAAGGCCCTTAGACAGACACAGGTTGGATCTCAGAATGTATCTTTTTTACTGGTTTGAGCCAGGCTGGCCCTGAAGCATGTTAGGGATGAGTCATCCCACAAACTACTATCTTACTAGCCATATCATAACATTTTGAATATTTTATATTCTCTGTGTTTTCAGTGTCAAGTAACTATTCTGTTTTTGTGTGAGGTTAATCGACCCTTAATGTTATTAACAACTTTATTTGAGGAGAAAACTTATTTTTCCTTATGTTTCAATATTTAGTGTGTCTCAGTATATAATTTCTCCCAGATTTATTCTTAAGTAAGTTTCATTTGAATCTCTTTTATTTACTTTTTTAACTTACAGTTTGAAAAGTAGTCCTGGGTGGAGAGACCTCTCTGTGGTTAGGAGCACTTGCTGCACTTCCAGGAGAACCCAGTTTGGTTTCTAACATCCTCATCAGAGACTCCCAACTAACTTTAAGTCCAGATCCAGAAAATCCAGTTCCTGTGACATGTGACAGAGACTTCATTCAGTTACACATACCCATTTGTAGTCACCTACCCTACATAAGATAAAAAATAATTTTTAAAATATTTAAAATGTATCTCTAAAGTATATATTATTCATACTGATGAGCCATTTTTTTCTATACTGTATTCTTCCTCTTTCCCTAGATATGTCTGTCTGTCTGTATGTCTATCATCTATCTATCATCTAGCCATCTCTCTATGACCTGCATATATATTCCTCCTACCAGGTATGGGCCTCTAGAAAACTCTGACTAATAGGTAGCTTATCTCTTGTTTCTGTTGCTGCAGTACCCACAGGTTCACACACTTCCAGCTAATGCTCTCATCTGCTTCCCCTCTTGCTGCAGAAGTCCAAGGATCACACACATGTGGTACCACATGTGGAGTTTCTTACTTGGTTCCAAGGATGGAACTCAGGACATCAGGCTTATGTGCAAAGTGCTGTTACCCACTGAGTCATGGATGTTTTTGTCTTCCTAAGACAAAAGTGATGAGTGCTGAAGAATGAAGGAAAATATGAGACTGGCTGATCCTTCTCTCATAGTTAAGTTGAGGTTATGTTTGGCTCAGGGCTTTATATGGATTATTTTTGATGCCCATTTAATTGATTATTCTGCTTTTTCCTACAGTGCCAGTAATACTCATTGAGATTTGCTGTATTAATACAACTCTCAGCAACAATTATACTAAGTAACATTAAAGATGTCCTGGTAGGTTCTGACAACATGAATTATTGTACTTTCAATACCATCATGTAAACAGATTCAGTCAGAACACTTTGTTTAATGCTACTTGAAATACATTCTTTTGTCACTGACAATCTGAACAGTCTATTTGTGCATTTTCTGTTGTCTTGGTCACTGTTCAATTGCTGTGAGGAAACACCATGACCAAGGCAACTTCTATAAATAAAGTTTATAACTCTGGTCTTGCTTGCAGTTTCAGAAGGGTAGTCCAAACCCGGGGGGTGGTGGCACATGCCTTTAATCCTAGCACTCAGGAGACAGAGCCAGGTGGATCTCTGTGAGTTCGAGGCAAGCCTGGTCTACAGAGCAAGATCCAGGACAGGCACCAAAACTACATGGAGAAACCCTGTCTTGAAAAGATGAACAAACAAAAAACAAAACAAAAAAAGGGTAGTCCATCATCATTATGGCAGGTAGCCTGGTGGCAGCCATGGTGCTTGAGAGTTTAACATCCTGATCCACAGGCAGTAGGCAGAGCAATAGTGGGCCTGGCATGTGCTTTTGAAACCTCAAAACTCACCCCATGTGACACATCTCTTCCAACAAGGTCATACCTACTAATCCTTTCCAAATATTCAAAATTATTAGACTATGAGGGCTTTTCTCATTCAAACCACCCCACTTATGCTAGAATTTAAATCATTAATCATTTGCTACTAATTATAAGAGGCTTAGCCTTTACCTGCATATATGTTGCAAATAACATCTGAAAATAATTTCTCACCAGTTTGTATGTAGCGTTTTGAAACTTACTCCTTTACAGTTTCACTTTCTGCTCAGCTTTCCTCATCCACTAAACAAGCTTTTCTTTCCTCAGGGTTTCCTAAGGTAAAGAATGATTGCATTGCAGGTGCAGAATATGTGCGTAAAATAGTTAAATTAAAATTCAAGTAAAGAGCCAAGTGAAGAGTACAAATTATGGGTGCTTCTAAATGGTAAAGGACAGGCTGAAATTTGCTGCTGAATTTAGAGTTTTGTTTGGTTCTGACTACAGACTAGGATCTAAACTGCTTTATTTAACTGCCATTCCCTTGGGATGAGAAAAACTATTGAAAAGTAGCAATGATTAAAAAAAAAAAAGAAAGAAAGAGATTTAAATGACCCTAATTGGCAAAAGCAAGTGCCACAAGCAAACACGAAAAAGAAAATTTCGAACATTAAAAATTTCAGAAACCCCTCCTTTTTAAAAGAAAATTTCAGACCTGCAAACTAATGATAGGAATAGACTTTTGGACATTTATAAATGGCAGTGTTTGAGAGTCTAAACAGCTGATGTAAAATGGGCTTGTCTTTCTTCATGAATGGGCTCAAAACTTAAATGGAAGTTTAAAACCTAAAAATGAAAAACTACCAGTTAGAAAATATCCTGCATGTCCATGGTGATTACTGAGAGCTTTAAAGTATTAGAAGACATCAACATAACTTAATGCTCTTTAGATCAAAAACCAATGTTTTCTACCTGCAAGGAGACCTGAGAATGTTTCACACTGAAGATCCAAATATAAGAAACATGTCCTATACTGAGTAATGAAACGTGGAAATATCCCCCACACCTGCCCAATGCCACTGAGTCCCCAACCTCTCCTGTTCTTTTTTACCCCTAGTTGTAATGGTGAATAAACACTGTTACAACATTCTTAATAAAATGGTCACTAAGATACAGACCATTACACCCACTACTCCTATAGAACATCAGTCCCATCACAGCAAAATTTTAAAGATGCTTAAAAAAGAGAAGGCAGAAAAACTGACTGACTTGTATTTAAAACACAGAGAGTGGATGAGAGTGGGAGGTGAGAGAAACTGTATCTTAAAATAAAAGTGAGGACTATGCCACACTCCTTCAAAGACTAAAAATAATGAGCTTGGGAACCTTCTGGCTATAAAAATCTCTTGAGGTCAAATGGATTTCATTTGCTTTGTTTACTAGAGTCCACTCAGATACAAGAAAATTTTAGCTATTGCCTACAATGTTCTAATACTAATCTGTGTATTTATTTGTAATACTTTATTAAAAGAGTAATTCTTTGCTGTTACATAATTTGTAAGGATTCCACAGATAAGAACTGCATTCTAAATAGAACTAGCAGATGAACTATATTGCATAGGAAATATTTTAGAATTCATCAACTTTTATATAAATATTCAGAGTATTACTGCTCTATGCATCTTCACTGCTTATGAATTAAAGAACTACTGAAGAGTTAGAGACCATCAAAGTATGTCTGTAGAGAAGGACCAAAAAGAACCTAGGCATGTTAATTGTAGAAGGGTCCATAATAATTCCTAGATAGCAAATGCAGCTGATGGGAAAGTATTTTATACTCCAATTGCTAGATGTTGATAATATTTGGATGCAGAGTGTTTACAGATGTGATTAAATGACCCGGGTGTAAAAAATAGTTATCACAAGAAGCAGGAAAGTTACAATCCACAATATAAAACAGTCTGGATGGAAAGGTATCCTGGAAGTTGGGAGCCAAAGTCACTGTATGCATAGCAGTTTATAGATCTGCTCCGGGAAAAAGTTCCCCCAAAGTAACAACTCTTGCCTCAGCAGGGGAGGATTTGGTCTTGAAAGTGTTGCAATTCTCCTCCACGCTGCTCTGCTCAGGATCCAAGGAAAGTTACTTCTCTGCTCCGCACCACTCAGGTGAATGAATATTTGTCACCCAAATCTCATCCAAGAGATTTATTGGAAGGGAAGAATCCAGGAGCGTGGCTGCCTCTAGGGTGAGGTACCAGCAAACTGAACAGGGTACAAAGCTTATATAGGGTTCCTTGAGGGGGAAGCTTCCCAGAGTGGCTTGCGATTGGTGGGGTTTTGTGCTCAAGGACTGCAGGGATTGGTGTTGTTTCAATCTCTGTTCCCAAGTCAGGGTCAGGGTGTTTTTCCTTGGCAGAGTGTAGGGTGAAAAGTGCCAAGCTCACTTCTTTTCCCCAGAACCATTTGACTTTATTAATTTTTTTCTTTTTTCTTGATAATTTCATACATGTATACAGTAAAATATCATATTTAAAATCACCTTCCCGTCCCAATTCCCTTTAGCTCCTTGAACACATTCCTCTTCCACATTCCTGTCTTTTTTTAACCCACTATGTCCATTTAGAACTGCCCATATTACATGAATTTGAGGCCATCCACTGGGACATATCTTTATAAGTCTTAACTCAAGGTCTGCAATAATTTTATGTATCATTAAAGCTTCACTTGTAAAGAACATTAAAGAAGGTTGAGACTTTTGCTTCTGTGACATCTTAAAGAATGCACTATTTTTATAAAAGCTTATATGAATCAGTTGGTCATCATGTATTTACACAATGGAGCATTACTTAGCTAGTGAAAAATGAAATCATCAGGTTGGGGATTTAGCTCAGTGGAAGAGCGCTTGCCTAGCAAGCTCAATGCCCTGATTCTCAGCTAAAAAAAAAAAAAAAAAAAAAAATCATGATATTCACAGGTAAATTAATAGAACCAGACAAAAATCATCCCAAGTTAATCATTCTGGACCTAGAAAGACAAGTATGGTGTATATTAGCTTATATCTAGATATTAGCTATTGTCAATGATAACCTAGCTACAATGTGTAGAACCCCAGAAGTTACGTATAGAGTAAGAGACTACAGGGGACAGAGATATCTCATTAGAAGTGGGAAATAGAATAGAGAGTTATAAATTGGATGAGAGGGGCTGAAACAGGAGAATCAAGTGGGGTGGAGTATGGAAGCCTGCACAAGGGAGAAAATATAGAGAGACAGCTAAAATTAAGGGCCATTTGAATAATACTATGGAAACCTGATACAGAAGAAGCTTATATATATGAAGACAATCTAAGTGAGATCACCCAATAATGGAAGAGACAGTACCAACTGGCCTTCTCTTGTCACCAAATAAGTTTTCATTCCCAATACTGGGTAATTTCTAATTGAGTTGTTAGCTAAGGGGGTACCATGGGAATCCCCAAACTACTGAGACTGTTGCCAAGACTACAGTTTGCTTTCCACAAACTGACAGCAAGGCCCCATTACTGAAGACAATGCCTATACAACTCACTAGACATGAAGTCGAGTTAGTGCCTACATAAAACCTTCACCCCTGTGTGCTACCATCTTTGGTACAGGAAGACATTTGGCATGCTACCAAAGGAGAATCATAAATACCAATGCCAACCCAGCCAAAAACCCATTGATCTACAATGGTGTCATGCCTGCAAGATATGTTAGGGCAATGGTAGCACAAAGCTTGGGAGAATTACTGACCAATATTACATTTGACTTAAGGCCCACTCTATGTGATAGAACCCAGATTCAACACTGCTTGGGTAACCAAGAGACTGAGACTAAATAACCCAGAAATCTAAGGTAAAGCCAAATACTACTGTTCAACAAACAAACAAATGGAGCAAAGGACTTTCTGCTAAACTCGATTCAGTGTTTTACTTAGCCTTCATCAGAGCTACTTCTTCCTGCAGCAGATGGGAACAAACATAGAAATCCACTGCCTGAAATTTTGCAGAAACTGAGAGACCTTGCAATACCCAGTCCTAAATGGGATGTCTTCATTAAATCCCTTCCTTCAGGTCTCAATAAACACACAGAAGAGGAAGGAAGAGAGTAAGAGCCTGAGGGTGTGGAGGCTTCAAAAAAAAAACAAAAAAAACAAACCAAGACCCTCTAAATCAAGATGAGCAAAACCCAAATTTACTTGCAGAGACTGAGGCAGCATTCACAGGGACTTCATAGGCCTGTGCCAGGTCCTCTGTCTAAATATTATTGTAATAAAGAGTTAAATCCACTATGTAACAGGTAACTCTGAAAACACTCATTCCCCAACTTCTTAATTGCTCTTGAGAGATAGGTACTTGAGAAAAACTTGGAAAGAATGACAGCTCCCTGTAACAAGATAGTAGTTTTCAATGTGTACCAAAACAAGCGTAAACATTTAGTAAAAAATTTCACTGATTGAATTTATATCCTGAATTAAAATGCACATATTTATATTCATTTACCACACCTTTCCTTCCTTTTGAATGGTTTTATATTCAAGTAACAAGTAAATTATGTAGGAATTCATGTTTAATAGTGAATATAAAAATTGTGTTTTAATTATTTGGCATTCATGTTATAACCTTGCAATATCAAGCTTCTTTATGATCTATATAAAGGGAATACAAAGTACTAGGAAAAGATGTAAATTACTTACTAACTTAGAATTTACTATACTTAGAATTATTTCCAAAAGTTATTTCATGTCCTCCTGAGACTGAAGACTACTGAAATATCAAAAAAGTACTTTACACAATGATGCAGATTCAAGTTCACTGCCCCACATCTCCAGATCACAAGGAGGCCAAATGCTATCTAAGTAGAGAGTTGGTTTCATCCTGCACGTTTCTAACCATTCATTCGTAGCACAGTGGCTGGGGTAATCTATGGCTTTATATGTGGCTTCTCTGTCTTTTATTTATCTACCACCTATCTATCAATCATTCAATGTATTTATTTTAGTTTAAGGTTAGACTCCAGTATCAGTGAAGACTATGGCTCAAAAATTTTGGTGTCTATTGATTCCTTTTATTGATTTAATACTGAACAGTCCTTCACAAAAGCCTGTATTTTATACTTAACTTTTTTTTTTTTGAGCTGAGGATCGAACCCAGGCCCTTGAGCTTGCTAGGCAAGCACTCTACCAATAAGCTAAATCCCCAACCAAAAGCCTGTATTTTAATTTACTGACATTTCCAGATTTTTGCAGTAGAGGAAAAGTAAAAAAACAAAAAAGACAGATGTGTAATGTGATTTGGGATATGTAAGTAAATGCCAAAGGACAGGCTGCTAACCTTTCCCAACAACATATTTTTGTATTTTTACTTAAATCAAAGCAGTCAAGTGGACAACACACGGTGAGGCTTTTGGTTAAGGCGTGTGTATCAATCTATGCTATTGCACTACCATCACCCATACATAAACTTCTGCTGTGCCTGTATTTGGTATTGTAATTGAATTGGAACCTTATAGAATGAAAAACAAAAACAAAAAAATAAACAAAAAATCAACAACAAAACAAAACAAAAAACATGATATTTGTAGCTAATCAATTTTGTCAAATATAATGTAGAATACATATTTTTGAGCTAAGACTTTCATACATTCACTAGTAATATATGCTTTTATTTGTGCATATATATGTATATGATATATTCTACAAGACTGTGATTTCTAGTTAGGAAATCAATTCCCCTCAAAACTATAGAATTTGTAAACTTGTAAAAACATTCATTTCAAATCTCTGTAGATTGACTAACAATGGGCAGATTCAAATATGTATTTACTTTTGGATTTCTGGCCAAGAACACTGAGGGGCTGCCTTACATCCTCCAATGCACAGCTCTGTTGGCATCATGAGAGGTTTTATCAGCATGTGTCTGGATCTAAATCTAGCAGCTTTATTCCAGAGAGAGTAGTTTTAATTTGGGCTATAGATAAAACTATTTTTCAGTGATCCCAACAAGAAATGAACAAAGAAACCTGAAGATGTATTCTCCTGACTTTGAGATCTCAGTAAGACTTCAATAGTAAGACACTCAGGACTTCAATGAAGAGACCTTGGCCTAGAGATGAGAAAGCAATGGATATTTTAACATAGCTATTTGCATATTTCTGTCTATGTAAGAAGTAACATGAACAGTGAGATCCAAGAGAGCATAGAAGGAAGTGAAATCTGAAAGTGAGTTGATAATCAGCTCAATTCTGAAAAAGTGCCCCAGGTTTTTCTCATGCAGACTAGAAGTCTATGGAAGTCTTACTGACTTGTTAAACATCATCACATGAAGGACAGATACTGAAGCTGATATGTACACAATTTATAAGAAAACTCATAAACCTTATCAGGACATACTGCTGATGAAACCTATCAGGTGTCATGTTAGCAGCTGTGTTACTGCTGCGACAGAAGGCCTGAGAGATGCAAGAGAGGAAAGGTCATGGTTAAGGGTTCAAAGGGCTCAGTCTATGTAGCAGCTTGTACCTGTGCTGTGGGGCAGAACATTATTATAGGGGAGAATATGTGGTCCAGTCACATCCCAGTGGCAGAAAGCAGAGATGAAATACAAAGGACCACTGGCAATATTCTCATAAAGACACAGAGTCAGTGACCTACTTCATCCAGGCAGGTCCCAAATTCATGGTTTCCAAAACCTCCTTAAATAGCACTCATGTTGGAGACCAAGTGAATTACACATGATCTTGTTGGCAACATTTCGTATTTTAACTGTGACAGATGTTTAGTATTAACACAAAAGGTTTACAGCATATGTAAGAGTATTATGCATACTGAAGAAGAATGTTAGTCAATACAAACTAATTTTAAGTGAGTCTAGATGCTGAACTGAATATAGTCCTTTTAACATACTCAAGGTCCATAAGAAAACCACACTCAAATAAGATGAAAGAACATGAAAATATTGTTTAAATATTGAGTTAGAACTGTAGCAGAAACTGTTAATCAAAATATCAAATAAAAATAAGTAACCAAAAAGTAAATATTAGAATTCAGAAGAACAAACATTATCAAAAAGTATTTATAATAGAATTAATACTATAGAAAATTAACCAGTGAATTTGAAGGTTATAGAACAAAAATAATACAATTTGAAATGGGTGGGAAAACCACACAAGCTAACTAATCAATCACAGTATAAAAAGAGATAATAGATGGGAAATAAAAGAAAATGAATAAATAAAGATCAACGCTTTCCCTAAATTGTGATGGATTTTAGTGTCAATATTTGGGATGCTTAATGAGCCTTAAGCATGAAAAACATAGAGATCCTGACCTGGACGGATCATGATCAAAGCCATAAAATGCAATATCAGGCAGATCACCTCCAAAGCTGCAAGAGAAGCTTGCTTCATCACAGGTACAGGAATGAGGGTAAAGAATTAAGCTGGTAGAAGAAGGTAATGGAATGGCATCCCCGAATTTGGGATATCAAAAAGAATTAGCTATGAACTGTAACGTTTACAAAGCTATCATGTGAACTTAGCATCATCACTAAAGAGACAAATTCAGAGAGTTTACTGGCAGCAGCCCACTCTGGAAGTACAGATGTGGTTTGCAATCTAATGACCTGGTACCAGGCAGGGGTTTGAACTTAGAGGAGGAAATGAGAACCACAACTAGTAACAATACATATGTGGGAAATTTAAATAAATTTATATTCTCCACACTTTGTTTTTAAATTAATTTCATGTAAGTAAATTTGTTGCAATTCAGTGGGTTTGGTCCCAGGTTTTGGAACCATAATGTGAGCTTTGCAACTCCGAGGAAAGGCATCCTGACTACCTGGTGCTGCCTGACTCTCCCACATTATGCATTAAACATTAAGAAAATACTCTAAAGACATGCCTATAGAGCAACCTGATGGAGGCAATTCCCGAATTGAGATCCCATGCTCTCATGTGATCCAGTTAATGTCAAGTTGACAAAACTAATCAGAGCATCTTCTGTTGTAGCATAGTAGGAATGCATGTGTTCTACAATACTAGGGTATCCACACCAAGAGAACATGGTCCTAAGCAGGGCTCATAGGGCCTCACAGAGACCATGGTGTTGTTGTGGGATGAGTACCAGGAAGAATGGGGCTGTCTGTTTCACTTTCGTCTGTTCTTGGACTCCTTTACTCCTACCGGTTGCCTTGCCCAGCCGTGACAAGAGGGTTGGTGCCTAACCTTGTTGTGTCTTGCTATGGCATGTTTGACTAGTGTCCCTGGGAGTCCTGCTCTTTTCTGAAGGGAAACAGAGGAAGAATATGTCTAGAGGATAGGGTGGGTGTAGGGAGAAGAGGGAGGAGTGGAGAGAGGGGAAACAATTGGCAAAAGATACCCACATGATTAAAATTCAGAAACAGTATCCACAGAAGCAACTAAAGGTAACAAGATGAAAAGATTTAGTTTGACATATGTGATGCATGCCATAAAAGATTCATGGAGGAGAAAAACCCCACAGAGGAATGTGGTATAATCATGGAAGATGACATTAATCCAGCTACGAGGTTACAAGTAAAGGTTTCCTAAAGCCAAGAAATCCAGAATCTCAACAGACAATCCTAGAACCACAAAAGGAGGGGCAACTAGCCACTAGACATTTTCATCTTCATCTTCTAATTTCCATTTTAAACTGAGAGAGACTCTATTTCTGTAATTTTGAGGGTAAGTTTTGCAACTTTGGCATGACAGCTATAGGAAGTGAACGGAAAACAATTTCAGGGGACACAAATGAGTTAAATTGATGGAGTCACATATCTATATATTACCACAATGAGTTGATATCTCTGACATGTCAGTTCATCTATAATTATTCCATACATGTGTCAATTTATCTTTAATTATTCCATAAATGTGTTATTATGTAATAAGAAATCCACATAAGAAAAAAATGAGTAAAAAAATACATTAAATGTGAGGTTAGAGGGGAGATTCGCCCTTCTGACTACTAAGCCACATGTAATACAATAGGCTAAAGTTTGTGGAAGACTAGAGGAACTAATCAATGTTGAAACAGAAAGTTTAAAAACATTACTGTTTGGATATGTATACAAGTTATTGCACAGGAAACATATTTAAGAAATGGTTGGATACACTTTAAAGAAAACTGAAATAGATTCTTGCCTTGATCATCACAGTGTTCATGAGTTTTCTTCACAATATTCACTTCTGTATTTAGTGCTGTGTTTTACATATGCAATTTCCATGAATGCTTACCATAGTCCTATAAAAATGTGAAAATTAATATAATGGCCAATACTAAACTTTCCAATAAATATTTTATTTGTTAATAACTATTTATTTAAATAAATTAATAAAATAAATACATTTTATAAAAAGTAATATATTTATTTATTTTTACTAAGAAATGTTTATTCATTTTATACACCAACCAAAGACCCCTCTCTCTTCCCTCTTCCTGCTCCCCAGCCTTCCACTCCCCACAAACTACCCTCCCCATTCCTTCCTCAGACAAAGTAAGGCCTCCCATGGGGACGCAGCAGAGCCTGGTACATTCAGTTGAGGCAGGTCCAAGCCTTCCCCTGCCTTAAGGCTGTGCAAGGTGTTTCCCCATAGGTCAGGGATAGCTCAGTCATTAAAGGCTAGGTTCACAACCAAAAATATACATATTTAATGGAAATAGTCTACTTAAGTGAAGTGAAAATACATGACAATAATTTGTTCTTATTGAGCTCAACATTGAGCTATATTTAAAGCAGTGGTCCCACAAATGTTCCACGGTTTGGCGATTTTTTTTTCTTGAGGGAAAGTTATCAAACAATTGGAAAAAAACCCAACAATTAAGAGTCTATAATATGACTCAGTGGTTAAAGGATTTGCTGCTTTTCCAGAGGATCTCACTGTGGTTCCCAGAACCCATGTTTGGCAGTTTACACCTTTAACTCCACCTCCAGGGAATCTGTCTGGCTTCCACTGGCCCTCACAAATATGCAGCACACACATACACACATTCATACAAGTACAAATTTTTAAAACGGTTCTTACCAATGTTTTATGGGTACCAAAAACTCACTACAATTCTGTTTTAAAGCATTTCATGTATGTATGATATGTTACTGCCACGAAAGTAAAAGAATAATTTCTGTGTCTGACGATAGCTATGTAAATTTGCTTTACTATAGTAACCAAGTTACTATCTTTATGCATCCCATAATAGCATTTACTATAGCAACAAATTTACTATCACTGCATCCTATAACAAGTGTATTTGCACAATAGAATTTATCTTTAAAAGGGACTCCAGGAAAGAGATTTAAAATATCCTAAGAATACGGCCTTGAAAGAAGTGGGATAATGTAAGGGAAGCAATCCCAACATTAGCTATATGAATGGAAGCCTGTGTGCCCTGGAGGAATGTGAAGGTCTAAGATGACTGCATGGGGAGATAACAAGGGGACTTCATTTTCCTTGTGAACATTTCTTTTTGTTTATTTAAAAGTTTTTTTTTTTTCATTTTACATACCAACCACAGTTTTCCCTCCCTCCCCTACTCTTGCTCACCCCCACTCCCATCCACTCCTCAGAGAATGTAAGGCTTCCCATGGGGAGTCAACAAAGTCTGGCATCTCAAGTTGAGGCAGGACCAAGCCCCTCCCTCCTGTATGGAGACTGAGCATGGTATTCCTCCATAGGGAATGGGCTCCAAAAAGCCAGTTCAGGCACCAGGGATTAATCCTGGTCCCACTGCTGGTGGTCCCACAAACTGGCCAAGCCACACAACTGTCACCCACATTCAGAGGGTATAATTTGGTCTCATGCAGGTTCCCGAGAGTCAGTGAGCTCCAACTAACTTGGATCAACTTCCCACCATAATCTTGACCTCTTCATAGATATAGTCCCTTCTTCTTCTCTTCAAAACTGGACTCTAGGAACACTATCCAGTGCCTAGCTGTGGATCTCTGCATCTATTTTCATCAGTTAGTGAATGAACATTCTATGATGATATTTGGAGTAGCCATCAATCTGATGCTGTGGATATCGCTCTGTGTAAATAAAGTTCTGATTGGCCAGTGGCCAGGCAGGAAGTATAGGTGGGACAAGAGAGTAGAGAATTCTGGGAAATAGAAGGTTGGAGAGAGACACCACCAGCCGCCGCCATGAAAAGCAACATGTAAAGACACTGGTAAGCCACAAGCCATGTGGCAAAGTATAGACTAACAGAAATGGGTTAATTTAAGATAGAAGAAGTAGATAACAAGAAGCCTGCCACGCCATCCAGTTTCTAAACAATGTAAGTTTCTGTGTGCTTTCTTGGTTGGGTCTGAGCAACTGTGGGACTGGCGGGTAAGAAAGATTTGTCCTGACTGGGCCAGGCAGGAAAACTCTAACTACAAATGGCATCCAACGTGTTGGCAAGAATTTCCACCTAAAACCTGAGAAAAAAAGATTCTAAAACAGAGCTAAAAACAGCTTCCTAGTTGTCTCTCTCAAGTTAGTGGCAGCCTGCCTGTTTGAGCTACTGTGGCGGGTTTCTGGCATGTGCGTCTGACCTGCTGTGTGGCGGGAATGAGGAGTGTACAAGCAGCACTTTACTCTGCTGCATGGTGGATTGAGCCTTTGCTAGTTTAAAAAAAAAAAAAAGTTTCTGGGCTATGCGCTGCTTTGATAGAACTGCTTCTGATAGTTGATAGTATACATGGCTCCAGACCCAGAGCTGGCGGTAAACTGTACCACTGCCATGTTGGGAAGCTGAGGTGGGTGGAGCCAGCAGCCACAGCGGCATTTCAATCTTACAAAGATGGATATTACACAAAGAATCTGGTTTGTCTTGTCTTTGGGATTTTTAACTGCAGAAAAAGATTTGATCATAAAAGCTGTTTAGTTAAACAAATATGTAAATTTTAAAGGTACCTTGACTTCAAAATTTGGATATAAGGATATGTTGCTTTGGAAAGGAGTCTCTGCTTTTGTTTCCACAGAAAGCCAGAGGCTGTGGATTGGTTTCAGATTAAGATACATCAGGTTTGATCAGCCAAGACCACCTGAAAGGTCTCCGATGACACCATAGCCCAGATGATCCGACATCCAAAATGGTTTCAAGGCAACTGGCTCAGAGGTTTACCCTCACGGACTATTCCATAATCCTAAAATTTTCTTTGTGTTCCCATAAGATACAGCGCCCCTCTCCAGCAGGAAGTTGTAAGAGAAACTACACCCACATTCCCAAAATTATCAAGCTGGCTTTGGAGATGGAATTGGCTCACTCCTTCTCTAAACCCAGACATATTGCTAAAAGAAAAGGTTAAGAGATTCTTGTGTCCCAAATCAGAAGAGCCCTCTGGTGCGGGACAGAGAAAAACCACTATTTTATTTAAAACAGGTTGATTATAAATGCAATCTCTTTATAAAGATAAAAAGGGGATATGATATAGATATGTTAGGATGAAAGGGTAGATTAAGGAACTTACTTCTAAAGAGCAACAAGTTGTTTAAAATGTTTTACATTGGTATAGACTTTAGTCTATTGTTACAAACTTAAAGTTAATTTTGTTATACTGTGTGTATATTTCTACTCGTATTTAAGGTATTATGTTTGTATAGCTCATTTAAATTGAAATGGATAATTAAAAATAGATTAATAACTGGTCATCTATGATAATCATACTCATAGTCATGTTAGTTAAGTCTTCTAGGTATACCAAGAGATATTTCAGATAGACAGGTAATCTTCAAACACTTCAAAGGTCTACAGAATATGGCATTTAAAATATTTTTAAAATTTAGACTTTCTGGACAGTGAGACATGTCTGCTCCTGGCAGCACCAATTTACTTCAGAGAGGAAGATGGGCATTGAAGACACTTCATATGGAATTTATCTTCACCTTGGCAAAAACAGCCATTTGGGCAAGAAACTGTTCTTGCCTGGACTGCTTGATCGTCTGGACCTGCAGGACCCATAGAAAGGTGACCACTAAACTTTGCTTGACAAAATGGTCCTCAGGTTCCTGCTTCATAGAGGAAACTGCCAGACATTCTACAGGACCCTGAGAGAAGTGACCGAGAGACTTTAGCCCTGTGGGCTGAAGACAAATGCCCCAATTTTACAAAGGAACATTAGGTGACTATCCAGGCTGCCAGCTGTCTCTGTCTACTCTTGCAATACTCCTGAAAAATGCTTGCATCCTTCTCCCAGTTCTCAGGTAATATTATATCCTTCTGAAGTCTTTGATGTGGTTGAAGACTAAATAGTTATAATTTCCTCAATTATGATAAAAGATAAGTTAGATATAAAACCTTAGACCCACAAATATAAGATAGATAGGATATCTTCTTTAATATTGTAACTGTAATTCTCGCTTGATAATTGTTTTGTTATATGTAATTGTACTATGTAAAAGTTAAAACCTTCCTTAAAAAATAAAGAAAAGGGGAAGTGCTGTGGATATCGCTCTGTGTCAATAAAGTTCTGATTGGCCAGTGGCCAGGCAGGAAGTATAGGCGGGACAAGAGAGTAGAGAATTCTGGGAAGTAGAAGGTTGGAGAGAGACACCGCCAGCCACCGCCATGAAAAGCAACATGTAAAGACACTGGTAAACCACAAGCCATGTGGCAAAGTATAGACTAACAGAAATGGGTTAATTTAAGATAGAAGAAGTAGATAACAAGAAGCCTGCCACGGCCATCCAGTTTCTAAACAATGTAAGTTTCTGTGTGCTTTCTTGGTTGGGTCTGAGCGACTGTGGGACTGGCAGGTAAGAGAGATTTGTCCTGACTGGGCCAGGGAGGAAAATTCTAACTACAATTTGATTAAAGGGCAAGGCCAGTTCAAGGACCCTCTCCACTATTGCTTGGAGTCTTAGCTGGATTCATCCTTGTGGGTTCCTAGGAATTTCCCTAGGACCAGGTTTCTCCCTAACCCCATAATGGCTCCCTCTGTCAAGATATCTGTTTCTTTGTTCTCGCTCTCTATCCCTCCTCCAATTTGACCATCCTGTTCCCTCATGTTCTCTTGCCACATCTCCTTACCTCCTCCCCCTCCACCCCTATGCTCTTAATTTACTCAGTAAATTTTATATACTTTCCCTTCCTAGGGGGATCCAGGCAGGTCTCTCTTAGAGTCCTCCTTGTTACCACCTACCATAGCTTCTCTGTGGTTGTAGATTGTAGCCTGGTTATTCTTTGCTTTGCATCCAATATCCGTTTATGAGTGAGTACATATTGTGCTGTGTTTGTCTTTTGGAGTCTGGGTTATCTCACTCAGGATGCTCTTTCCTAGTTCCATCCACTTGCCTGCAAATTTTATTATGTCATTGTTTTCTAATGCTGAGTAATATTCCATTATGTAAACATATCATATTTTCTTTATCCACTCTTCATTTGAGGGGTATCTAGGTTCTTTCCAGGTTCTGGCTATTATGAATAATGCTACTATGAACATAGTTGAGCAAATGTCCTGTGGTATAAATGTGCATTCTTTGGGTATATGCCTAAGAGTGGTATTGCTACATCATGAGGTATATTGATCCCCAGTTTTCTGAGAAATCATACTGATTTCCAAAGTGACTGTACAAATTTACACTGCATCAGAACAGCAGAGAGTTCCCCTTACTCCACATTCTCTCCAGTATAGGATGTCATCAGTGTTTTTGATTGTAGCAATTCTGACAGGTAGAAGATGGTATCTCAGAGTTGTTTTGATTTGCATTTCCCTGATGGCTAATGATGTTGAGCAATTATTTAAGTGTTGTTTGGCCATTTCAGATTCTTCTGTTGAGAATTCTCTGTTCAGATCTGTAGTCTGTATTTTAATTGGATTATCTGGTATTTTGATGTCTAGTTTCTTATACATTTTGGAGATCAACCCTCTGTCAGATGTAGGTTGGTGAAGACATTTTCTAATTCTGTAAGCTGCCATTTTGTCTTATTTACCATGTCCTTTGCTTACAGAAGCTTCTCAGTTTCAGGAGGTCCCATTTATTAATTTTTGCTGAGTGTCTGTGCTACTAGTGTTATATTTAGGAAATGGTCTCCTTTGTCAATGTGTTTAACACTACTTCCTACTTTCTTTGCTATCAAGTTCAGTGTAACCGGATTTATGTTGAGGTGTTTGATCCACTTGGACTTGGGTTTTGTGCAGGGCAATAGGTGTAAATCTACATGCCACCATCCAGTTCTGCCAGCACCATTTGTTGAAGATGCTGTCTTGTAATACCAAACTGTTTTTATTACTATAGCTCTATAGTAGAGCTTGAAGTCAGAGATGGTGATGCCTCCAGAAGTTCCTTTATTTTATGGGATCAATGGACTATCCTTGGTTTTTTAGTTTTCTATAAGAAGTTGAATACTGTTGCTTCAAGGTCTGTGAAGAATTGTGTTGGAACTTTGATGGAAATTGCATTGAATCTGTTCATTGCCATTTTTTAATATGTTGATCCTACCTATCCAAAAGCATGGGAGATCTTTACAATTTCTGATATCTCCTTTCTTCAAAGTCTGAAAGTTCTTATCATACAGATCTTTCATTTGTTTGATTAGAGTTATCCCAAGATATTTATTTGTGGCTATTGTAAAGGGTAATGCTTCCCTGATTTATTTTTCAGTCTATTTATCATTTGTCTATAGGAGGGCTAATGATTTTTTTTAGTTAATTTTTTATCTTGCCACATTGCTCAGGGTGTTTATTAGTTGTAGGAATTTCCTGGTAAAATTTTTGGTATCATTTATGTATATTACCATATCATCTTCAAATATCAAATGTTTGACTTCTTCCTTTCCAATTTGTATCCACTTGACTGCCCTTTGTTATCTTACTGCTCTAGCTAGAACTTCAAGAACTGTATTGAATAGATAGGGAGAGTGCGGACAACCTTGTCTGGTTCCTGATTTTAGTGGGATTGCTTTGAGTTTCTCTCCATTTAGTTTGATGTTGGCTGTTGGCTTATTGTGCATTGCCTTTATTATGTTTAGGTATGTTGCTTGTATTACTGATCTCTCCAAAACCTTTATCATTAAGGTGGTGTTGGATTTTGTCAAAGGTTTTTTTTCAACATCTAATGAAATGATCATGTGTTTTTTTTTCTTTCAGTTTGTTTATATGGTGTATTACATTCACAGATTTTTGTATGTTGAACCATCCCTGCATCTCTGGTTTGACCTACTTGATCATGGTGGATGATATTTTTGATGTGTTCTTAGATTTCGTTTGCCAGTATTTATTGAGTAATTTTGCATCAATATTCATGAATGAGATTAGTCTATAATTGTCTTTCTTTGCTGCATCTTCATGTGGTTTGGGTATCAGAGTGACTGTAGCCTCAAAAAAAGACTTTGGCAATGTTCATTCTGTTTCTATTGTGTGAACAATTTGAGGAATATAGGCATTAGTTCTTTCAAATATTTCAGGAATTCTGTGCTGAAACCATCTGTAATTTTTTTGGGGGGGTGTTGGGAGATTTTAATGACTGCTTCTACATCCTTAGGGGGTTATAGATCTATTCAAGTTGTTTATCTGGTCTTGATTTAATTTTGGTAAGTGGTATCTACCCAGAAAATTGTCCATTTCTTTTAGATTTTCCAATTTTGTGGAGTGTAGGTTTTTAAAGTGTGACCTAATGATTCTCTGGATTTCTTCATTGTCTGTTGTGATTTCCCCCTTTTCATTTCTGATTTTGTTAATTTTGATATTCCCTCTCTGTCTTTAGGTTAGTTTGAATAAGAGTTTGTCTATTTTCTTGATATTCTCAAAGAACCAACTGTTTGTTTCATTGAATCTTTTTATGTTTCTCTTTGTTTCAATTATATTTCAGCTTGAGTTTGATTATTTCCTGCCATATACTCCTCTTGAGTGAGTTTGCTTCTTTTGTTGTAGAGCTTTTGGGTGTGCTTTTAATTAACTTACGTTAGATTTCTCCAAATTCTTTATGCAGGCATTTAGTGCTATCAGCTTTCCTCTTAGCACTGCTTTCATTGTGTCTTGTAAGTTTGGATATGTTGTGGATTCATTTTCATTGAATTGTAGGAACTCTTTAATTTCTTTCTTTATTTCTTCCTTGACCCATAGGTGATTAAGTTGAGAGTTGTTCAGTTTCTATAAGTTTATAGATTTTCTGTAGTTTGTGTTTTTGTTGACCTCTAATTTAGTCCATAATATTTTGAGATACAGGGGGTTATTCCAATATTTTTCTATTGATATTTGCTTTATGAGTGAATATAAAATTATGATCAATTTTATAGAAGGTCCCTTGAGGTGCTGAGAAGAAGGTATATTCTTTTGTGTTTGGGTGAAATGTTCTATAGATGTTTATTAAGTCCATTTGAGTCAGAACATCTGTTAGTTCCCTTATTTCTCTGTTAAGTTTCTATCTGGCAGACCTGTTCATTGCTAAGAGTTGGGTGTGAAAGTTTCACAATAATAATGTGTGTGGTTTGATGTGTGATTTCAGTTTTAATGTGTTTTTTTTTTTTTTACAATGTGAGTGCTCTTGCATTTGGGTATAAATATTCAGAACAGAAACTTCAACTTGATGGATTTTTTTTTTTTTTTTTTTGAGCTGAGGATCGAATTCAGAGCCTTGCACTTGCTAGGCAAGTGCTCTATCACTGAGCTAACTCCCCAACCCGGATTTTTCATTTGATAAATATAAAATGGCATTCTCCAACTCTTGATTAATTTTGGTTTGAAGTCTCTTTTGTTAGATATAAGGATAGCTACATTGGCTTGCTTATGAGTTTCATTTGAATGGAAAATCCTTTCCCAATCCTTTACTCTGAGGTAGTATCTGTCTTTGAAGTTGAGGTGTGTTTCTTATATGTAGCAGAAGGATGGATCTTGTTTATGTTTCCGTTCTTTTAGCCAGTGTCTTTTAATTGGTAGATTGAGAACATTGATATTAAGATAAGAAATAAATTAATTGCCAGTGATTATTCCTATTATTTTTTGGTGATGATAATAGTGTATGTGTTTCTCTTCTTTGGGTTTTAATCTAGAGAGAATATCTATTGCCTGCGTTTTTATGGATGTAACTGAGTTCTTTGGGTTGGAGTTTACCTTCTAGTACTTTTTATAATATGGGGTTTATGGGTAGCTATTGTTTAAATCTGGTTTTGTCATAAGATATCTTGTTTTCTTTGTGTATGTTGATTGAAAGTTTTGCTGGGTATAATAATCTGGGCTGGCATCCACAATCCCTTAATGTCTTTAAAACATCTGTCCAGGACCTCCTGGCTTTTAGAGTTACCATTGAGAAGTCAGGTGAAATTCTGATAGGTCTGCCTTCATAAGTTACTTCACCATTTTTCTTTGAAGCTCTTAAAATTCTTTCTTTATTCTGTATGTTCAGCGTTTGGATTATTATATCACTGAGAGGATTCTTTCTTTTGTTTTAGCCTATTTGGTGTTCTATGAGCTTCTTGTACTTACAGGCATGTCCTTCTTTAGGTTTGGAAAATTTTCTTCTATGATTTTGTTGAACATGATTTGTGTGCCTTTGAGATGGGCTTCTTCTTCATCTATCCATATTATTCTTAGATTTTATCTTTTCATTGTGTCCCAGATTTCCCAAATGTTTTGTGTTAGGAATTTATTTGACATAACATTTTCTTTGACTTATGAATCTAATTCCTCTATTATATCTTCAATGCCTGAGATTCTCTCTTCCATTTCTTGTATTCTGGTGCTCAGTAATTCCTGTTTCCTTCCCAGTTTTTCCATTTCCAGCCTTCCCTTGGTTTGTGTTTTCTTTATTCTTTCTTTTTCAGTTTTCAAGTCTTGAACCTTTTCCTTTATCTGATTGTTTTTTCATGGCTTTCTTTGCAGAATTTATTGATTTAATTCCAAGTTTTTATTTGTCTTTTCCTCTACTTCTTTAAGGAAATATTTCATTTCCTGTTTAAAAGCCTCTATCATCTTCACAAAATAATTTTTAAGGTCATTTTCTTGTATGTCAGCTGCATTGGAATGTTCAGGTTTTGCTGCCGTTGTAGGACCATTGGGTTCTGGTGGTGCCATGTTGCTCTTTTGTTTGTTGAATGTATTCTTACAGTGGTGTTTAGCCATCTTTTCTCCCACTGGTGTGACTTATGCCTGTGACTACTCTTCCAGTACTTGTGTTTTGAACCTGTGCCTATGTACTCTGCTATTTTTCCAACTGGTGTGGTTTGTGCCTGTACCTATGTAGTCTGCTGGGTTTGAGGGGAGGGAATGGCTGTAGAGAGGGTGTTCTAGTGCTTTTGGTTGGGCAGCAGAGTGGGTATTGGCAAGATTGAGTCCAGTGGGTTAGGGATGCATGGGCACAGCCTGGAAGCAGGTATCACACTTATGTTCAGGCTGTTGGGGACTGTACCAGAGCAATGGAGTTCCACCAGAGGTGGGGGCAGTGTCCAGCTGCCTGCCTAGTGCTGGAATGGAGCAGGAAGGACATGGAATTTGCCCTGGGGTTTAGATAGTTTCTGAATTTTGGGTAGTCTAGCTGAGAGGCAAGTCATTCACCTGTTTTTCCAACTGGTGATTTGTGCCTGAGCCTCTGTAGTCTGCTGGGGTTGCAGGGCTCCTGTGAACATTTTTAAGCCCCTCAATAAGTTACAACAGAGCACTGTTGTATGAAAAAACATTTTCTAGTGAGATACAACACACATGTTTACTCCCACTCCAGATAGGGTACCCACAACAGACCAAAGTACTGATATCACCAAGACCAAATTGGTGAACAGTGAGTTTTACTGGACTTATTTATGTAAATGGATGAAGGAGTACTTACAGAAGCAGACATGACTCAAAGCCAGCTGTGTCACCAAGGTCCAACCCAGCACTGGTAACAGCTCACAAAGTTGAAAACCTAGGGCACACAGCTCAACCTGCAGGCAGCTCAGGGTTGGAGAGTGTCCTTTCCAGATGCCTCACTTGGTCTAAATCTCTTCTAGGCTTCTTCCCGGCAGCTCATCTAGTCTCAAAGTCTTCTTTGTAGCTTGGCTGGTCTGAAAGTAGCATTTGCAGTTCAGCTGGTTTGAGAGTCTTCTTTGTAACTAAACTCTGCTTACTGTGGCATGGATGGGCCTAGTGAATCTGGTCAATTTTAGGGATTTCCTGTAACTATTTCTCAAGGAGCTTGCATGCAGGATGGAATGATTCAATCTGAGAAAAAACAAATGTTAGAAGACAAGCACATATAGAGCTTCATATTAAAACAGTGTGGTCATGTAGTTGGCAAGAAATAACCAAACCTAGAGCTGAAACAAATGAATTAGAAACACCAATAAAGATTACAAACCATCAAAGAAATAGTGTTTGTTCTTTGATGAAAACAATACTATTGGTAAAGCCATAATCAATTAATTAAAAGACACAGATTAAAATAAAAATTGCTAAAATTAGAGATGAAAAAGAGGACATCTACCAAAATTATGTCAAGCCTTTTAAATGTACTCTTACAGGAAATGACCATGATATGTCCATGTGCTTTACCACTGTGTTCTCCTGTAGAACAAAGTCCCCTTAAAAAAAATTAAGGGTTGGGGATTTAGCTCAGTGGTATAGTGCTTTCGTAGCAAGTGCAAGGCCCTGGATTCGATCCTCATCTCAAAAAAACAAAGAAAGTAAAAGAAAAACGAAAAAAATGTTTAAGGCATTTTAGAAAACAATATAAAGATTATCTGAAATATCTATCAGGATAGTAGTCTCTTTGGTCATTGTTCACTCTAACCCAATGATAGTCTGTAAAAAAGTATTTCTTCTACATGTGCATGTGCATGCATACACACAGACACACACACACACACACACACACACACACACACACACACACACACACACACACACAGAAACACAAAAAGAAAGAATGAAAGGAAAAAAGAGAGAGATAAAGAGGACATCACACAGAAAATAAAGAAATCCAGAAAGTTGTTAGGACATACTTTAAAAATCTGTACTCCACCAAACTGGAAAACATAAAAGAAAGGATTGAATTTCTTTATATATATATATATGTATATATATATATATTCCACCAAAGTCAAATAAATATCAGTTAAGTAGTGTAAATAGACCATAGTTCTCAGTGAAATAGAGGCAGTAATTAAGTCATGCAAAATAAAAGAGTTCAGCTCAAATGGATTCAGTGCAAAATTCTAACAAACCTTCAAAGGAGAATTAGCATCAATTCATCTAAAATTATTCCACAGAAGAGAAACAAAAAGAATATTGTCTAATTAATTTATAAAACCACTATTATCTAACAGAAAGATCTAAAAAGAAAATTACAGATCAATTTACTTTATGATCATAGATGCAAAACATTCTCAGTAAAACACTTGCTAAATGAAGCCAAGAACATATCAAAAAGATTACATACCATTATCAAGAAAGCTTTATCACAGAGATACTGGGATGGCTCAATATAACTAAATCAATGAATGTCATCCACCACACAAACAATCTGAAAGACAAAAATGACATGATCATCTCCTCAGTTTCAGAAAAGTCGTTTGATAAAATCCGATACCCCATCATGATAAAAGCCCTGGAGAGATTAGGGTTTCAAGGGACATTATTCAAATTAAAAGCTATTTCTAGCAAGCCCACAAAAAACATGAAGAGAAACTCAAAACATTTCCACTAAAATTGCAAATAAATGAGGGATGTCCAGCCAGAGAGAGGTGGTGCATTCCTTTAATCCCAGCACTCAGGAGGCAGAGCCAGGCACATCTCTGTGAGTTCAAGGCCAGCCTGGTGTATAGAGCAAGATCCAGAATAGGCACCAAAACTACACAGAGAAAACTTGTCTTGAAAAACAAACAAATAAATAAATAAGGGATGTCCAAATTCTCCATATCTATTCAATATAGTACTTGAATACTTAGCTAGAATAATAAGACAACTGAAGGAGAAAAAAAGTATACAAATAGGAAAGAAAGTATCTTTATGTGAAGATGATATGATTTTATGCATAAATCACTCTAAAACCCCACAAAGAAACTTTAACAGCTGATAAATACTTTTGGCAAAGTAGCAGGATTCAAAATTAATATAGAGAGGTATAGTGATATTTTATTTGTGCTCTAACAAATAAAGCTTGCCTGGAGATCAGAGGAAAAAGCCAGTCACTATATTAAACATAGAGTGAAGGCAGTGGTGATGCAAGCCTTTAATCCCAGGAAGTGACATGGGTAGGTGGAGAACAATATATAAGGCATGACGAGGCAGGAACTAAGCAGCAGCTCAACTGATATCCTCAGGTGTGAGGACTCAGAGGCTTTCATTCCAAGGATTCATGGAAACAGGATTGGTGGAGGAGCTGGCGAAGTGAGGTTGTCTATGTTTTTTTTCTGGCTTCTCTGACCTTACAACTTTCACCCCAATATATTTCTTCATGTTTTTTTTTTTTTTATTAGTAAGACCAATTAGCAATTTCTGTTACATCTGGTGACCCAACATTTGTGGAACGAACTTACGAAAAGCTGCTTGCTTGAGCTGCATGTGGCTGGAGTCTCCACCCCATGTGGGCCAGAGTCTTTTTGGCTTCTTCTCTCCTAGTGGGTTGTGGGCTCTCTCTGGATTCTTATCTTGTACTGCTACCACAATAGGTAGCTGCCTTGAAACTTTCTTGGGTTTCTATTGTTCTACACAGTCAGCAGATTTGGTGAGTCAATTAAGATATCTTAAAGGGAGAAATTAGTTAAGAGAATTTTTTCCCCACATTAGAAAAATGGTAAACATTTTTACAATGGAGGTAATGTAGTCTCTGTTTGATAACAGTCTCAATATGGAACAATTAAATGAAAGGATAATTACTGTTGATGAGATTTATATAACATCAGTTATGAATATTATTTTTTGATCATTTTTGTTTTATAATTAAAAAGGTTAGCTAGTATGAGTGCCAAGAGAAAAATTTTAGAAAAACTTGTTAAAACAGATCATAGAGATTCAGACCCAGACAGAAGAATTTAGAGGTGAACCTATCTCAGCGTTGCATTATAAAGTTATAGAGAAACAGCCTACGATTTTTAGTCAGCCAACCTTAATCTATCTGGTAACCTTACAGGAACTGCCAAATTCTCAAGGCTGTGTCCAAGCTGTTTGGACTCCTGTGCAAATGTTAGATTTGAGGAGATTCAAGGAAGCTATAGTCTCATATGATATGCATTCTCCATTTGTAAAGCAGATGTTAATCTTGTGCTCAATTTATACTAGAATTATCCCTCAAGACTGGAAAGATTTGGTTAAAGCCATTTTAGAGGCTGGAACCAAGTTACAATGGAGAACCTGGTGGCAAGAGGAGGCTAAGACTATAGAACAATAATGTAGGGCTAGAGGTATGGATCAACTTCATGGAGAAGGTGATTATGCTGATATACAAAACAATCTTTTTATGATGACCACACTCTAATCTCATGCTGAATGGTAGCCTTTAATCCTTGGGACAGCATTGAAGATATAGAAAAGAAAATTGAGTCATTTACAAAAGTTATACAGGGCCCAAAAGAAATCTTCAAGGATTTTGTACAAAGGCTGTCTTCATCAGGAAATAGAATGATATCAACTTCAGAAACTAGATAGATAATAATTGAATTGCTGGCTTTTAAAAATGCTAATGCACAATGTAAAAGGATATTCAAGCTGTTAAAGGCAAGATCAGCACCCTTGGAAGAATGGATCTAAGAAGCAATTAATATTGAATCTCATGACCATGATGATGTTTCAATAGGAGAGATGATTTCCAGTGGTTTGAAGAAAAATAGTAATGTCAGGTATTTCAAATGTGGTAAACAAGGTCATCTAAAAAGGGACTGTAAACACTGCATTCCTAGAAATAATGTTTCCTCAAGGAATAATCCCAACAGAAGACCCCTCCCTTCTGGATTATGCAGGAGGTGTGGCAAAGACAAACACTGGAGTAACAAATATAGATCAATAAGGGAGAGGCCTTTGGTCAGTCCCGATGTCAAATTTGGTTTAGTCCTTTCCTGTCACCATGGAAGAAATCCCTTCCCAGAGCAATTAACGAACCTAATACCTATTTGCAAAAAGTCATACAGCTTGGGGTATAGAACAACTGTAGAAGAGAGAACAAAAAATCAGGAGAAACCATAAATCAAAATTGATAAAGTTTAGATTTGGAAATTTGCCAAAGTTAGGGTTGGGGAAGGGTCTTGTTTTTATCTTTCAGGAAAATGAAGGCATCCAGCTAAGGAATCTGAAGAACACTGGACAAATGAGACATCTAAAGAAAAAGGATGAATCATCCAGAAAAAAATATCCCCACAAAAATGTTTTTTTTTTCAGTGAACTATGACCATGCCTAACAGCACCTTTGAAGTCTCCCAAAAGAAGATGGGGCCCCACAATGATGATTGCATCCAATGATACTATCACTAAGGTGACAAACAGGACCCAAAGAGCAGCTTTGGACTGCAAACTGCTCAGAACAATTTCAAGATGGCTAGCTGAGATAATCCAGCCTCACAGACTTGAGGACCTAAGGACTCGAGACATCCCTGCAATTTATCATTATGCAGAGACTGGACAACAAATGACACGGATACCTCTCCCAGGACATGACAATTAGCCCATTTTTTTTGTTTGTTTTAATTTTCAGGATTGTCTAAAGATACTTTCACCCCCAAACAGCAGGAAATAATTTTAAGAACATGACGCCCACATTCCCAAGAGATGGGGTGGGTGGGTTTTGGTCATTTGGTGGATTATGGATAATTGTCATTGTTTAGGATGGTTGGTTATAAGTTGTTAATTGATAATGATCAGGGAAAAAAGCTAAACAAAGGAGATTAGATTTAGGGTTCTTCCTTGAAAAAAGGAGGATATAGTTATGGTAAGATAAAAGGTAGATTATTGAATCTACTCTGAAAAGAAGATATAGAAATGATGAATAAAGGATAGATCACTGATTTTACTCTAAGGGGGAAATAGAAATAGAAATGATGGATAAAGTATAGATTATTGAATCTACTCTGGAAAGAAAAGAGAGGATATAGATAAGATTTTTAAAAAAGCAGATTATTGAATCTACTTTCAAAAGGCAACTACTAGTTTTAAATATTTTACATTGGATTGCATTTTTGTATACTATATACAAATTATGCAAATTGATACAAATTGGAGATTGATTTTGTTAGAAAATATTGTACATGACAATTAGGGTATTCACTGATCTGATTACTGAGGTAATGCAGTTCAGGCACCCTCTCCACTATTGCTAGTAGTCTAAGCTGGGGGTCATCCTTGGGGAATCCTGGGAAATTTCCTGGCACCTTGTTTCTCCTTATCCCTATGATGTCTCCCTCTTTTATGGTATCTCTTTCATTGCTTTCCCACTCCATCCCTGTTCTAATTCAACCATCCTTGTTTCAGCTCAACCATCACATTCCATTATGTTCTCATCCCCGATCCACTATTGCCCACCCCTCATGCCCAGTTTACTCATGGACATCTCATCTATTTCTCCTTCCCAGGTGATCTATGCATTCCTCTTTGAGTCTTCCTTGTTATCTAGTTTCTCTGGAGTTGTAGTATGGTTATCCTTTGCTTTACATCTAGTATCTATTTATGAATGAGTGCATACCATGTTTGTCCTTCTAAGTCTGGGTTACCTCACAGAGCCTTTCTCCAGGACTGATGGAAGCAATTGAAGATATTCATACCCAAACACCAGGGAAAGCTCTAGGAGTCCAGTCAAAGAGAGAGAAGAAGGATTCTATGTCTATCAAGATCACGCTGGGAAACCTACAGAGACAACCAAACTAAACTAGTGGGAACTCATGAAATTTAGATCAATAGATGTGGAGCCTCCATGAAACTGGACTAGGCCCTCTATTTAGCAAGACAGCTTGATCTGCTAAAGGGGCCCCCTGGTAGTGGGATCAGAATCCATCCCTAGTGTATGAGCAGGCTTTTTGGAGCCCACTACCTGTGATGGGATACCTTGAACAGCCTTGAAGCATGGGGGAGGGCTTGGACCTGCCTCTACTGAATATACCAGGCTCTGTTGATTCTCCATGGGAGGCCTTACCATCTCATAGGAGGGAGTAGGGGTGGGGAGAGTGTGGAAGGGGAGAGGAGAGAAGAGGGGTTCTTTGATTGGTATGTAAAATGAATAAAATTTTTCCTCATAATAAATAAATAAACTTAATGGTATAAATTTTAAATTTATAAAATTATTATAAACATTGTGGAAATAACTAGCTGCTCTCTGATAGGATTTAAGGTCCATTCCATGAGATAGAACACACATATGACTCTACTTGGATGGCCAACAACCTGAAATTGGATAGGCCATGAGGCTAGGGGAAAACCAAATACTGCTATTCTTCTAAAGTTTCATAATGACATTCTGCTGTCCCCATAGATCATTGCTTTATTTAGCCATCCTCAGAATGTTTCCTATTGCAGTATATGGGAACTAATACAAAGATCCACAGTTGGATATTGTATAGAAGGGGAGAGATTTTTGAATACTCAGTCCTAAATGGGATGTCTTCATCAAACCCCTTCCCTCAGGGGGCCATGTGGGAAGAGCAGGCAGAAGAATTATAAGAGCCAGAGGGATTAGATGACAATAAGAAAATAGTGTCTTCCATACACAACAGAATAGACATAATATGAACTCACAGAAGCTATGGCAGCATGTACAGGGCCTACCCTGACTCAAGCAAGACCTGGCCTCAGTTCTTAAATTATGGAGTAGACATATGCTTCCATCCCTAACCAGGAAACTGTCTCTAAGTGACATCTGCTTTCAAGGTAAAAAAGAAAACTTATTTTTCCCCAGTGGAATCTCCCTGGGTTTATTTACTACACTTAAGGGTAGACATCCTTGAACAGTGGCAGACAGCTAAACCATAATGAACTCAATGCTAGTGTTGTATACATTTTGGCTGATATTGCTTTGTTTAGGCTCTTTTTTCTTTTTTCTTTTGCCCACTGGTCTTTTACTTGTACATTGTGGCTTGAGATTTCATGTTTTTATGGGTTCTGTGTGCTTGTGTGTATTTCATGTGTTTTGCCTTTTATTCTGGTTTATCTGTTTTTTGTTTGTTTGTTTGCCTGTTTGTTTCCTAAGGAGATAGTTGGTTTGGTGGAAAGATCTAGAAGGATTTTCAGGAGTAAAAAAGTGATCTGATTATATTGTATGAAAATATTTTTTTTCAATTGAAAAAAAAAAGAAAGAAAACAATCATGTCCCTAGATAAACGGTTTTCACTTGGAGTTACTGAGCAGTACTTGAATATCTCAGTAGTTGTCACAAAAATAATAATTATAAAGAATGGCTATATTGCTAAGAAGATATTTTAAAAAGGATACATTCTTTTTATACATATTTAAAATATAATTACACCACATCCAGTCTTCTTTCAGCCTCTTTCATGTTCTACCCCTAACTTGCTCCCTTTCAAATTTATGACCTCTTTTTTTTGTTGTTAATATACGTGTGAATAAATATATAAATGCAAAAAATTAAAATTAAACTATATTATGTTTATAATTTTTTCTTCCATCCCCTTTGTTCTTATTTTTCTGCAATAGTTACATCACATCTGGAAATAATATGAAATTATATTTGATTGTCCAAATAGCTCATAAGTTCTGATCAAGCAGCTCACCCCATAGTCTTGTGTTGCTTTAGGAGAAAGATCTAAGTTTCAGATGCTTTGGGACACAGAGGAAATAAAGTCACCAAAAGGTCTCAGGGGGCCAGTGGGAGAGACCAGAGACAGTTGCTAAAGAAAAGCTTCATTTAAGCGCAGCCATTTGAAAACAAACACAACGGGAGACAATCCATATTATCTTTTATTTGCTGAATCTTTTCAGCTTTAGTACTGCCAATTCCACCCCTGCAGTTCAGCCCTGGCAGCTAAGTCTCTGTTATTTTCCAGTAGTTTCTCAAAAGCTGATAAGAAAGCAAACTTGAAGGAATTAAAAAAGAAAGAAAAGGAATGCACTAAAATCTCCAACTTCCCCCCATTCTCTATCCTCATCTTGTTTCTTACAGCTTTATCTAGAAGAGAGCAAAACGACAATATAAATTTAAGCATGACCTAGAAACGTCTGCACCAATGACTGCTATAAAACTTCATCTTCATGGTTTCATGCATCCTTGTAAAGTCTTCAGTGGTACTGCATATGTCTCAGAAACATGATAAATGTTAGTTCGTCAGTTTACTCTTATGCCCTCAGAGATTAAAACTCTTTCAACTTTGGAGCCACAGAACTACATAGCTGTATCACACACACGAATTGCTATAGAACTAGAACCTTCTTTGGTAAATCATTTATTTAAGTAATCATCTGTCATTTTTTTTTTTTTTTGGAAAGTTGCATACTCAAGATAGATTAAAAAACATACTGTTGCCATGTCTTGGCTAACAACAGTTTATTTTCCAGATGGGAACAGTGATTCTCACTCATTTTCCATGTTATTTTATAAAAGTAAATCCTAATGAACTGGCTCATTTTAAGGAGCTTGTTGTGATTCATGTGAGTGACATTTGGACACCTTCCTGCAGCAGCATCTCTGGAGTAGTCTACTTGGATCCAATTCATTATTGCAGTTGTTTTAGTACTAAAGAAGGGTATTTTCATAATGGTCATAAGTTTGCCGAGTGAAGTGAAGACACGACTCTGCTATTCCTTTTAGCCTTAGTTTGTTGAAAATATTTTTGAGTGAGATGTTCCTGATAAAGGGTTTTCTTTGTGGCCCGAATGTGGCACTTTTTACTCCATTAGGATCCTTCCCAGTAAGGTTTTACTAATGTATTTTCCATTTAGGATCTGCATTTCAGTTTCTCCTTGAACTAATTACTAGTCATGTGACTTGTGAATTGTTTAACTGTGGCCTGTTTCATAGGTGATAAATTCTAAAATGGGAACATTAGGTTTAGAAGGACCCGTGGCTCCCCTGCTGAGCTATCCTGGGTCCAAAAGGGAAATTGGAATATTGACTGGCTTGGGCCAGAGACAGCTGTTTCCTTCTACATTTTCTGGTTAGCATTGACATTCTCAAATAACATCAAAGGTATTCACAGCTCCCTACTGGGGTCCTATCACCAGGAGGTGGATCTAGTGTAGTAAAGCCTTCCCAGCTTGATACTGCTCACACTTAGGTTCACCAAAAGCCCCCAGTTATCTTCTGTGGATACAATGGGAACAAAGAAATTTAATGTTATTCTTATAATTAATTCCTAAATCAAGACCTAATAAAGACCAACTAAAATCAAGATCTCATACTTTATGTGACTGGGACCCAAAATTTGGGAGTATGCATTTCCAAGGAAGCTGATAAAGCTTAGGGTATTTGACATCAATTCCATGATGTAAGTAGCAAAAGATAACAATGGACAAGTCTGATCACAGAATTTCTGAGAACGGTATTTATCTTTAATGTTTACTTTACAGATTACATTGAGGTGCAGATCATATGCCACATAAGTGATGTTTGTTGTAGTAGCATCCTGTCTTGGGTAAATACATTCTAAGAATTCTTGAAACTAAGATCTTGTGGCATGCTGCAGTAGACTGTTGTTCTCCCTGAACTTCTCTCATTCCCCATGAAGATATGATTATACCTGAAACAGAGACTACACGACAGAAAAACACAAGGGAAACACAAAGATGTTGGTCCAGGCAGTTTCTAAAAAGGACTTCAGTAGTTTTTGAAATCATAGCAAGATGTGACAAAAAAGATTGCATCAAACTCAAAGGCTTCTTTAGGGCAAAAGAAATAATTAAGAAAGTAGGGACATTGTACAGAATGAGAGAAAAGTTTTCCCATCTATTCTTTGCACACACATATATGTACATATATATGCATACACACATATATAAGCATATGTTTTATAGAGCACCAGAAATGATCCAATCAATGAATGGGCAAAGAGCTAAGCAATTGCTTTTGAATGGAGAAGTTCAATTGGACCATAAATACATAAAAATATGTTCAATATCTTTAGCGACAAAGAAATGCAACTCAAAATCCCACTGAAATGATATATCACCCCAATTCAAATTCTTCCCATAGAGTTCTGGTGGGTAACCAAGAGCAATGGCAGTAGCCTATATAGTTTTGGAATCTTCCAGGGTTTCTTTGACTAATAAGAAGCATGATAAGATGCTATTGCTGAAGAAATTGCACACTTTGTTTACTGGAAATAGATAAATAATAATAACTTATTTGAACCAAAGCTTTCATCTTATTAGATAGTGTCCATAGTGTCAGGAGACCATATAATAATGTTATTTCAGTAACAAGACTCTTAGCTGTGAAGATTGAGAATTGCAATAATGTCTTGTGAATCAAGATGTGTCCTCTAGTTCATGACTGTTATAGGGTAGCTGATCATTTTATGATTAGATTCAAGGTTCACTCCACAGAAATGAACTCATACCTGGTTCTATAAATTTGATCAACAGCCCATGTCTTAAGGATAAACCTACATCTCTGTTTTTCTAAATGGTTATTTTGTCAAACTATTTTCTGATGAGCCTTGCCTATACCCATAGATTGAGTGCTGTGACTAACCTTCATAAGACAGGCTCCTTACTGCATCAAGTGGTTAATTCAGAAACCCATAGTGGACAGAGTGCCAATAATAAGTAATGGTGAAGAGCCTTAAATGTGACAGCTATAATATCCCTTCCAAAGATCAGGGAATATCACAGAAGAAGGAACAAAAGGGTGAAGAGCTACAGGTTGGGGAAAGGTATAGCAGAAAGATGTCTTCTGGGTATGGCTCCTTCATTAGGTTTATGAAACCATGTGCATCTGTGCAAGATTTACACATGACTAGGCACATCAACATTTGATCAAAAGTGGAGAGGGACACATGAGGACCTAATAATCCCTGAGAAACTAGTGTCAGTTAATGGTTATTAACTAGGAGGGTGTTAATGGGGGAGCAGTTTCACCCTATCAGTGGTTCAACCATCGATAAGTTACTTTTGATATAGGAAATCACCTCCCACCCACATTTGAACAAGGAAGTCTAATGAAATTGAGTTGGTCAAACACAAAAGGAAAGACATGATAGTTAAGGAGGAACTGTTGCAAAAAGGACTTCAGTGGAATCAGGAGTGGGTAAGAGAGGGGAATGGGTCGTAAAAATGACTAAAATTTATTACATACATGTATGAAACACAAACACAAACAATAAAAATCTTAGATTATAAAACAAAGTGATTATCATCAATAAAACAAATAAACAAAAACAAAGCAACAAATGTGTTGTGGGATGCAAGAAATAAAGAAAATCTATTGGTGAAATGTAAATTAGATCAGTGAACATTCAAATAAATATGAACAGCTCCTCCAACAGTTCCTTAAAGGTACAACTGCCATATGAACCAGGCATATCTCTTTTAACAATATATCCCAACAAATCAGAGTCAGTTTACTATATAAATTCCTAAATATTTACATGGTTATTGCTAGGCTATTTGTATTAAATAGGTTATAGAACCAAATTAGTGTTTATCAGAGCATGGATGATAGCATGTGATATTTTACTTAGTCATAAAGTCAGAATATAATTATGTAATTTTTAAGGGAAGGAATGGAACTTGAGGGAAATAAACCTGTCTTACAAGGGTAAGTGTCATGGTTTCCCTTACACATACAGTTTACTAGGGGGAAATGGACATGAGAGTAAGAGGGAAAACGTGGGGTATGTGGAAAGAAAGGAACAGGATAGTTATAGAGGAGTCACAATGGAGTGACTATGATCAAAATATACAGTGTGTTGGTGGACTGTAGAAGTGTCATGGGGAAGTGGAATGGCTGAACTGGTAGTGCTTTCTAGACAGCATGAAGGCTTGCATTTGGATCCTTGGTACCCATGTTATAGCTGGGTATAGCAGCACACATTTTATCCCCTAGTCTGGGGAGTGCAGAGACAAACAGATTCCTAAGGAGTTTCTGGCTAGACAGACTAGCTGAGGAAGTGAGCTTTATAAGCAGTGAGAGATGCCTGTTTTAAAGATAGTGAACAGAAGCCAGTCAGTGGTGGCACACATCTTTAATCCCAGCATTCAGGAGGCAGAGGCAGGCAGATATCTGTGAGTTTGAGGCCAGCCTGGGCTACAAAGTGAGCTCCAGGAAAGGCACAAAGTTACACAGAGAAACCCTGTCTTGGGGGGGAAAAAGATAGTAAACAGAAGCTGAAAGAAATACCTGACATTTGCTTGTGGTAACCAAAAGCTCCCTCTCTCTCTCTCTCTCTCTCTCTCTCTCTCTCTCTCACACACACACACACATACGCACACATGCATCTGCGTATCTGCATACATATATGAATACACACATGAATACACATTCACATATGTATCACACACATATGCACATATACACACACACCAAAAAAAAGAGAAAAATCTGAATGGGATCACTTACTTTATATAATTAGTTAAAACAAAATATTGAAACAGTTTAAGTTTATTACTCAAGTAAACTACTTCGATATTGTTCTTAAGTGAAGGCCAGATTATTGCGTCTTCATTCGTGTATTAAGACATGACAGAGCCAATAATCTGGAATATCTTGCTACCTATTCTCATATAAAAGGTTTAATCACATTAAGAAATCCAAAACCTCAGAGCTTGTAAAGGAAACCCTCCCTGCATTTCCGGAAGAGAGAAACCGTTTTAGGAACACAAGGTTCAGTGCTGTACTGTCAGTCCTCTAGAAAGAAGGCCGCAGCCGATCTCTCCACTCACTGAGACATTAAATGATTCGTTCACTTACTAGTAAGTAGTGGTTTAAAATTGAATTCATTTATGAATATTTGTCTTTTTTTTAATCATCCTGGCACAATCAGACACTAGACTGCCTGGGAATCAAACCTAGTTCTCCTGGAACGTCTGTCAGTGCTCTTAAAACCTTCATCCAGTAGGGATGGAAGCAGATGCAGAGATCAACAGCCAAGCTCCAGGAATTCGGTTGAAGAGAGGGAAGAGGGATTCTATGAGCAAGGGGCATCAAGAGCATGATGGGGAAACTTACAGAGACAAGCAAACCATACCAGTGGGAACTCAGGAACTTTTTAGACCAACAGCTGTGGAGCCTGTACAGGACTGGACTAGGCCCTCTGCATAAGTGAGACAGTTTTGTAGCTTGGTCTGTTTGAGGGGCCCCTGATATTGGGGATAGGATTTATCCCTGGTGCATGAACTGGCTTTTTTGAACCTGTTATTCGTGGTGGGACACCTTGCCCAGCCTTGATGCAGGGGGAGGGGACTGCCCCTGCCTCAGATGAATGTAACAGGCTTTGCAGACTCCCATTGGGAGGCCTTATTTTTCAGAGGAGGGGATGGGGGTGGGCTGGGAGGAAGCTGGGGGGATTGGGGAAGGAAAGAGATAGGGATCTGTGGTTGCTATGTAAAAAAAAAAAAAGAAAGAAATATTTGTAGCTAGAGTTTCTCTCCAGGTCCCACCAAGCCCCGGCAGTCTGACAGCCCACTTATAAAATAATCACTTAGATGCTTATATTACTTAAACTGTTTGGCCTAATGGCTCAGGCTTCTTGTTATCTAGTTCTTATATCTTAAATAAACCCATGTCCATTGGTCTATACTTTGCCACATGGCTCGTGGCTCACTGGTACCTTACATCTCACTTGTCATGGCAGCAGCTGACAGTGTCTCTCTGCCTCAGCCTTCCACTTCCCAGAATACTCCTCTCTTCTTGTCCTGCCTATACTTCCTGCCTGGCTACTGGCCAATCAGTGTTTTATTCATTAACCAATCAGAGCAACATAGTTAACATACAGAACATCCTACAGCAAATATTCTTCTGGTTTCTGCTACCATAGGTCCAAAAGAGGTGAGATTAAAAACCTGCCTTCAGACCTAGAGCAAAGCTTTCTGGTTTAGCGTTCACTGATCTTCCAGAGGTCCTGTGTTCCACTTCCAGCACTCACATGACAGTTTATATCCCACCCCCTTAACTCCAGCTCTAGGGAATCTGCCTCTCTCTTCTGGACACTCAGGGTGCTTGCACCCACATGTCCACATTTCCATTCCCTAAATATATTTGTAATTAAAACAAAAATATGTACTTTCAATAAGGTGATAGTTAGCATCTAATTACAACCCAAAATGGAAAGAGAATTATAGTAACTTGCATACCATATTTTCTAGGTTGAGAAGAAAATCAGATGAGTACTATGATCAAGCTGACAGAGGCTGTAACTAAGTAGATTACTACTTGAGATCATTCAACTCTACATAACAATATAATAACTCTGTGAATAGAAAGGTAATTTTTTGGCTTCATGTTTCAAAGTTGGACACAGTATCTGAATTTTCTTTGGACATCTTATCCTAGTCCAAAAATGTACCCATTACATGTTAGTTCACTCTGAACATTCTAAACGTTGTCATGGGCAGCATCATGACTTGTCAACCCATACCTTGGGTTTCCAAGCTTTGGGGGAGTTTTTAAACAGGTTCCAGTTTGTGCAAATACTTAGAAAATAATTGTAACAGCAAGCACATCCCGAAACAAATGAAGGCACTTAGAATTGAAGCACTCCCAGAGAGAAACCTTAACCAGAAGGAAAAGGCTATCCTGTCAGCAAGGGTATCTCTTGTGGGTAAAGAGAAAGATCTGCACTGACACTCTCCAGTGCACACTGTGGGAATCACTGTGGCTGTGGGCAGGAGGAGGTGCTAGGGAGGCTCTCCTCCGTGGCAAGCTTTCCATCTGTTAGGTCTGGGTGTATCCATTCCATTTGTGCTTCTTCAGAACCCAGGATTTTCACTGTCCATGAGACACTGTGGGAAAATATTCAAGGGAAACAAGCTCGAGAGGAGATATTCATAAGGCTTGCATTCCTAGTTGGCTGGGACATAAAATACTTACTTATATCCCACCCCCAAATAATATAAACAATCAATTCTAAAATGCCTATCACCAACTAATGATGTAATAAACTGAATTTTTTGAATTTCAATTATATCAACAAGATTGATTAAGTGTGTGTGATCTCTGTTTGTATCTATGTATGTATATGTTTGTGTGTACTTCTAAAAATACAGGAAGTCAAGAATTGTAAGATCATATTCATTTTTTAAACTTCTTTCAGTGACCAACAATGCTTTTAAAAGTATTCATAATGTTCTATACAGGCATATTTTTTTATCTCCATATCAGGTGGCAAGATGACAACAATTAATAAATTTGAGCTAATTTTGAGTGCCATGAACTGGGGTGATGTCACACACTTCATTTTCATAAAGCAAGTCAGGACATATGAAGTTGCTTTGAGCCAGAGAAGTGGGTTTCAGCTGATCTATACATGTATTTTTTTTTTTTATTTTTAGTTTTTTTTAGAATAAACCAAGCTATCAGAAGTTTGTCTTTGATTTGCACATTAGAATGGTTGTCTGGAGTACAGCTAGAGTGCAGTTGGCTGATCCAAGGCAAAGGTCTTCACTATTACCTATATGCCCTGGAAATACTGGTGTTTGTAATCCCTATTAAAGACAAAGCAGCCAGGTGGTGGTGGCGCATGTCTTTAATCCCAGCACTCGGGAGGCAGAGGCAGGCGGATCTTTGTGAGTCCGAGGCCAGCCTGGTCTACAGAGTGAGATCCAGGAAAGGTGCTACACAGAGAAACTCTGTCTCAAAAAAACAAAAACAAAACAAAACAAAACAAAACAAAAGACAAAGCAAAGCACACCTGAAAAGAACAGATGCTACTTCTACTTCTGTTAAAATTTATATGTTAAATTTATAAGAGTAGTAGGAATCCGTTACTTTATCTACTGAGATAATAGTAAAATCTCTTAAAAATTCCTCATTCATTTATTTGTTCGCACATTGAATACATAGCTACTAAAAATGTCATGAATCATTGAACATTTGGACATAAAGTGTGAACAGAGTACCTAAGAGTATGTAGAGCCAGAGGACATCAAGGCAAGCATGTCATGGCCACAGCTTGGATTAGTATTTTACTGAGGAACTTACACTAACATTTCCAGTTGACTGTGTTTCAGATGGAGCCCAGGTGTACAATGAAAGATTAGCAGAAAGGGAAGACTGTGGCAACGTGGGTCGAAATTAGAGAGTTCACAGAGTTTCATACAGGTGGGATGAGAGTGATGGATCCAATGGGTAGAACACAAAGACGGGGCTTGGATATCTTTCCAAAGTAGTCACTTATATTATGGGGAGAGAGAGACAGAGGCAGAGGAAACAGAAGCAGAGAGACAGACAGAGACAAAGGGAGAGACAGATGGGGTTGGAGAGAGAGAGGGAGTGTGTGTGTGTGTGGGGGGGGATTAGAATCAGAGTCACAATTAGGAACTCCTGAATCCACCTCTGAGTTACTGAGCATGTTGAAAAATGTCACAACCACAAGACTTCTAAAGATATTTATACTTGTAATCAAAAAATTTCATGATTAATCCAGTATGCAGAATACATGTTTTATATACAAACATATATAAAGTGTTTATTGCTTCTCTGTACATTGGAGGCAAAAGTTGATGTTGCCCTATGAAGACTGGTTTTAAAATTCTCTGTACTTCTCACCTTATTGAATTCAAGTTTCTTAGGTACATAAGTCACATCTGCACACCCACTCAACTTTCTAAGTTGTCTTAGCTTTTGTAGCCATCCCTGTTTGTATCCTTCCTGTTATTTACTTACTTCTGAAATGTCTATCATAAACTAATCCTATAATGCACACTTATGTAGCACACACTAACATAAAATCAGATCACCTTATAAAATTGTGTCTCTTTCATTTTTCAAACTCATGAAAAACAGAGGGCCTAGAAAATTCAACTATGTGAAATTTAATGGTTTTGAGTTCTGAGACCCACTTAGTTTTATGAAAACATTAAAAAGATATTATTAGTGTGTGTGTGTGTGTGTGTGTGTGTGTGTGTGTGTGTGCATGTGTAACCTTTAGGCTAAAGTATTTAGACATTTGCAGTGTATAGTGAAAATTACATTTACAAACATCTAACTATTTAGGATAACTTACTTGTATAGGTTAACTATCCTTTACAAGTGTTGTCAGGATGAAGAAAATATTTTGGTGCTATTTACAGTTTTGTGTTTTCTCAAATGACCTTCCTTATTACTGGTGTATCAGAAAAGGATCTGTATACATACCACACAATCTCAAAGAAAGGGATAAAGATAAACAGAAAAACACCCTGCTTAATAATCTTGTTGTGAAAGACTATTTCACAGTAATGTTTATAACATTACTTTGGGGATTCAAAGAGCAATGAAGTAAAAGCTCAAGGAAGTCTGTTGACATTGTGTAGTTTGTCAAAGTTGAGAGCTTGCTATGCCCTTTTTTTATTTAACAAGTGTATTTATTTACACAGACAAGAGACTGAGTGCAATTCATTTTTTTATATTCACGCGATTACTGTACTGCTGGATTCTAATACTGACAGCTGCATTACTTACTCATTGATGTGAAGATGTCTTATGTTCTTTCTTTTCACTAGCACAATTTAGAGATCTAAATACATCTATATACACTCATGTTTCCCATGATAGCTAAATTTCTGTATTAGTCTAACTGACAGTGTTCAACTTCATATGGAAACACAATATACACAGGACAGTTAAAACAATCCCAAGTAGCACAAGAACTGCTGCTGGAGGTATCACCACTCCCAACCTTCAATTTCACTCTAGAGTTAGAGGAATAAAAACAGCATGGTGTTGCATAAAAGCAGTGGACACAAACTGAAAACCCATATATAATTCCACATACCCATGGACACATGATTTTTGATAAAGAAACCAGAAATACATACTGGAAAATAATAGCATCTTTGGCAAATGGTGTTGGCCATCTTGGATGGCTGCATGTAGAAGATTGCAAACAGATTTGTGTTTATCATGCTGCTCAAAACTCAAATACAAATTTATCAAATCTTAACATAAGGCCATACACAATGACTCTGATAGCAGAGAAATTTATTGGCACAGGAGAAGACTTTCTGAATAGAATACCATTAGCACAAGAACTAAAAAAAACAAACAAACAAACAAACAAACAAACAAAAAAAACAGTTAATGAAATTAAAGAATGGGGATTCATGAAATTGAAAAGCTTCTGAATGGCAAAGGACATTATCATTTTGACAATTTCATGGGCTACAGAATAAGAAAATATTTTTACCAACTGCAATACAATAGAGAGCAAATATCTAAAATATATAAAAACTCACATACGGAGAATCAAGAAAACAAATAACCAAATTTTAAAAAAGGGCACAGATATACACAGAGAATTCTCAAAAGAATAAACTCAAATGGCTGAGAAACAATTCAAAAAATTTAACATCCTTAGTCATCAGGGAAATGCAAATCAAAACTCTTTTGTGATTTCTTCATATTATAGTAAGAATGGCCATGATCAATAAAAAAAAATATGGCAGGTTATGCTGGCAAGGATTTGGAGTAACAGAATATTTATCCATTTTTGGTAGGATTGAAACTTGTACAGCTCTGGTAGTTTCTTGGGAAGCTGAGAATAAAACTACAACAAAATACAGCTACACCATTCTTGGACATATACCCAAAGAGACACTCACTCAACCATGTTCATTGCTGCTCTAGTCATAATACTCAAAAGTTGGAAACAGCATAGACCAAAAAAAGACTGATAATATGCATTTGCTTATATGTGAATATTAGCTATTGAGTTTAAATAAGCATACTAAAATCCACATAACTACAGAGGTAAGGTAAAGGGCTAGGGCTAGGAGGGAGGGTTAGGTCACCCTCGGAAGGTGAAATAGAATAGATTGGATAGATGGATGGATGGACTCAGGGGAGGACTGGAACAAGAGAATCAAACAAGGAGCGAGACAAATGAGAGGATGAGGGACAGAAAATGGGGAGGACAGCTAAAGTTAAAAGCCATCTGAGGGGTCATATGGAAACCATGTATATACATACATATGTATATATACATGAAGATGACCTTAATGGAATTAACAAAATGAGGAACAATAAAGCATCAACTGGACATCTCTCATCACCAAATGAAGCCTCCAGTTACATCTAATTGAGTTGTTTGACATAGGGGCCCAAAGGGAATGCTCAAACATTCCTGGGTATTGCTAAATCTATTGGTTACTAGCCACAAACTGATGTAAGTCCTTATTGCTGAAGACAATATCTACACAACTCATTGAACATGAAGAAGTCAAAATAGTCCCTACCTAGAGTAGTCACCCTACTGACTAGAGTTCTTGATATTTTAAGGTACTCTACATTCTACAAAAGGAGAAAATAAAACTAATCCAGCTCCAAACCCTTTATAACAATGGTGAACTGCCTACAAGATGTACTAATATAATAGCAGCAGAAGAGTGGTGGGAATAACCAGCCACTCTGATTAAGTTTAAGGCCAACTCTATTTGATGGATCCCATCCCCAACACTGCTGGGGTGGCCACTACCTTGAGACTATATAGACCAGGAAACCAGGATCAAATCAAATACTACCATTCTGCTAAAAATATAGTGACTTCTAATGATCTTCTCATAGATCAGCTATTATCAGAAAAACTTACTTCTGCAGTACTTGGGGAAAATATAGACCCAAAGTTGCACAATGTGCCAAGAGTAGAATATCTTGAAACATTCACTTAAATAATTATGTCTTCATCAAATACCTTCATTTAGAGCTCAGGGAAGCCTGTGGAACAAGAGGTAGAGAGATTTTAGGAGGCATAGGGGATGGATGATCTCAAGGAAACAAGGCCTTCTAAACACAGCAGGACTACTGCACATACACTCACAGAAACTGTGGCAGCATGCATAGGACCTGCACAGGTGTGGGCGGGATGGAGTCCCAGCACTGAGAGGGGAAGTGGACACAAGCCCCAATTTCCTAACCCAGAAGCTATCTCCAATTGATAACTATTTACAAATAAACAAGTAATTTTCACAGACGGAGTCTCACTGGGTTGACAAACCGCAATGAAGGCCAGGTCCTGTACCTAGCAGTAGACGGCCACAACAAAATGAACTCAGTGGCATTTTTGGAGGTTCTTTATCCCATAATGCTTTATCAGGACTGTTTGTTTGTCTTGTTTACCTTGCAGGCCCTTTTCATACATATCATGACTTGCAGTTCTGTGCTTTCATAGGATGTCAGTGTGTATGAACATGTGTCTCTGTGTCTGTATGTGTTTCTAGCGCCTGTTCTTTGGCTCCTTTTATTTCTGTTTTGTTTGTTTGTTCATTTTGTCCTATTCTGATCTGTTTTTATTTTAACTAATTTTATTTTATAATCATTATTTTATATGTCTGTTTGTATTCTAATGAGAGAGAAAAAGAAAGAATATGTATTTAGATGGTGAAGAAGTGGAGAGGATCTGGAAAAGGAGACCATAATCAGAATATAGTGTTCAAAAACATATTTTCAATAAAAATATTGACCAAATAAATAAAATACTTAAACACTTTCGATAAATAAAACTTCAAACAAAATACGTTAAATTAAATCAACACCAATTACCACTAAACATTTTATGTTTTATGCCTATCTTGTCTACCTATACATACAGGATCATATACAAGTTTTTCTTGGCAAAATGATGTTACAAGTCAAAAAACTGAGAAACTCTGGTCTGTCATAAATTGTAGGCTGTTTTAATTACTTTTAGCACTTAGGTCATCCGCCATTTTTAGATTTTACCACTCAAATTGGCCTGCTCACATCATGACTTTCTTCAAACGTGAACCTAGACCATTTAATACTTCAGTCCATTTACACAAACTTCCTTCAATGTTTAGTATTTCTGATGTAATGAATTACATCTTAAACCCTAGCCCTAAACTGTGGTTATATATGGAGATAAAATGTATAAGGAGGTAGCTGAGGTTAAGTGGATTCATAAAGGTGGCTCAAATCTATTAAAATTTGTCTTCATAATTTTCTAGTTTCCCCCCTTGCTCTGGTGCTCTCCACTACCCCCTAACTCTCTGCTCTCACTCTGTGAACACCGAGTGGTGTGGAAGGAAGAAGAAGGTCAGTAGCAAAGCACAAAAGTCATCGGCAGACACTGAGGGTTCCAGACACTGTCAGATGTATACTCTTGTTTTTCACTTTTCTCCTGGCTTTAGTAAACTTCTGCAGAATTTGTACACAAGGCAGATCTTCTATGAACCAACTTCTGCCGTAATCTTCCTACCTGTGCTCACCGCTTCTAGAAGACACCACATTTGCCATGCATCTAGGAGTCTTTTATATATGAATATGATTATTGTAATCCATCTTTATGTAATTATATAGGTCCAGAAGTATTATCTAGATCTGTGCATTACTAAACAGAATACCTTATATTAGGCAAGCTATATATGAAATTTAAACTTTATTTTTTTATAGGTTTGTGGATTGGGAGGTCCTAGATAACACATTAATAGATTTAAGTATGTGGTCCTTTTTTCTTACAGGTGACATCCTCTGCCTTTGCTACCTCTTTTTTTTTCTTTTTGGAACAGACACCTATTTCATTGGCTTCATAATATTAGATATTATATTATTAGAAAAAAATTTGCTCCTTTTGTAAGTCAAGTGCTGAGTGACTTTGGAGGTTAAATGCATATGTCTTCCCAGACTACCCAATTCCAAACCCTGCAGCCTTGACAAGGATACTTTTTCCAAGAATGAGATGTGAATGGCATAGAATTTCTTTCACTGTTTCCATCAGATGGTAGCATTGTCTGGTTCAGGCAAAACATGTCTTCCACATGTACACAGAACAGATATGTGCAAGGCTTAGTCTCTGTTCTCCAATTCCTTAAGGTCTACTGATGGGCCAGGAGCTTTAAATGCTGAGAGATAAAATGTAGATTAGAATAACATTATTACCAAGTGAATTCAAAGATAGCCTGGTCAACACACAGTTCTAGGCTAGCGAGACCTACATGGTAAGATCATGTCTGAAAAAATCTGGGGGTCCTTCATAACTTTTTGAAAATTCCTATACATATACTACCTCTGGGTAGCAGTTTCTCTTCCCTCCTCTCCTCTCAGTACCTCCTAACCTACCCTGCTCCCACCCCCAATCCACTTCTTCTCCATTTCTGTTTAGAAACAAACAAACAAACAGACAAAAAAGGTCTTCCATGAGTACCAACAAAATATGGAATATAAAGTTGCAGTAAGACTAAGTACCTCCCCATGTATTAAGGCTGTGCAAGGTGACCCAGTATGAGTAATAGGGTTCCAAAAACCAGTGAAGGAGTCAGAGACAGCTCGTGTTCCAGCTGTCAGGAGTCCCTCAGGAGTACCAAGCTACAGAATTGTAACATACATGCAGAGTGCCTAGGTCAGTCCCATGCAAGCTCCTTGGTTGTCAGTTCAGTCTCTGAGCTCCTATGAGCCCAGGTTAGTTGATTCTGTGAGTCTTCTTGTGGTGTCCTTGACCCTCTGGCTCTTACAACCCTTTCTTCCCCTCTTAGGCAGGACTCCTCACACTTCATCTAATGTTTGATGTAGGTCTGCAACTGTTTCCATCCATTGCTGGATGATGCCTGTCTGATGACTACTGGACTAGGCACCAATCTGATCACAGGAATTGGCCAGTTCGTGACATGTATCTGCTATTGGTAGGAGTCTTAGCAGAGATCAGCCTTATAGATTCCTGGGAGAGTGCCTTGTGCCAGGTTTTTTTCCTGACCCCCCAAATGCCCCCTTTTCTAGTAGTCTCTTTCAGTACTTTCACCCTCTAAGCCACATTACCTGATAACTAGTGGTCCTATTCCCACTCACCCTGTCCACTCACGAAATCTCTTCTATTTCTCCTTCCCAGGGAGATCTGTTTATCCCCCATGAATCCTCCCCATTAGCTAGGAGAGTCTATGTATGGCAGTATAATTATCCTTTTATTTTGTAGCTTATATCTATTTATGAGTGAGTACATACCATGTTTGTTTTTTCTTGGTCTGGGTTACCTCACTCAGGATGGGTTTTTCTAGTTCAATCCATCTACCTACAAATTTTTATGTGGTGATATTGTGTTCCTCAATATATTGTGCATCCTAATAAATTTTATCTGGGGTCAGAGAACAAAACAGCCACTAGACAGACATAGAGGCCAGAAAATAGTAGCATTCACACATTTAATCCTACCCTTCTGGAGGCAAAGATCCATGCAGATCTCTGAGTTAAAGGCCACACTGGAAACAGCCAGGCATGGTGACT